>NC_073696.1:215424402-215740236 GCF_029784165.1 Wyeomyia smithii | reverse complement strand
CAACATTCATTTGAATGCAAGGTACAAATGTTGTAACTTGCATACAAATATCCATTAATGGCATTTCTTTTTTTCTTCCCGGTGTTATTTATTTTTCACCTAACCCCCCGCCCTCCTCACCCTTGGCCAACTTTGATTTCCTTGGACATGAAAGGAATTCGAAATTTGTATCAGCCTCATTTCTGTTTTGCAGGAAATAAATATTTTCTGAGTGAGTTTATTGAAAATAAAACACATTCTTATTTATTCAAAAACGACTAAACATTTGTGCAAAATGAAAGAAACACATACCCCAATTTTAGAACCGCTGTAAGTCACGTCTAGCTTGATTTTAACGGGAATTTAATAATTAATTTTGATTATGTGAACATTCTCAACAGACTTTAGATGTCTGAATCTAATAATAATCGCGACACTATCTTACATTTGCAATTAACAGTAAATTGTACTTTCGACGGTGCTCAGGCGTTTTTGGAAATTTTATTTATGTTTTGAATGGCGAACAATCTTTTGCTGCAGGGAAGGGGAGCCTTTGCTGAAGAACAGGGGGTTTAAAATCACCAAAAACTAATCCACGTGGAATCCAATAGTACAAAGTTGCATGTTACGTGACGTCGGGATGTCGTTTAGAAGCAAACATGTAATAAACTATTGAGATTATTGGGATTCAACATTACCTTTCAGGAAACAATTAAAAAAAACAATAATGGAAATCGTGGTATGAAAATTTTTTATCTTAAGAACTAATCTCAAAATGAACAAACTTTACGTATCACAGCTTGTTGTTTTGTATCTGCTTGAACCGATTGTTTGTATGCAATAAAAATCGTTCAAAATCCACTTTATATTTAAATTAATATTTTAGCATGAAAAACACTCTTTTTTCATAGCAGAAAATGCATGGATAGTTGCAATGTAGACACATCTAAACATAATAAGTGAAGATTGCGACAAATATCAAGCTCTTCGACCTCATAGATTTTTGCACAACAAGTTTTGGGAGTTTTGCTCAAATGGATGTATTTTTTATATTTCAAGTCGTCTCATGATGTCTTCGTGGAGATGAAACTAATTTAATTCAGTGAGATCGATAAAGCAAACAGAAAGAAACAGAAGTGTAGACTTACGTGACTGTCGCATGTTGATTGTTCGATTGGGTAATCATTCTGTTGTTTCAGTGCGTACCCGATCAGAAGAGCATAACTAAAATATTACAAAATTATATCAACGTGAGATACAAATAACATATTTCGATACAAATTTGTATTTTTCCATATAATTTTGATAACAAAATTGAATCTGAATGAGTTATGATAACAAAACGTGACATGGAGTAGTTCTGAAACAAGTCTAACCAATTTTTCGTTTTTATCAAAACCTGTTGTTTCTTACAATGTTTGTTATCATATTGTTTTATATACTATCTAATTTTGTTAGAAAGCTGATATAGTAGTAACAAATTTTGATATGTGTTTGATACTAGTAGAATCATTTCTGTTATAATTTCTGTTATTTTAACACCTAACGAGACCAAATTGAAAACACAGCCGGTAAGGTTTTTCCCGTAACAAACTAACAACTTCTGTTACATTTTTGTTTTTTCTTTCTGATCGGGTATGTTTAAGATATTTTTATTGGACAAACAGGTATAAAGCTATTGTGGATTTTTCTCATTTGCTGTAAGAATGCAGACAACCTAAACAGTTTATCTCTGTTAACCGTGGTGTAGCTGAGGGGCTTCCTGGTTTGCCAAAAAGGTGATTAATCCTTTAGACCATGCGGTGCCAAATTGAGGTGTGGTATAAAAACCAACCAAACCTACCTCATTAATGTGTACGGGTACCTTGTAATCTGATAAAAACATTGGTATGTTTTCTAGATATGCACTGCGAGTGTCACACGCGTACCTATGCAATAAATGGACATAGTTATGCATGTGTGGCATCTTCGCTAATATTTTATCAATAAACCTCACTTCTAACCTTGGCTGACCATGAATGGGTGTGATGCTAGTTACATGGGTATCAGCAAATAACGTACGAGTGCAAGCCATTGTATCGTAAGCCGATGCATGTTGCATGGCTCTTAAATCACCACGGAAACCTTTACATGAATATGCCCGCTGCGATAGATTGTGCTTAGAATACCATTTGGCGATTTTGCGGGTGGTATTGTGAGCCAGCTATAAAAAGAAGAACAGGTTTTTAATAAATTTCGCATGGATAAAAATAGTTTAGCCTAAAGATAACTCGTTGCTGTCGCATTCGCAGCTGTGTGCAAGGGATGTGTTTTGGGGCATTAAAGCGCTTGCTCGTAAAAGGAACTTATCAAGCTAACTAACATAAAATTTAAAAATATTGTTGGCTTGATCTTGTTCGAAAAGCAACAGGCGTGAATTTTTACCTTAGGTCTGCCCAATGGAAAAATATCAGAACTCCAATCAGCTCGAATCAAATGTCGATGATATTCCGAAAAAATATATTCCATGGTTGCATTCACATTCAGTTCCAGTTCGCATTGATTTGCATCAGAACAGCTGATTTGTGTTTGTGTTACCTACTTTAGAGTGGTTCCATTTATTAGCATCAATTTTCAAAAGTACGGCATAATTCTCGAACGGAGATTCATTCAAGCTTGTATTAAAACACCGATCATCCAACATAGATCTGATTCAGCATTCAATGATTGAGAACTTTTTTAATACTTGGTCAGTCACCCCAAAGGTTGAATTTAAATTCAACTACTCATCGTAGTATGGTGTTTCTAACAAAAGATTTTTAACATTTTTTTTAGCTGCAGCTCTCGCTCATTTAAATTTGAAGGTCACTGCATACAAGAATAAACTGATCTATTTTTATATTTCCATCAATCTTTCGAAGCTTTTATTATGACTTATTATTCAAATTATTCGGAAGACATTTCTCTTTTATTCACTTTGCGAACTTGTTTCACTATCATTTGGCACGAAAACATAATAAAGCGATTGTTAATTCTGAACATGATCAAGCTGAACTCTGGCCCAGTTTTTGGTGTACTGTTGAGCATACAGTACGTAAAAGTGGTTTTCCTTGGATTCATGTTGGGCCCAGACATCTCAGTTGCTGTACGGTGGCAATCAACCAACGGAAGTCTGTTTTGAGTCTACCTCAATTACCGGCAATTGTTCGTAACTCGGTTGTACACACTGGCGGCTTTATCCGAAAAGCACTAATAGACAAATGTGTTTGTGGTACAGAGATGAATTTTTTCGGCAAAGCCTCTTAATGGGTGATTGACGCGAGAAAAATATGCGTGCCTTCCGCGTCGTAGTGTGTCACCGATATTTACACAAATCAATGCACTTCAATGAGAGGCATCGTAAAAAAACAACCTTCCGTTTCTCATTTATGTTTTTTCATAGTTACTGCTAAATTTAGTGGAATTGCTAGGTCATTAGCGACGAATTTTATGAGGTAACTTTTCGTAGACTTTCAAGTTGCGCAGGTTTATATATCAGTGATGGTATTTAATGGCCCGACGCAATAATCGAAGACTATGTTAACTTTCCTCTAAATTTAGCGCTATACGAGGTTGTTCAGTAACTTTAAGCACGTGTGAATTCCTACTGAGGCGCAGTATATCATCGATGCTTTTTTGCGTATTGTTACAACGAAACGTTTGGTTTGCAATTAGCGTATTTACTTCATTAGCAAGCGGACATTCGCGATGACTTTCTGTTTTGTCTTTGCTACGGTTGACAAAATTCACATACCCCGTCTAAGAGACACATCATACGGCTGTCAAACGACTTACTTTCTTAGTTATGAACGATCAATAAAGCTCAATTTATTTTTTCATTTGCCTTGCGGATGCATTTAGAAATTTGGTTACTTAGAATCACTTCACAGGTTCAGGTACAGTTTAATTTGATAATCATGATCATGATAATCATGTACTTTTGTTCTTTAGTTTGCAATCACACCATGTAGTTTTGTTACTGTTTAAGTTATAATTATGTATTCTGATGTTCTGTCGTTCAGCATACAGCTAAAAAGGTTTGTTTCAGAGCATAAAATTAAACTACCGAAGGTTTCACCACCTTGAAATAGAAACTGAAATTTAAACCACCAAGCAAAAGAAGACCTTTTCTAGATACTTTGAAAATTTTGTGCACGTGTAAATTCTTATGAAGGAGTAGTATACCGATACTTGTTGCTACAACGAAACGTTTGGTTTGCAATTAGCGTATTTACATTATTAGCAAGCAGACAGTTGCGGTTACTTTTAGTCGTATTTCTGCTACGATTGACGAAAGAAATTCACATACCCCATCTAAGAGACACATCATACTCCTGCTTTTACTTCAACACTCACCTAGTTCGAATATTTCTTTCATCAAGCACCCGGATGTATTTGAAAATGTTTGAAGTTGCAACTAACTTGCGGGTTCTTGCCTGATTATTCAGCCGTTATGTGTTCGGCAGGGCACCCGGGTACTTTTTCAGACTTTGTTATTTTGAAAAAAACACGGTTATCCTCAACTCAGTGAGCTGAAACTCATGAAATGCTCCTTACTAGTGGGAATGAACCATTTTCCATCAACACACTGTTCATAGCAGCAGGGGGATCGAGGGGTACAGCTTGGATTTTTCTACTTCATAACCGCTCGGTACGGTACCCGGGTACCCACCCTAATAAAATGCTTCTAACTTTTTCAATTTTTAACCGATTATGGATCTTGGCCTATCAAAAGACTGGAAAATTTGTCTTTTTATAGCATCCGGGATCGACAGGAACCTTGGACCACATAAAAATATCAAATATATAAGAAATAATTTTGAATAAATAGGTAAATTGTTCGGCAGTGCGTATCATCATTCTTTCGTGTGTACTTGCAGGCACAAAATAGACCCCATTGTGGTCCGTAGTGTGGCCTAGTAACTCCTACTCCTTGAGGTACCAGCTGGGACACGAGTAACCAACCCACGGTGGAACAACGGTCGTAAGCTGATAGGGAAGGGGGAGTGATTTTCAGCGTGTCCCAGGTTATGGGCGGCTCACAACAGCGTCTGAATTAAGAAACTTGTTGTCTCGAACGCTGTAGCCAAGATGGCAGCTCAATCACGAGACTCGGTAGCGTGGCCCTAGTAAAGCAACCTAGCTGAACAATTACACTACGAACAATCAACAAAATATAACTCGAAACATTTGGCATGGATTTAGGCAACAAAAAACGGACTACGAGTGCAAACTCGGTACCTGGAACTGCAACACGCTCAAATTGGTTGGCGGTGGCATGGTGCTGCTTGAGTAGTTAGAACCCCGTAAGTTCGGTTTCGTGGCTCTGCAGGAGATCTTTACCTAGGGTGATAAGATGTGGAGAGTCCGTGGCGGCAAGGTCCGGTTCTACCAGAGCGGTGGAGCAACTAACGAGCTGGGAACAGGTTTTGTGATGGTAGACCCGGTGACAAGAAGGAATCGTTTTACATGCAGTTGGAAGCAATTCACGACAGCTGCTCGCCACAGGACATCAAGATCATTATCGGTGATATGAACGCACAGCGGTGTAATTTGGCCTCACACTCCGACACGAACGACAACGGCTAGTAATGCATCAACTTCGCAGCTTCTCGAGGTCTGATGATACGAAGCACCATTTTCTTTTTTTTTACCCGCAGGCTGCCGAGAATTACGCTTGCTTGCTTGACGAGACACTATGTTCCACGGAGGAATTTCGGCTCTTGACGATGGATAGGGCAAGCTAAGCTCGGCTATTGGAGAGTCCGCAACCGCGGCACTAGTTGAGGTAGTGTCGAGTCGATAAAATTACTGGTTTGACGGGGAATGCCAGCAAACGATGAAAAGAGGAAAACTAGCATGGAAAAGTTATCTAAGCATTGCCACAAGAGAGAATGCGGCCAAATATCGACGAGCTCGAAATGAGTTGACCACGATTCTGAAAGCGACGCCTGCAGCGGGACAGAGATTGTGGAGAGCTGAAGCAACTGTTTCGAGCTAATGACCTGTGCAAGTTTTACGGGAAGGTAAACCAATCCCGTAAGACCTACACACCGAGTCCAGATATGTGTTGGGCAGTTTTCCGAAGAGCACTTCAATAGTGGAGTAACGGAAGGAGACGGAAGGGAAGTCAATCTTGGAATGCCTACAAACGATAACAGTGTCCCTGTTCTCGATATCCTGGAGATCAAACGGAAAATTGGGTCACTAAAGAACAATCGAGCCGCAGGTAAGGACAGACTAGTTTGTCGGACCACAGACACATTGTTTTTAATACAGAGGCTAACCCTCTGAAAAGAGAGCTGTTCAGAAATCTTAAGAAAACAGATTGGGAATCCTTTAAGGAACACCCGATCGATTTACGAACCTTCAGTTACAGTAACATTCTAAATTCAGTTGACCTGAATTCGGCAGCAAATGATCCACTAAACAGAATCATGGATGCTTTCAATGCAAACTGTCCACTAACACAGCGGTCAGTATGCCGTGACGTACCCTGGTGGAATGATCAACTAAGTGACCTTCGTCGGGAAACTAGGCGGTTGTTCAACAGGGCAAAAGTCACATTTAACTAGGACGACTACAGAGCGTCCCTCACTAAGTATAACGCCGAGCTCCGCAAGGCTAAACAGAAATCCAGAGTTAGTATCTGTGAAAGAATCCAAACTCTGCCGGAAGCTACACGGCTCCAAAAGGCGATGTCCGAAGACCATACTAACGGTTTAGGACAAGTAAAGAAACTGTCACTGTCACTACCAAGGAAACGTTGGAGGTTCTCATGAACACCCACTTTCCCGAATCGACAGGGACTGAAGAACTGAATAGTGATGGGTCGCGGCAGGACAACTCGAGACATATGGCGTCTCGGGAGTCCACCCTGCTGGCCCGCCGACTGTTCACGGGAGCTTCAATAGGTTGGGCTCTAAGCTCACTCGACCCTATGAAGTCTCCAGGTCCAGACCAGCTTTATCCTGGGCCATATTCCGGATAACTGGCTGAAGGTGAAGGTAGTGTTTATCCCCAAAGTTGGAAGAAAGGATAAAACCCTACCTTAGACTTTCAGACCAATAAGTCTGACTTCATCACTCCTCAAGTTGATGGAGAAAATATTGGATAAATATATCCTTGATGAGTTTCTTAAAGACTCCCCGCTGAATAGGAACCAACATGCCTATCAAAGCGGCAAGTCAACAGAAACTGCTCTTCACAGCTTAGTGACGTTGATTGAAAAGTCCCTGAGTTATCAGCAGACGGCGCTATGTGCCTTTCTTGATATTGAAGGGGCCTTCGATAACACGTCCTTCGCATTTATTAATACGGCTCTCTCCAATAAGGGAATCGACCACACTTCAAGGAGCTGGATACACGCAATGCTCTCTAGCAGAGTGATCACAGCAATCTTGGGAGATTCGTATGTAACAATGTCAGTGATCAAGGGATGCCCGCAAAGAGGAATTCTCTCGCCCTTGTTATGGTCACTTGTTGTCGACGCACTTCTCAATAAGCTTTCACAGCTTGGATACGAGGTCATTGGATACGCTGATGACATCGTCCTCATCGTCAAAGGTAAAGATGATGCAACACTGTCGAGCCGAATGCAAGCGGCTCTGGATGCCACCACGTTATGGTGTCTACAGGAGGGTCTAAATATAAACCCCTTAAAAACAGTCCTAATTCCATTCAGTAGACGAAGGGAGATCTCCATCACTCCTCTAACACTGAATGGATTCAGACTGGGCTTCAGCAATGAAGTCAAATACCTCGGAATTATTCTGGATAAGAAACTGAACTGGTCTGCACAACTGGATCATGCCGCTAAGAAAGCGATCTCGGCGATCTGGGCCTACAGAACTCTGTTCGGTAAGACCTGGGGACTGAAACCAGACTTGGCACTCTGGTCTTACAAGACCATTGCCCCACCAAGAATCACCTATGCTGCCCTTGTATGGTGGCTTAAGGAGAACGAAGTGACTGTGCAAGCCAAACTCAAAAAAGTTCAAAGACTTGCATGTCTTTCGGTTACCAGCGCTATGCGAACAACTCCAACTGCAGCCATGGAAGCAATGTTCTGCCTCTACTGCCTCTACATCTTCATGTGGAAAAGGAAGCAGAGCCTGGCGCTCTAAGGTTGCAAAGGAGGAAAACTATACTCGAAGGGGACCAAATCGGCCACCTGCGCATATTTAGGGAGTTCAAACGAACCCCGTATTAACTACAGTCTCCGACTGAATGGACGTTAGGACCAACATGGATATTCCGTATAGATAGAGCGATGGAAACAAACCGCTCTATGTGGAACAATGGAGGGCCTAATCTTCCACCTGGCATCGTCAGTTTTTATATGGATGGCTCGAAAATAGGATCCCTAACGGGATCCGGTATATACGGACCCGGTATCAGGTAAACATTTTCCCTGGACAAATGGCCCACCGTTTTTCAAGCAGAGGTATATACCATATATATCTGCGCAAAAATATGTCTGAAATGCAACTACAGACATGGGGAAAATCGGTATATTCTCGCACAGTCAAGCAGCACTACTAGCACTTATGTCCGTCAAATGCACTTCCAAACTTGTTTGGGAATGCATTGAAACTCTACGGGAACTCCCGGCAGAACTCAGTTTTTCTGTTTTGGGTGCCCGGACGTTGCGGAGTCGAGGGTAATGAACAAGCTGACTACCTAGCAAGACAGGGATCAGCTCAGCGGTTTATTGGCCTCGAGCCGTTTCTGGGTACGTCCAATTCCGCTATCGAAAGCGAACTACTAACTTGGAAAAGGCTAGAAATAGCATTCCAATGGCAACAGGTACAGGGTTGTAGACGAGCCAAACAGTTTATCTATCCGAACCCTGGAACCGCCAGAAAGTTACTTAGTCTGAATCGTAGTAAACTACGGAAAATCACGGGACTCCTTACCGGACACTGTCTCGCTTTTCATCATTTAAAGAAAATCGGTGTAGTGTTGAACGACACCTGCCGATTCTGCAAATCTGAACCAGAGTGTTCAGAGCATTTGATTTGCTCTTGCGAAGCTCTTGCTTCCTCTAGGTACAACTTCTTAAGAAGTTACCTTTTAACTCCATTCCAAGTATGGAGCTCCAATCCCAAGCAGGTCATTAGTTTCATCAACTATGTTGTACCTAATTGGGGTACAGGTTTACAACATAACAGTTCTACTCCATCAATGAGTACGAGCAATCCGTAACCTGTGCACAGCAATCGGGGCCAGTCACAAAAGACAATCAGCAAGACTAGCGCAGTGGCATTTCAGTAACCAGTGCCCTTCAGGCATACAAGTAAAGGACAGACTACCGGTAGAACTCTGTAAAAATGGCACTAGCAACGGCGCTCAACTGTGTAATTTCCAGGATTTGAGAAGAGGAAAGACTATCAGGAGAATGGATGGACGAAGTTGTATGCCCTATCTATAGAAAGGGCAATCGGCTATAATGCAGCAGCTACCGTGGAGTAACGTTGATCAACGCCGCTTACAAAGTGTTCTCTTAGATTCTACTCCACCGTCGGCAAAAAGATTCATAGGGCAGCACCACGCGGAAAGGACTACGTGCGCACACATCACGTCTTCGTGGACTTCAAGGCAGTGTATGAGACAGTCGATCGAGACCAGCTATTGCAAATAATGCATGGCTGCGGTTTTCCGGCTAAACTGACATGACTTATCAAAGCTACCTTGGATGGAGTAATGTGTTACGTGTGCGTAACGGGGACACACTCGAATCTCTTCGAAGCGCGCACAGAGCTGAGACAAGGAGATGGACTACTCTGTACGTTGTTCGACATTGCTCTTGAGGGTGTAATCCGACGAGCGGGCATCGAAACGAGAGGCTCAATTTCCAGCAAAGGTTACCTCATAGGCTGGGCAGACGACCTCAACGTTGTTACGAAACATTTTGCGACGGTGGAGACAATCTACGCCAGAATAAAAATGGAGGCTAGAAATTAATGCTTCGAAAACCAAGAATATGAAAGGGAGAGGCGCGAGAGCAACCAACATTTGCCCCCAACGGATGGTGATCATGGACGGCGATGAATTCGAAGTGGTTGATGAGTTAGTATACTTGGGATCTCTGGTAACCACCGATAATATCAAAAGTAAGGAGATCCAACGACGTATTTAGGCTAGAAATTTTGGCCTTCGCAGGACGCTTTGGTACAGGCGCATGCGGCGCCGCACGAAACTGACGATATAGAAACCCCTAATTAGACCAGCAGTTCTTTATGGGCTTGAAACCGTGGCGCTGTTCATGGAGGACATACGCACACTGGTCTTTTTTGAACGGAAAGTGTTGCGGACAATATTTGGAGTGCAAACCGAAAGCAGAGTAGGTGTATGAAGAATGAGCTGCATGCACTACTTGAAGAGTGATCGGGAGGCTTGGGCCGGACTTATCGCGACATACTCTTCAAGATCACCACCGGCACCCGAAACAGAGAAGCTCAACGTACTAGGTGGCTTGACCAGGTTGAAGCGGATTTGCGAGTATTGAGACACGAGCTAGCCACCACGGCTCTAGGCTGCTGAAGTAAGTAATACCTACTTCCAATTGATCTAGAGATACGATGCTGGTCTAACAAACAAGTCGTCGTATTTTCGAACCCCAGCTCGAGAGAAACTGTTAGTGTTCGTTGGGTCGTAACGCTACCCTGAAAACTGCCAGTGTACAGGACCACTAATTTCTCGCTATTCGTCGAAAGATGGCGCCAGCAGAAAGTGCTGTTCAATTTTGATATATCTCGCCAAACATATGAAAAGGGCCCATTTGCCATATGTTAACAAGCCACAGTTTCTCTCTTTTTGAATAACAACTCTACCCTTACCAATCAGATTTATTGAATGCAGAACTTCTTTAAATAACGTGAAATTTAGGATTATTTACATATGGCCAATGGGCCTTTTTCACATGTTTGGCGAGATATCTAAAATGTATTTGAACAAAACTGAGACATATGGTAACAATCCGCTACGGCATGCTAGTAATTTTATTGTGACTTCATATACCTTTAGTTGTGTGAAAATGTCTGATTTTGTGCCGAATAATCGTCATTTACAGAAAGTGTTACTTTCTCAATTCATTTGAAGAAAACAGTGGCTAAAACGTATCGAAAGCTTAGAAAAAAATTTACGGGAATGCTGCCTTGAATTAAACAACGTGTCGTGATTGGTTCCGTCGCTTTAAAAATGGTAATGTTCGATGTTGTCAGCTCTCCGCGGCTAAAAACCTTGAAGGCGCTGGAGGAATTGTTCGATGGGAATCCATGCCCATCGCAGGAACAGCTTGCTTCGGTATTAGGAGCCCACCAAGCTATTTCCAAAAAAGATTGAAAAACAAGAAACTTGGGTTACTTATAATTTGAAGTTTCATTTATGATAAGTTGTTGAAACCGAGAGAAACCATCACTAGGGAACGAAATCGACCTCAATGGATGCAATAAACCTGAGCACTGCGTGAAAAAAGGGGTCCCATGTATTTGCGTATTGTGAAAAGTGATAAGAGAAAGTGATTGAATTAAAAAGTGAAGTTGAAATTAGAATTTAAAAGTAAAGTGTGAAATGGTTTTATGAACAGCTCCATACAAATCAATAAATTTTTTATATCTCATATTGTTTCTCGAACTAAATTTCAATTTTTGACAAAGGCTTTTCCCGTTAACACGCAAGTTCATTAAGCAGACAGTATGTGAAGTAGGGATGGCGAAAAATAAGCGAACTGGAAATATGATACAGATTTGGAAAAATATATAAATATATTAATTTTTCTGTTCTAGCTTATTTTTCGTCGGTCTAGTTCCGCCACTGTTGTTGTGCCAATCACCGACGCCCAGGGAGGCGACTCCACTCAGGACCCTAATTTACGACCCGTTGATTAACGGACCGGCGCCAACGGCTTTCCTTCCTCATGCGATAGAAGGCGTGATCCCAGAGATTTTTCGCCTCAGAAAATCTCCCGGTGTCGGCTAGGATTGAATCTAGACCAGTTGGGTTGGTTGTGAGTGGATCACGCCACCTCACAACCATCGACATCTTTGTCGACGGTGGGATTCGAACCCAAGCGTCGAGCATGGTTAGCGGAGACAATACCGGAAATTATATTTTGCTATAGTTTTGTTCTCATTTTACAAATGTTGTTTGGGCATTATTGTTTCGACAGTGATGTCAACATATTTTTGATTTCGCGATATTATTTGTACAAGTCAGGAATATTTAGATAAAAATTTTTCAAACTTATTAATAGCAATGTTGTGCTGACTTAAATCAAATTTACTGAGCCTAGTGTCGGTAGCTGAGAAAAATATTTTTAGAGCCAACACGTATGTTTCGGTAAAGTTGTGGATTACAAATTTGTCTTTCCAAAAAATTGTATAAAATTGAAAAAAGAAGTTCACGCTGTATATTTTTTCTGGAAGACCAAAATTACTAGCCGTAACCTCACATTTGGCAATGTGAGGCCGAGCGTTGTCATGTTACAGAATCATCTTTTTGAACCGTTGCTCGTATTGTGGCCATTTTTGCACTGCACTACACTCAATTTCGTCAATCAAATTTGATAGCGGGACTGGGGAACCACTGATGTCACAAGTTAGGTATACTATAAGGCAAAAAAGCAAGAGCGGGCGCTCAAGTGTATCCACGCAGGCTTGATGATTAGAAGTAAGGACTGTCCTTAGGACTGACTTTTCCCCTTTTTATGTTTCTGTTGGGAGCCCTGGAAAGGAAAATTTTCCGTGTGCAAGTGTACGAGTTAGCATACCCAACCTTCAACGAGCAATTGACCTGATAAAGGCTCAATGCCTACACCCAATACAAGCGGAGAAGATTTTGCTATGTTTGAGTAACATTTTAATACTTTTTGAGCCTCACGAAACTGTTTCGACACGAGTTTTGTATCATCAAAATGCGTTTCCATGAAGCGATGAGTGTATGATTACAACATGGCTTGCATACGTTAGCTAGAAAGCAAATGTTTGTGTTCTCTTAAACGCGGATTACAAATCGTGATGTGATTTTAAGACGCACATGAAGTCTTTGAAATCATCAACGTTTGCTTACAGTATGATGGAGAAAAAAATGATAGGTACCTGGCAGCTCTTGTCATTTTACTCCGTATCACTCCATATGGGTACGACAAAAAGGGTGCAACATGACAACGACGATTATTTCCATCAACATGTCTGCCCCGAGTATCTAGACTAAAGAAGTGGTATACCACAAAAAATCAAAATAATGGTCGCAGTGATCCGATCCTTACAAAAATGGGTACGACAAACTAATACACACACACACCGGATGAATTGAAGATCTAAGACAGTAATAGAGTTTTGCAGCATAATACAGTTGGTCAAAATTTTCAAATATTAGACGAGTAAACGTTCTCAGTGACTGGATTCTTGTAGAACCAATTTATCGGCTGGAGCTTTGGGTTCATCATTCATATGAACACTCTATTCTAGCTTTACTCCGGCCATCATCTTGATAAACCACATCAAAGTTTTTATTTATAACATATGAAACATACGAGGTTGGTGGTTGGTACAGGTATTTTGAAAAAAAAAAAGAAAGAAAAATCCAGGACAGGTCGGGTACCGGCAGTTGCGGCTTTTTCTCTTTCGGGTCCGGGTCGGATACGGATAGTTGGAAAAAATATTTTCTAAGGTCCGGGTCGGATTGGGGTTGGGTACAAGTAACAAATTTTTCATACCCGACCATCTCTACAAGTTCGCATAAAATGACGGTTGTAAGTTGTTACACATCATTTGAAAATAACATGAACATCTGTTCTCTGTGGTTACATGCTTATTTTTGTTTTCACTACTCCTACTCACAACATCATCCTTCGTCAAAAACGAAAAATTATCAAACTGCCAAACTCGTGAAACCCTATACAAAGTGATCTTAGTGCGCCTCTCATTGAATGCTATTGTGCAACGATTATTCAGCATATTCAAGGAAATGTAAATTTTCTCATGAGAATGAATGTTCTTCTATCCAATTCTGGTCAAAGTGCAAAAAATTTTCGCCACTTCTGACGTGTGCCAATTACGGAGTCATTGGTTAGAAGCATTACGTATTCCAAGTGATCACCAAATGATACTTCCAGTGGCTGGACACTACGGACAGGTCCACTGGAATCTGCAAATCATTCAACAACACTTTGTTTGCACACGCACTCATAACCAGCGAGTGACGTCAAAAGAGTCCATTGAACAGCGGGCATCCATCTTACCTACGTTGTATGGTTCGTTGAAGCTGGGATAAATGCAACAAGGTTTGCGCAGGGCCATGCAGCGTCCCATCCGTCGTGGAAATTGTGTCGCAAATATTGGGTTAAAGTGCATTTAGTCTGTGTTTTACAACGCAAAGCAAACTTGTTGACTTGTCTAATTGATTTGCTTTTCTAGCTGAATTTTGAAGGTTATGTCGGCATGAAACATGTTGTTGTGATCGAACCATTTGTATAGGATTAATCGAACCATTTGTATAGATTAATTTGGTGGCCAAATATTTGGAATCGCATAATTAGTTGTAAATTGTAGGCCTACAGCGTCTACCGTTTGCGGCAATTCGTAAAAAGTTGCTGACGGAAGGTTTATGTTTGTACTCGCCGTTCCTGCCATCAGTAATTACAATCTCAGTCAGCACTGATTATCCCCGTGCAAATGTGATCAATCAAAATTATGTGTATGGCAAGAAAATAAATATCGGTGCCTTTGGTTTGGTTCGGACGAATTGCGTCAAATTTACTGTGGAACAAATTGGATAGAGGTAGAAATTCGTAAACTAAGCATTGCGGTAGATCCGGCAGAATAAAGAGGAATGGCGAAAAGTGTGAGTAAGAACTAAGAGGATGATTTATGTAAAGATTCATGCAATGATCTATTGGAATATCTGATTATGTAGAAATCTTTTGATACTAAAACATTCACCAACTGTTGAGGGAAAACTAGAATTATTGATTTTTTTCACAATGCGATATGTATTTATATGTGCAAGCTATGATTTCGGTTGTCTCCCATTATCAAGGTTGTTTTCGTAATAGCAAGAGTAAGAGTTGCGTGATAGCCAAAATAACATCTGTGCATGTTTACAGCGCGAAATTATACAACTGCATGTCGGCCAGGCGGGCGTACAGATTGCGAGCGCATGTTGGGAGCTGTACTGCTTGGAGCACGGAATTTATCCGGACGGTCGGTTTTGCGATTGCACAATGTACGACGATTGCAGCGCGTTCTTCAGCTGCGACAAAAAGGGGCGCTGTGTGCCCAGGGTGGTGATGGTCGATCTAGAACCGTCGGTCATCGATGAGATAAGAATCGGCGCCTATCGGCACCTGTTTCATCCGAGCACACTGATTACGGGAAAGGAGGACGCTTCTAGTAATTTTGCGCGCGGGCACTTTACGCTGGGCCGAATGATGATTGATTCGATGATGGATCGGGTGAGAAAAGTTGCCGAGGGATGCTCCACGGTGCAAGGTTTTATGGTATTTCACAGTATTGGGGGTGGGACTGGATCCGGATTTGGCACATTGATACTTGAAAAATTACTTGATGATTATGGAAAAACATCCAAAATAGAATTCAACATTTTCCCATCACCGCGAATTTCACCGGTAATTGTTGAACCGTACAACGCAGTTCTTTCAACTCACGTAGGAATGGATTACAGCGATTGTTCTTTCCTGTTGGATAATGAGGCAATTTATGACGTCTGTGACCGAAGCTTAAACGTATCGGAGCCAACGTACACGAATCTTAATCGGTTGATTGCTCAGATTGTCTCCTGTATAACATCATCCCTGCGTTTCTCCGGAGCCATCAACGTAGATCTACTAGAATTCCAGACAAATTTGGTCCCCTATCCCAGAATTCATTACCCACTGGTAACGTATGCACCACTGATTCCGTTTCGAAACGCCAAACACGAACAGCTGACAACGTTGCAAATTACGACGGATTGTTTCGAACCCGCCAGCCAGTTGGTGAAATGTGACCCCCGAACGGGAAAGTATATGTCATGCTGTATGTTGTATCGGGGCGAAGTTTCCCCGGTGGATATCAACCGCGCGATTCAGGAGTTGAAGGCAAAGCGGGCGATAAACTTTGTTGACTGGTGTCCGACAGGTTTCAAAATTGGGATAAACTACCAACCACCTATTGCCGTGCCTGGTGGGGATTTAGCCAGAGTGGATCGAGCAGTTTGCATGCTTTCTAACAGTACAGCAGTTCGGTCGGCTTGGGAACGAGTTTCCGGCAAATTCGAGCTCATGTTCGAAAAGAAAGCGTTCTTTCACCACTTTTTGGATGAAGGTAGTGTGTGAGTGAAAAAAAAAACAAAAATCAAAACCATCACTTCGTTTTCAGGTTTGGAAGAAAGTGACCTGTGCGACGCGAAAGAAAATATTTGTGCCCTTATAGCAGATTATGTAGAGGTCGAGCGATAGTTATTGCGAATTATAGGAATCACTCAACGGGAAAATGGTCAATTTCGCTACGCTGTTGATCATACTAATTTCGAGCACGCACACTTTACGAGATACGAGAAGTTATAAATCTAATAGAATTACACCTGAACTACCCAGTATGTTGTTATACTCATCGAAAGACAACCGGACAGTATATACATGAGAAAAATGTGGCAATATTTCGCCGTTGTATTCCTCTCGATCTTGTCTGTCCTTCACGGCTATTGTACTACAACTCTGTCCAGTGACCTGATGGACGGATGTGTTTTCAATCCGCTGATGGCGATTGCGGAACAGACGGGTTGGGTCCTATCCCAGGAGAACTGTGGTCAGACCATTGCAGCAGAGGAAGCTTTCGACATTCCTCCGGTAATATTCTATCATTTAGCGGATCCACTAATGCTCTATACGCTAGCTTTTGTTGATTTGGATGGCGCTGACGAGGAGAACCGAGTGTATTTGCATTGGCTAGTTGTTAATGTTCCGGTGAGTGGTTCTAGATTTTTTTCATTAAACTTGGCTAAACTTGGCTTAGAAAAAATTTATCAAACTAATGACATAAAATTTTTTTTCTGTGCTTTTCGTCTAATAATGTGTACGATAAACTTTTTACAATAGTTCAACATATTGTCTTGATGTTATTAGAAGTCAATTCCTAATTGAAATATGAGGTGTACAAATTGAAAACCATTGTTTTTTATCAGTGACCAGCATTGACAGTCGGTAAAATAAGTCACATCAGAAACGGTCAACTTGTCGTAAGCTAATATAATAATCAACAACTGCAAATCATCATACTTGTCAATTTTTGATTTATATTTGTGGTGTAAAAATGTCGGAATTCAAGCCAGGCATTTGCGGGAAGCTTTGATCTTCGCTTTCAATTCAAAAAAAAATCTGCAGACAGGTTGATTGATGAAACTTGTGAGCAACTGCATAAGTGAAAGAGCTTATCGTGAACAGTTTTAACGCTACGAAAATAGTGATTTCCGACAAGGACAAATAACGTCCTGAGGCTATGAAAAAAAAAAATCATGGACGGAATTGGAGGTGAAACCATCACAAGATCTACTAATGAAAATTGACACGTTTGAACCTAACCTTAAAGGAAAAATGGCCATAAACAAAGACAAGATAAAACAAAGTGATTATTTTGCACGAAAACGCTCTATAACATCTAGCTCAAGTTCTCAAAACGTATCAGGAAACATTTGAGCAGTTTTTCTGATATGGAATCCAAACACTGTCGAAAAGAAAAAGATGAAGATGAAGAAGATGGACAATATTTCAACAAATAAGAAAGACAATCGGTTTTTAGTTTGTACACCTGATAAAATGTGGGAAATTACACCATAGAAATATTCAATGCCTTAGGAAATATTCATATGTAGCAATTCTCAGGGCCGAATTAAGGCGTGTGGGGGCCCGGGGGCCAAGTAACACGTAGGGGACCTTTTAATTGACAAAATTTCAATAAAGGAACATGTCTTACAGAAATCTATGTTAAAGAAAGATTATAGAAGGATTGTATTACTTTTGTTAAAACTTAGGTTTTTTTATGTGGCGTTAGTTATTGAAAGTGAACTATTGTGAGGGCCCTCAAAGTTTGGATTGATTTTATATATATGTAAAATGATCTTCAACATTATGATATGATGATTGGCATATTTTTTAGTAAACTAACGAATAATTAAGTCGAAAATCAACCAATTTTGAGGCGGGGGCCTAGCGTGGTTGGTAACGTCTCCGCCAACCACGCTCGACGCCTGGGTTCGAATCCCAACGCCGACATAGGTGTCGGTGGTTGTGGGGTGGCGTGTTCCACTCACAACCAACCCAACTGGTCTAGATTCAATCCTAGCCGACACCGGGAGATTTTCTGAGGCGAAAAATCTCTGGGATCACGCCTTCCATCGCATGAGGAAGTAAAGTCGTTGGCGCCGGCCCGTTAATTACCGGGTCGTGAGTTAGGGTCCTTGGCGGAGTCGCCTCTCTGGGCGTCGGTGATTGGCACAACAACAGTGGCGGAACTAGACCAACGGAAAATAAGCGAGAATGTATATATCAACCAATTTGCGTGAAATTCGTGTATCCATATATTTTTGCCGTACGACACGCACATTTCCCTTGCGGAGAAATCCTAAAGATACAATAGTATATTTCAAGTAGGGGTAAGGAACGCAGTGGCGCTTTTATAATCAATAGAAGAAAACGGGTTACAAACTCCTGAATTTTGGTCAACATTGACATTTACAACACATCACCCAAAATTGTAGCCATTAGGCGTCATCTTGGATGCTGAAGAAAATCCCCTGGCAAAACACATTTAACCTACTTAAAATAGGTTCAGGGTGATTAGAACAGTGTCTCTCAATTGGGAACTTTAATTGATTACACTGGTCAACACAGGTTTTGCCACTGTAAAAAATATGAATCTTAGTGTCCCTAGTTGGGTTAGCAATGTGTTAAAAGGCCGCAGAGCAATTGCTCGCCGGGTTCATCGTTTCTGCGCTTGTTCAGGCTTACACTTTTTTTTTTGTTGGGAAATTAGAATTACGTTGTCCATTGATGTGAACTTTTGTAATATATATCCCAGTCAATTGCTATACGTGTCCCCTTGCAAAATACAATGACCACTATTGTTGAGTGATCAGGTACCTGTACCGACACGCTCTCAGTCAGGTGAAATATGGTTTATGAAGCCAATCACCTTCCCAGGATTTAAAGACCAAATCTCTTTGGGCTGTAAACAGCCACTGCCAAGAAACCTTGATCTGCGTTTAAATAATGCACCACAACTGCACAACAGATGTTCCGATGTCTCGCTTTCCATATTACAAAAGCGACAGATATCATCCTGAACCCGGCCAATGTTCTTTAAATGATATCTACTCGGACAGTGCCCCGTTACTAGGCCGACGTACGTACAAAGAGGCTTCCACTTACATATGGGGTAGCAGTTAGATGCCAAGCCGCAAAAGTGTGTAGTTTCAGACATATCAGTACTACTTTGCAGTGGTGCTCCTATAGTCAAGTCGGAAGTGCGTAAGGTCTTCAGAGACTTAAATGGAGTTTTCCCGTAAGCAAACATAAAGACGACGAACCCGGTGAGCAATTACAGAGCTAATTTACGATGTCCTCACGGCGCAAACGGCGTAAACGGAAATACAAAACCAGTATTTTCATTCTCTCAAGTTGAAACAGCTCTTAAGTGTAACCTGTGTTGATTTTCAATGAAAATCATGCTAGTAAAAATAAATCACAGGAGGGTTGTGTGCAAAGCCACGACCGCAAGGTTGAAGTAGAATACTTTTACACAGCTCTACTTACGACTGTATATTAACCTACGGCCGGGCGAATCGGTTCGCGCCGCTTTTCGCGTTTAGCCTGGCAGAGGCCTAATGCGCACGGCCAACACAATAGAAAGGTGTTTTCACATTGAAAATTAGACACGGGTTTACTGGAGTAAGTGTTGGCAAATGCATCAACCGTATTAGCGCTATCGCCGCTATCGTACGAAAGTCAGCCTGGCAGAGGCCTGAGACGTGGTGAACAATCACAGGGCAAGTGATTTGTTTAATTTGAAGGCAGCCACAGGCGCAACTCGCTGCTATCCTCTGTTACTGCTGAGTGCTGATATCTGCTGTCAACGTTGTGAACGGTCCACTCAGTCCACCTTCCGACTAATGAATGTAGCTAGTTTTCCCAGAAACACTGTTTTATAGCCGAAGGGTGCTACGTAGTAGGCCACGCCTTTCAGTTCAGGTTTACCATTTCCTTATATCCTTTAGACGAATTATTCCACAATTCGCATTTGATTTTTGTATCCAGCGAATAAACACCGATGGTGCTCTCACACACGCAACGGTTTTAACCCGTATCTTATTGCGGTTTGTAACATCAAGCAATTTCGTTTGCTCGCTGTTGCGTGTTGCATCATGTTGCAACTTGGCAGCTGGGAGACGACGAAATTCTGTTTATGCTGATTAATTGAATCGTCTTTATATTAGATCTGCATAGTCGAACTAACTGCTTTTGTGAATGCGTTCTAACAGGGCAATTTATTATTCAATGTCGGTTATGCTGATCGCAGCGTTTGCGCTGCCCCTACAGTGGGGGGTTTACTAAATGAAGTGAAAATTAGACAACTACAACAGAATTTGATTGCATCCCGCACAGAATGTCTGCTTGTGTTGATGCCAGAAAATTAGTAATCTTCAATAATTTTTTTATTTGCCTTGAAAAAAGCATTTTACGGTACAAAATCGGTTATTGATTACAACTTTTGAGCTGCCCTAACATTGGGGGAATTAAGATACACGGACAACATGCACTGTGGAAGCTATTTCACATTCAGTAAATTAGACGGGTGCGACAAATTTAAATTGTAGGATGCAACACAGAATGTTTGCTTGCGTTGACAAAAATTATTAACTTTCAATGACTTGTTTATTTACCTTGAAAAAGGCATTTTGATTTCCAAAATTGGATTTCCTGATGGCAATCTTCATGCTGCCCCAACACGGGGGGAATAATGGCTGTCTGGCGACACACGCTGAGAAAAACCGCGCTGCTCCTGCGACGTGGTGACCAACCACAGGGCTAGTGCTGCTGTTGTCGCTGTCTAGAACTATTATGAGCGGCTCCGGTTGAAACAGGCTCTTATATAGGCCAAATAGCATGTTTTCAATTGCAAGGTATATGATCCTGTCGACCGTGCTTGGGAAGCAAGCATATAACGACCAATCAGAGGTCGAATTTTTCGTTTTGACAAGGCTTGACTATTTTTAATAGTACACTAGTGTGAATAATAAAATTACAATTATCTTATTTTGGTAAGAATCTTAGAAGATTTTCCAATCTATTGCTGCAAGAACGAAGGAAATCCATCGAATACTAACCGATTTATTAGCATTTGAAATTGGACATATTTTTCACTTTTTTCGGTTTTAGATTTTCATTTCACATCCCTATGTAGCCGAACTTCCTGAGAGAAGTATTCTACTTCAAAAAATGTCTACAATAATATCGAAATAATTTGATCTCAGCTAATCCATTTCATGAAACCGATAAAGTCAAAAAGCATCTACATCCTCAACCGCAAAAACATCGCTAAAGTAACAGCGTGTGCAAAATCACAGTAATGCTGTTAGACTACGTTATCACTGTCAACTTATTGGAACTAAAAGTTATTTTCATTTTCGGCTCGTTCGTTGAAAACTAAATTAACAGTTTTCAATTTCAACTGAAAACATTTCCATGACAGTGAAAATTTGCAGCTCTCTTAATTAGTCTCAAGGTACGATGCTGGTCTAACAAGCCGGTTGTCGTAGGTTCGAGTCTCAGCTCGGGAGAGACTGTTAGTGTCAGTAGGATCGTAGCGCTAGCCCCGCAATTAGCTGTGAAGTCTTTGAATAATAAACAGAAGGTCAAGTTCCGAATTAGAATGAAGCACCAAGGCTTTGGCTTTTAGGGCATACATTTTTAGCACTTTTTTCAAACTATATTAAATCTAATTAAGAAACAATTTTGAGCAACTAGAAAAAAATCATTTTAAGCAGAAAATGTGAGGTTGACGATTGAAAAATGTACTAACTGGGAAAATAGTTAATTAGAAATTTTCGAAAAATATAGTCCAGCAGTTAAGGGTGGGACCGAACCCACAACTTCTAATCTCTGGTCAGCTGCGTTTACGTTACAACACCGCAGAACGTAAGACTCGGCCTTGCTAATTGGCTACTTTGCATCACTTGCACACTATTACATTGAGAGACTCTCTTTGTTTACTTTCTTTTTCTCTCTTAATAACTGAATTATTTTTACATTTTACATGAAACTCGTTATATAGTGAGCTAAGCAATATTATAATCTTTGGATTTGTGGTAAAATCTGTTGAAAACTTTCATAATTAAGTTGTAATTAACGAAGCGAAGTGGGAGAGAAGGGAATGTTACTTAGGTTCTTTTGAAAAGTTACGCGAGATTTACTCAGCAGAGAGTATAGACCATTTTACGAACTTACTGGTGCCACGGAACTTTCTGATGTTGATGTGCGTTTTCATCAGTTCGCTTATTTTGAAGTAGAATACTTCTCTCAGGAAGTTCGGCTACATAGGGATGTGAAATGAAAATCTAAAACCGAAAAAAGAGAAAAATATGTCCAATTTCATATACCTTGCAATTGAAAAATGCTATTTGGCCTATATAAGAGCCTGTTTCAGCCGGAGCCGCTCATAATAGTTCTAGACAGCGACAACAGCAGTCGTCCTTCCTTAGCAGCAGCACTAGCCCTGTGGTTGGTCACCAAGTCTCAGGAGCAGCGCGGTTTTTCTCAGCGTGTGTCGCCAGACAGCCATTATTCCCCCGTGTTGGAGCAGCATGATAATTGCCATCAGGAAATCCAATTTCGGAAATCAAAATGCCTTTTTTAAAGCAAATAAACAAGTCATTGAAAGTTAATAATTTTTGTCAACGCAAGCAAGCATTCTGTGTTGCATCCTAGCAATTGTCCTAGCAATTTGTCGCACCCGTCTAATTTACTGAATGTGAAATAGCTTCCACAGTGCATGTTGTCCGTGTATCTTAATTCCCCCAATGTTAGGGCAGCTCAAAGGTTGTAATTAGCAACCGATTTTGAGCCGCAACATGCTTTTTTCAAGGCAAATAAAAACAAAATTGAAGGTTAATAATTTTCTGGCATCAACACAAGCAGACATTCTGTGCGGGATGCAATCAAATTCTAATGTAGTTGTCTAATTTTCACTTTATTTAGTAAACTCCCCACTGTAGGGGCAGCGCAAAGGCGCGATCAGCATAACCGACATTGAATAATTAACTGCCCTGTTAGTACGCATTCACAAAAGCAGTTAGTTCGACTATGCAGAGCTAATATGAAGTCGATTCAATCAATCAGTATAAACAGAATTTCGTCGTCTCCCAGCTGCCAAGTTGCAACATGATGCAACAAGCAACAGCGAGCAAACGAAATCGCTTGATGTTACAAACCGCAATAAGATACGGGTTAAAATCGTTGCGTGTGTGACTGACACGCAAGCAGCCGGGTTATCTTTCTTGTAAACGTATTCTACTTCAACCTTGCGGTCGTGGCTTTGTATGCAACCTTCTTGTGATTTTTCGCTCTCTCTACTTCACATACTGTCTGCTTGATGAACCTGATTTTATCGTAATAACAGAAACTGATTTGGCAACTTTTGATTTTCATTAGCGCAGTGAAACAGATGAAAATACATGCAGTTGAAATTTAGGATTTGTAAAAATTCATCTCATATATTTCTGCTAATTCAAGCTTGATTTTGAAAATTCGAGGTGAACATTTAAAAGATTAGAGTATTCTTAGTGTAGTGAGTGATTTTGTTTGATGATCAAAATAAAAAATGGTCCACTATTGATGAAAAAAACTTTGGTTGGATGCTGAACGAGTCCCTTTGTAGCCGTGTAGAGCAATGGTAGGTGATTGAAATAAATGGTGATTGAAATAAATGAGGTTTCGAGTGTAGATGCCCGACTATAATATCAAATTTAGAGCTTTTAAGTGAGTTGTAGAAGATTCTACTTTATGAGAAATCTATAGTGAACTAAGTAGAATCCATTCCATTGATTAGTAGACAGGTTAAGTATGAAAATATGCGTTTTTTCCTGTTTTCTTTTGTGTTTTTATGTTGTATAAGATGAATATATGTGCTGAAATGAATAATGGAACAGTTCCCCAATGAAATGGAAACGAGACGGCGATAATGACCAAAACAAAAAAAATTGACAGCTATCCCTATTATTACGCATACCAATGTGTAGCTACACCGCAAAAAAAGAATTCGACATTATTGTTTTCATCACTCTCACGTCACAGTGGAGTTTACTGCATCAGTAAGAGATCGAAACATGCCAGTCTGCTGCCGTCTCTACCAACGGCTACATCTTGATATTTGGTTCCGTCATGAAACATTTATCTTTCCTATTTTTACTGACAAGTCAAGCTATTTTTATTTTTATTTCAAGCAGTAAATGTGGGGTTGTCGATTGAAAAATGTATCAACTGGGAAGCCCACCTGCTGGACTACATTTTTCGAAAATTTCTAATTAACTATTTCTTCAGTTAGTACATTTTTCAATGAATCAATGAAACATTCAGTTTCTTTTCAATTTTTTACCACTAGGCTCTAATATTAGCGCTTTTACTATTTTCTTTCAGTTTTTTGCCTCATTGTTGAAGCTTGTTTTAAATGTCTTTATTTTTGTTTCAATCGTTTTTCAAGTTTCGACGCAGTTACGCGAGTTTATGTATCACCGAATTCAGTAGTTAATTGTTTTAATATTTATTTCGTAAAAAACCTGATTTCTTTCTATAAGATATTCATAACATTTGTTTACTGGTGCTGCATTCCGATTCAGAACTCGACCTTCTGTTTATCATAAACAAACTCCGCAGCCAACTATTAAGTGTACACGACAATTGCGGGGCTAGCGCTACGATCCTACTGACACTAACAGTCTCTCCCGAGTCGAGACTTGAACCTACGACAACTAGCTTGTTGGGCCACCATCGTACCTCGAGACCGGAGGGTCAATTTGTGCAGTTATATACACATTTGTTTTCAATTGGAGTGTTTCCAGTTCCCTGCTTCCACAGCTGGTCTCGAGGTACGATGCTGGCCTAACAAGCCAGTCGTCGTAGGTGCGAGTCTTGACTCGGGAGAGACTGTTAGTGTCAGTAGGATCGTAGCGCTAGCCCCGCAATTGTCCTGTACAATAAACGGTTGGCTGCGAAGTCTGTGTATAGTAAACAGAAGGTCAAGTTCCGAATCGGAATGTAGCACCAAGGCTTTGCTTTTATTTCCCGTTCCCTTCTGGTTTTGGATCTCAGTAAATTTTCAATAGTATGATATTCTCCATACACTTTTAAATAATTCTATACACAGAAGACTTTAATCTTTTCATAGTATTTATTTTTTCTTGTTTTCTTTATTTCGTTATTTTAAAAACGTAAAAATTAGTCTTAAAATGCGTAAATACTATACTTAAGCTATCTGAGACAGCAGATACTCTTTCTGGATATAACAAATATAGCTTACGCAGCGCAAAACTTTTTCAATCCTGGAATGATAATTTTATTTTGACGTGAACTTTATGCATGAATTTTAATTCATATAAAATGCCAGTTTTCGTAGAAAATTAAAAATGAGGTTTCTTTACGATGTTTACACTTCGATACATAACGAATACTAGGATTCAGTTTTTTGAAAAAAGGCACTATTAAAAAAGAAGAGGTCAATGTCACTAGAAACGTTGTGTCAATTTGACGCAGATTGTCTCTTCAGGGTTAAAAATCGTATGGTTATACAAATTTTTACTGTTGCTGTTCAAATATTTTTAATGATTCTGTTGTTCTACGAGTATTTAATTTTCTTTTGTTTTATATTCTTGTAAACTTTGATATCTCGTTTATTATAGCTACTGAGTTTCTCCGTATCTAGGCTTGCTATAAATGATATCAGTGTCTCCTTGAAAGCTTCTGTGACTAGGTTTGACGTACAGTGTACAGTGCAGTAGTGTAATCTAAACATATAAAAATGCAGCTCTGTCTGTCTGTCTGTCTGTCTGATTCATATAGGCTTGGAAATTACCGAACCGATCGGCGTGAAATTTTGTATATAGGGGTTTTAGGGGCCGGAAAAGGTGACTTAGATAGTTCGAAACCCCTCCCCCTTCTGCAAGGGAGGGGTCCCATACAAATGAAACACAAATTCCTGCACATCTCGAAAACTAACCAAGCAAATGGAACCAAATTTGGCATGTGGATGTTTTTAGGAGTAAAAAATATGTCCATGTTGATTTGACACCCTTCCCTCCTCTGGAAGGGAGAGGCCCCATACAAATGAAACACAAATTTCTGCACATCTCGAGAACTAACCAAGTAAATAGAACCAAATTTGGTAGGTAGATGTTTTTAGGGGTAACATATATATTCATAATGGTTTGACACCCCTCCCTCTTCTACAAGGGAGGTGTCCCATACAAATGAAATACGAATTTCGCACAGCTCGAGAACCAATCAACCAAATACAACCAAATTTGGTATGTGAATGTTTTTAGAGGTAACAAGTATGTCCATAGTGGTTCGACTCCCCTCTCTCTTTTGTGAGGGAGGGGTTCATAACAAATGAAACACAAATTTCTGCTTATCTCGAGAACTAACCAACTAAATGGAACCAAATTTGGCAGGTGATTGTTTTTAGGGGTAACAAATACAATGGTTTGACACCCCTCTCTCTTCTATAAGGGAAGGGTCTCATACAAATGAAACTCAAATTACGCACAGCTCGAGAACCAATCAAGCAAGTATAACCAAATTTAGCAGGTGAATGTTTTTAGGTGTAACAAACATGTCCATAATGTTTCGACACCCTTCCTTCTTCTGGCATGTCTCCAAATACCATTTCTAAATCCAAGATGGCGACTTCCGGTTTCTGAAAAACAGCGGCAAATGACCAAATACCACCCAATATGAGTATTTCCGGGATTTTTATGATGCACTGAAGCCACAAATCGACCTCAAACAACATTTTGAATTGTAAGATGGCGATTTCCGGTGTCTGGAAAACAGCCGAAAATGACCAAATACCACCCAATATCAGTGTATCTTCAACCAGAATGACGCTCAGAGGCCAAAAATTGTCTCCTAATGCCAATGTGAAATCCAAGATGGCGACTTGCGGTTTATGAAAATCAGCAGCAAATGACCAAATACCACCCAATATGGGTATTTCTGGGATTGTTGTGATACACTGACGCCACAAATCGACCTCAAACAACAATTTAAATTGTAAGATGGTAATTTTCGGTAACTGGAAAACAGCCGAAAATGACCAAATACCACCCAATATAAATGTTTCTTCAACTAGATTGACGCTCAGAGGCCACAATTGTCTCCTAATGCCATTCTGAAATCCAAGATGGCGACTTCCGGTTTCTGAAAAACAACGGCAAATGACCAAATACCACCAAATATGGGTATTTCCGGGATTGTTATGATGCACTGAAGCCACAAATCGACCTCAGACATTTAGAATTGCTAGATGGTAACTTCCGGTGTCTGGAAAACAGCCGAAAATGATCAAATACCAATCAATATGAGCGTTTCTTCAATCAGATTGACGCACGGAGGCTAGAAATTGTTCCCAAATGCCATTTTGAAATCCAAGATGGCGACTTCCTGTTTCCGAAAAACACCGGCAAATGACCAAATACCACCTAATATGGGTATTTCCGGAATTGTTATGAAGCACTGAAGCCACAAATCGACCTCAGACCAGAACCAGACCATTTCAACCAGAATGACGCCCAGAGGCCAAAAATTGTCTCCTAATGCCATTCTGAAATCCAAGATGGCGACTTCCGGTTTCTGAAAATCAGCGGCAAATGACCAAATACCACCCAATAGGCGTCGTACACAAATTTCGTAACGCATGAAGGGGGGGGGGGGGAGAGGGGGGATAAGTCTGCGTTACTTATTGTTACATAGGGGGGAGCGGGGGTAGTTGAGCCCGTTACGTAACTGAGGTGTTTGCTCGAAATTGCAAATTTAGAGGGGAGGGGGACAGATTGTCCAGCGTTATGTAACTTTAGGGGGGGGGGGAGTCATATCTAACGTTACTTATCGTAACATAGAGGGGGGAGGGGGTCTGAAATTTAGGTTTTTAGCGTTACGTAATTTGTGTACGACGCCATACGGGTATTTCCGGGATTGTTATGATGCACTGAAGCCACAAATTGACCACTGAAGCCACAAATCGACTTAAGACAATATTTTGAATTGTAAGATGGCGACTTCCGGTGTCTGGAAACAGCCTAAAGTACCACCCAATATGAGTATCTCTGGAAAGAGAATGAAGCTGAAAATTGACCTCAGACACTATTATGAATTGTAAGATGGCAACTTCCGGTTTCTAAAAAACAACCAAAATGGACGATTTCCATACAAAATGAGTATCTTCGGAACCAGAATGATACACAGGAGCTAGCATCGACCACAGACACCATTTTGAATTCGAAGATGGTGACATCCGGTTTCTGGAGAACAGCCGAAAACGACCAAATAACACCCAATATGGGTGTTTCGTAAACCAGAATGGCGCTCAGGGGCCAGAAATTGTTTCCAAGTGCCATTTTTAAATCCAAGATGGCGACTTACAGTTCCGGATCACCGGATCCAGAATGATGTAAGGAGCTATAAATTGACCTTAGACAACAGTTTAAATTGAACAATGGCAACTTCTGGAAAACAGCCGAAAATAACCGAATACTACTACATATGGATAAGTCCGTAATCGAAATGATGTAAAGAAGCCAAGCATTGACCCTGGACACCATTTTGAATTAGAAGATGACCACTTTCATTTTCTGGAAAACAACGAAAATAACTGAAATGCACCCAATATATATCCGAAATAGAGGTCATGTACAAAAGCCAAAAGTTGAGGATTTGCCATTCCGATAAAACCAATTATTTTTAAACGATATAATCCAATTATTGATTCCTTAATAAATTTGATGGTTCAAAATTATTAAATTAAACACTAAAATAGGCGGGACGAAGTTTGCCGGGTCAGCTAGTATACATTATAAATATACTACAGTAAACTCGAAATAAAAAAAGAAACAAGCGACATTACCAATTCTCCCGACATTTTGCATTATCACGTTTATTCAGCAAATGTTCTCGAAAGTTGTTTGTTCTGCTCGCAAGAACGCTTTGGAACGGGTTTCCTAGCGATAAGTATCGGCGAATAATGATTCAGCAATTCAAAATCATTATTTCACCCGAGCATGTAGACCAAGTTATTGGAAATAATTCGCAAAGAAAAAGAGGTAAGCATCGTTACTTGTGATTTACGTTTGTCGAATGACTCATTGCAGGGAAGCCGATGTTAATTTGGTTAGATTTCTTGACCACTTGTTTTTAGTTTTGATTAAATGACGGAAAACATGCAATTTGTTGCTCAATAGAAAAACTTTTGACCATATTAAAAACGAAAGCTGTCTGTGAAGCCCGTTTCATCTATCAGTGGAGACAACTAAAATAAGAGTTACGATCCCGGATTATTCGGTATGTTTATGAATTAAAAAAAGCTACATGTTGGTGAGTTGAAGACCCAAACTGAACTGATTTATTATGTGGTTCGAAAATGATCGACAACAAAGGTCGTTAACGCGCATTCTGTCAACACTGCAGTTTCGGTGCCATTGCATCGATAAGCGAGGTGAACAGAAGAAAAATGCCAAAACTTCTGATGTGATCTTGTTTAGGTTTTGGATCTAGCACAGGCTGTAGTCACATCAGAAGTTCTCTACTTTCCTGGTAATTATATAATAATAATAGAAATAATATAGTATTAATAATAGTGTGCCTTAAAAGATTGAACCAGTTTAGTAAAAGCTCATCCGAAATGCGCTCAACACTTTCTACCTAGCTTTCGCTATTCGTAAGTTAAAAGTTTGTCTTCTGTTTTATATAAGTTTAATGAGGTAAAGCTTTTATTGATTTCATCTCCTCATGAAATGTAGTATGGTTAAGTCATACACCTTTTCGTGACGATTTTGATCCACTGAGCTTATACCGCTTGCGGCACCTATGTTTGAATAGCTGAAACGGTGCTTGATAGGGTGGTTCAAATTTTGCCACTGTTCGTTCGTTGCTCTGAAAGCTTCATTATGTTTGGATTAGTTTCTGTAACAGTTTCATTCGTTTCCTCCGCAGGAATCTGCTTTGGCACAAGGAATGACGTATATGGACGGAGACACCGTTATGGGTAAATTTTTCGCTTATAACAAAAATATATATATCAGCCGAAAGTATTTCACTAGTCAGCAAATTTTCTGCAGACTAAAATAATAAGGAAATAATCTTTTAAATCAAACCCTTTGAAATTTTGTTTAGATTGATTTCGTCTCTCTTTTATATTAAAAATTAAAAATAAACTCGAAACTAAATGTTCGTGGTTCTTACCCGGAAACATTCCGACTCTAGTGGAATGCTTTCTTCTACACAAATTACCGCAACATTGAAACAATGCGATTCCAATCTCCGTTAAAGTCCACTAATAATAATCCACAGACTATCTAGCACCCGATCCAGGAACTTATGAGCACCGGTATGGACTCTACCTGTACGAACAGGTTTACGGCACAACCTATCCGCCGCTGCCGAACGTTCGCGAGGAGTTCGATTTGACCGGTTGGATTAATTCGATTTTCCCCGAGGGCGCACTTTGTGGTCCGGTTGCGTCGATTGGATTCAACGCGTAAGAAGGAAGGAGCTGAGCTGAGCTGAACCGCACCGAAGAGCAACGCGGGGATTTCGCAATCGGGGCACAGAATTTATTGACAGCAACGAATGAGAAGGTAACAGTCTTGGCAGATAAGAAAGCTCAGGCGGTGACCAAACGATCGCAAGGCAGCATATCTCGGGAGCGTAGAAATTTATATAGACATCAGGAGTATAACTTAGATGTGACCAATAAATGTCAATGGAAACGAAGGAAAACCGTGTGTAACAAGGCTGTCAGAGATATTCGAGGACACACTTCCCGAGTAGCCATCGGCGAGCGCCGGCCGAGGCTGGTGGCGGTGGCAGAGCCTGAAATCCATTCAACAGTCAATTTTTAGACCCCTCTCCGTCGATCGTTGTTCCTATCGCTTTTCCCGGTGCCCGGTTCGAAAAAGGGCCAGTTATGTCTGCTATTCCAAATGACTTGTCCTGCCGTGATTGTCGTGTGGGGTGCGGCTCGGGCTCGGGTCTGGAAGTCTGGAGTCATTATTTAATGTGCAAGCAAATGTGCAATGAAAAATGTCATACGAATCGAGCGTAGATAAGATTTCCCTTCACACCGGCAGCGAGTTGGCGTGAACATGTGCAGCCTCAGTGAATTTTTAATTTGCACAGAATTGCGACACTTCCATCGCCTCTGGGGTCGATGAGGTCCGATACTTTTGCAGCACAACAAGTAGTAATATATAGTTTTCGGTTTGTCGCTTTAAGGGACTGGCTTGACGTGGATTATGAGGTATGTGTATAGCAACAACTAGTTGAATAATGGATAGTTCATATTTTTATTTGATACTTTCCAACTTCGCGTTTAGTTTTATTTTGGTTTGTATAAATATTATCTCCATGCCTCTCATCATTTTTTCATTACACATTATTTTCAATTAGTAGATACAACGTACAGAGATTGTTTCTAATCATTATTTAGTAGAAAACAGCAAAAGAGAAACAAAACTAATGATACCTAACCAAAATAGTTGTTTTACTGCGTTCATTGTTTTGTTATATTCTAATGAAGGCTAGCAAACAGCTATGCTGATGAATATTTGGTAATTATATAATATTATGATAAAACATTTAAAACAACTATTCAAAAGGTTTAATTGATGGTTTTAACCGGTTTCATCTCAAATGCGTTGTTCACTATTCGTTCTTCTAATCGATGCAATGCTATTAACGACGTGTTGGAACCATTTCAATGCAGATATCCAAAATGGATTTAGCTGCAGTCGTCGATATGCTTCTGCATCCCGGTTGTTACTATTCTCCAGAATTGCTCCGTTTTCAAGTTTTCCAAATATTTTGTCAAGCTCACCTGTCAAATCCAAAACCAATACTCCGTGTATAAGAAACAATCCAGATGTTTGCATCGCAAAGATACTCTCGAATCGACTGTAAACGAAAAACTTATGATACCATTCTTCCTTATCCGTGAGGTACTGCATGTGAATATCCTGTTCTACGCGATACATTGTTATGAACCCGCTTACAGCACAGATCATAAATCCGGTTAACGAAATTATTTCTTCGCTACGGTAATGGATTTTACAGCAGCCACAGCCAATAAAGATGAGCTTGAGAAAAGAAACTATTGCACAAATTACGTATATTGCGCAAAATATCTCGAGCTTTGTTGGTTCCGACTCTTCCAGTGCACTGAGGACGTGTAATGCACAACACGTCAGAGACCAAATCTTCGGATCATATATTCGTGAGCCACAGCCACCAGCAATCCAATAAACCAAGCGCACCCAAAAAATAGAGCAATATTTTTCAGTATGACGAACTAGCGTAATAATGTGACTATACAACTCACAGTCTCAAGAAACTTCATACCAAGGAAGGTCAGTTTTTCCCGGTGAAGATTTTCCTCCAAGCGACTCACGGGCTCTTGAATGGTCGGCATTCTCGTGTCCTATTTATGTTCATGGTTACTAAGATGCATATCTAAATAACTTATAAGATGCTATTTCTTTTCATGAATAACATTTATTTAGAAACATTGAGAAGATACTTTAGCTTGAAAACTTTAAACTCGATTGAAATGAATTGAATGATAAAGGTTTATTGCTTGCACAATTCGAAGGCAGTTGAAAAATTAGAAAAATATAAAAATATTTTGTTATTAATTTTGTTTGTTTTAAGGATAACAAATCGACCAGTCAACCTATTTCCAGTGAATACAGCTTAGCAAACTGTGTGTTTTTCACGGGTGGAGAACTTTTTTCAGTCTACACTAAAAAAAAAATCACACGCTCAAACCAAATGCTCTTTACACATGAATACCAATAAACCAACCCAATCGTTTTAACAGGTCGACCCATATCGATTTTTGATGGAATTCACGGTATTTTGACATGTTTTGGTATTTGACGCGTTCTACTATTGAAATCTGAGTGTAAAAAGATTGATTTTGGTATGCATTATATGGCAAACCGAAGTGTAAGGCACTTGATTTTGTGCTGTGAAGTGAAACGCAAGTGTATTGCACTTAGATATGGAATGTTTCATCTATTAGCACAGAAGTAAGTGGAATCCACATGTAAGTAACGTGTCGATTTTTTATAGTGTATGAAGTAAATGTTATCACATGAATTGGAAGTGAAAATTATAATTTTCACCAAAAATTAATTATAGGATGATTTCTGTGAATCAAAATTATTACTTTCACCAAGAACATAAATGTATACAGTCATACCTCGATTTGAGGCAACTTTATTTTTTTTGTAACATTATATCAAGTTACGTTGTATCTGAGCACGAAAACAAAATTTTACATTGATGCAAAACTTTTGATGGTTACTCAAAGGTGCGCAAAAATTTATTTCCTTTCACCTAGCAGTATATATAAACCTGTCTTATGCATCTTTAAGACAATTTTCGTGGACAAACATAAGCAGTAACAAAACATTGAAACAAAATTTCAATTTTACCCTATTTTACAGTACTTATTGATTTCAAAGCTTACTAAAACATTTATTCGGAACATTATTTCCCCCGAAAATGATTGTTGTACTTTGATTATAAGATATTTAAAAAAGTTACGTTATATCGAAGTTTCGTTATATTGAGGTATGACTGTAATGTATTTTGGCGAATTCAAGTTATTTACAGAACATACGCTTGAGGAAGAAAAGTGAACCTAACCTAAGTACCTACTGGTGCAAAAAGGTTGTGTTTTAAAATAATACAAACTGCAAACAAGGTATTACTGCTAAGAGTGGAACTGTGCTGCCGTGATATGACATTGTAACGAAGATCCAAGTGATCAGGTTTTCAGTACGGCCCACAAATGAATAAAGTTTTCGCCACTTTTGTACTGAAATGGGAGCCTACGTCACTTTGTTTTTTTTTTTGATTTTTACAACGTACGAATAAGTAACAACGAAAAGGAACATACCAAAAGATAGGTCTTCGAATAATGAACAAATTGGTATGAAAAACCCATATTCGAAAAAATGGCCTTTACGTCACTTTGTCATCTCACGGCAGTGTGGGCAACAAGTATTAATTGTGTTATGAATTTCTCGAATGCTTGCGTCGGAAAGTTGAAATCTAAAATCAGGCGTTTTTTTCAAACATATAGTTGACAGTTTATTTTCTAACTAATTATTTTGGTCTCTATTGAAAATACATTTGAAACATTAATTTTGTTTAAGCGATTTTCAATTAAGTAACAGTTGCGTAGCATTCCGAACATTGGTTTTATAATGAAAAATTAAAGAGACAGATACACTAAAGTCGCTTTTTACGCGGGGGATACGTGCCGCGTAAAAAAAACGCGTAAATTCCAGAATTCGCGTAAAAAAAACCACGTAAATTCCGGAATCCGCGTAAAAAAAACGCGTAAATTCCGGAATCCGCGTAAAAAAAACCGCGCAAATTCTGAAATCCGCGTAAAAAAACCATCGTTAATTTTGCATTCCGAGTGAAGGGGAACCGAAATCCGGGCCCAACCCGTGACTTGTCAACCATCTCTTCCTGGTCGAAGACTAGTCTCTCCTGGGGTGACATTGCGCATTTCGTTTCGAGCAACTCGAACAAAACTAAATGATCGCTGGGGGGCGCTATGTTTCGTTTTTCGTATTTTTTTCGACTTTGCGGGTTAGATGAGCCTTTGTCCTGCGACAATGACAGCTTCTTTTGAGCTTAAAGCATAACTGGCAGTATGTGACCTACTCGGAAAACTGCAAATATCTGCAAATCACTAAAAATCTGCAAACGGACTCCAAAAATCTGCGTTTTGCAGACAAATCTGCACATTTGGTATCCCTGGTATGCTCCAAAGCAGTAGGCTAATATGCCACTAGCAGAAATCAGCACGCGAAGTGAGAAGCGCTTGAAGTCTCGAAAGTAAAATAAAAAATAATGGAACATGCTCTAAGTTGTCAAGCGATCTCCTGCAAGCTCTTCATAGTGCATTCTGCCACAATTTTAATTTTGATTGTTTTAAGGTTAACGTTGACGAAAGTTAGTGAAATAATTTGTAATACTCATAGTATTATAAACTCCAAAAGTGTAAAGGTTAGGGGAACCATAGTTTTTTATATGAGAACTGTAGAGAAGCTGGGTTTTTATGAGAAAAGCTAAGAATTTCGTCATAAAAAGCCACATGTGTAAGTATTTTGGGGAATTAATAGCATGGGCCATCTTACCCAACTGATGCGTCTTGTACGATTCCCCCCTATTCGAGGAAACTTATTCACGAAAGTTTGGTTTGATGATCGCCATGAAATGACTGACAAACAATGGGTTTGCATGGTACAATCCCACCCCCACTGGCACAATCTCACCCCGGCTTACAGTATTTTATCCATGTTTCAAAATTATTTAGTTTCAGTATTTTTCAGTTTCGTTTTAGAATTTTCCAGTTTATTGAAACAGAATGGCAATTTCAGTACAGCATATAATGTTAATAATTTTTTTTTCAGATTTGACGTCTAGATTAAATCACAGGGATCTTTTTTTCTGCTTCCTGAACTTACAAAGGGGTTTAAAATCAGCTCTTGGTGTTAAGGTGGCTAAGAAGTTACGGAGATCTGATTGGTTGAGCTCGAAAATTACTATTGAATCCAGAACTTGGAATCGGATTGTAAGAAGATCATTTTGCCGTTCAGGGGCCAATCTCTGGTTTACCTTACTATAATCATTCTTTGAGGTCAAGAAATAGCTGTGCCAAGTTTGGCAGTGACAGTTCTGGCTTTTTCAGAGTGATGATGAATCATAGATTCAAACATACTTCCTTTAGTTGGCTCCAATAAACATTATATGGGTCAATCCATGTCAAGTGTCCGAGGAAATGCATCGACCATCTCCGATTTCGACCAAAATTTGTGAGTCGATGTATTTTGGGCCGAAACTTATAAATACAAAGTGTTGTACCGATCGGTGGACCCCGCGGCATATGGGACTGCTTCCACTTTTTGCGAATTTAGCAAAACACCTTTAGCACCATCAGAAAAGCCACATGTGATATTGACATATCATTTTGAAGGGTTTTAGATGTAGAATCGAACTAAGTGGTAATTTTTTTCTGCAGTGTTGCCAACATTGCATTTTATTTCGATTCAAAACTTAATTTGCAATTTTCTCGAAATATCCCCCTTTGATTTTGATTTTGACCACGCCAATGTGTTTTAAAGACGATTTCTCATAGAAATCACTTATCAACAAAAAACGAAATGTAGCGTTCCAGAGATACAGCATTTACAAAATTGCAAGATTTTGGAATTTGTCTACGCACGAAAGCGCTTGGGAATGGTTTGGAACCTTCTCACGAATGCCAGCGAGGTAGTCGACAGGTGAAAGAAAAACTTCGATGACACCTGAATGGCAATACAGTAAACATGAGCGGAGCTGAAACTGACCTAGGAGCACCAGCAGCAGATGACCGAGCACCTCTGTAGACGGTGATGAGCTTGAGGTGGTCAACGAGCTCGTGTGTTTAGGGCCACTGGTAACCGCCGACAATCCAGGCTGGAAATCGTGCCTACTTTTCACTCCGGAAGACACTTCGATCGAGTCAAGTGCGACGACGCACGAAGTTGACTATAGCGAAACCTGATAAGACCGATAGTTCCTACAGAATCGAGACAACAACGCTTCTCGCGGAGGACCTTATGCCCTTGGAGTTTCAAAACGGAAGGTGCTGCGAACTATCTACGGTGGAGTACAAACGGACGATGGAGAATGGCGACGGCTCATGAACCACGAGCTCATTATTGAAGTACAACAAGAAAATTAACGGACCCATGTGGCTGCCTTGTGGGATTCCGGGTGAGGTCAAAAAAGCATTCGCTTGAAAATTATCGATTGTCACAATCATTGATTTCCGACCGACAAGGTAGGAATGGTACCAACGTAATATACAGTCGCTGATGCCGATTCTTCCGAAGTTAGCATTCGTAATATCGTGATTTAATTTGTCAAACACTGTTGACAAATCAGTATACATGACGTCCATTTGAGCGCGATTTTCCATGCTTGAGGAATATCCTGCTTGAAGGGGCAAGTCATACACAAACTGAAGAGAGGTTAGCAGATTCTCAGTATGTTCTTTAAAAGATGCAGACGGAATTCCAATCGGTTCCGATTTTGTCGATGATTTCAATATTGTGGCGGCTCGAGAGATCATTGCTTCATCAATGTTGAGTCTGAGCAATTCTCGCTGAAACCGTCTCACTGCACAGTGGTCCAGATCGTCGATTTAGCGGTATTTAATTTTTTGTGCAAAAACAGCTGTTGTTAGGTTTACAGTATATCTGAAAGATATTTTGTGTTTGAAAAGGCGCTAGTTTTTAGAAAATAAAAATTAGGGTGGCTCATTTTTATCAAATAAGGCAAAACTAACTTTTTTGCTTATTAAGATACGGTTCTTTTTAGTTCAGAGGAGTTGTAGATTCATTTATTCTAAACAAATTTGTCGTAGAAAGCTAGTCTCTATCTTGCATACTTTTCGCGGTATGATGAGTTCAAGATAGCAAGTTAGTGGGTCGCTGAAAAATCTAGTTTTTTCGATGTAACTTTTTTATTTTTGATTTTATCAAAATTTGGTCTTCAAACAACTTTTAGGTCTTTTTGAGGTGCATATTTTCTCTGAATACTTAAAAGCGCTATCTCATTCACAAGAAAAGTTATTAGGTTTTTCCCTTTCAAGATGCGCTTTTTTCAAATGTTTGTATCTAGTTAAATAGCAAACACAAACTAAAACTATCGATTGCGTTTGAAAGGTCGTATTTTTCTGTATATAATATCTCAAATCTGGAGGGTGGAGATTTTTCTATCTCAAATAAATCCAATTTGAACTTTGCGGTTTTGGTTGGATTTCTCGATACATGTCACATGCATGCTACTATTTCTTTTGATTTTTTTTTATCGATCTATATCACTAAACCCAAACGTAAGATCATAATAAATAAGGTTTTTTTTTTCAAATAGTTTGATGATTCATAAAAGCCTTTTTCATAAAAAACAGTCAACAGTATATTTTTATATTCTACATGTGTTTTCAGCATGGTGTGCATTACTTCAGCACTAAAAGTATTGTATTATATGCAATCTTTAACTCTGCTACGTTTACCAAAAAAGGTTTTTTAAACACGAAACGCCCAAATGACAACCCAGGAAATATCGACAGCATTTAAGTTACATCGAAAATGGCTTCCTACATAAAGGAGACAAAAGAGGGAAATTACTTCACTAAAATAAATTCACAAGCTTGTTCTATACGTCATCGTTAAGGAAGAATATTGAAAAGCGATCGTGACGTTGACGATCCTGAAAAATACAAATTTAGGATGTCACCCTCGTACGCCTACATGCAACTCTTGGTGAAAGTAAGCTATCGTTTAACTATGGCTAAACCTTTGTGGGGAGTAGCGACAACCTGGTTTCTAAAGCACGAGAAATCGCCATTCGGAATGCGTTGGAAGCGAATTAGTGAGCTTCTATATGATGGTGAGAATAACAGGATTTAGCTCGAAGGTTTTACAATACATATGAATTAGTATCAGAGATCACAAGCCTCAATGAAGAAATATTTAAGAGTTTTTACGGAGTATGAAACATATACTGAGAAAATCGAACATACGCCATGATGATGAACATATTTTTTTCTAAGCCTCTGTGAAACTATTAGATCGCGTTCTTTTTCACATTCTTGTAAAATTACATAGGTACGCTTTTATCAATTGGGCTGTGTAACGACGAGACACGGGAAGCACTAAACAAATTCAAATTCGAACCGTTTACGCCAGAAGAAATCAGAAAACACATTGCATTTAGTGCTGAAGTAGAGATGGTCGGGTTTGATGTTTTTCAAACCCGTACCCTACCCGAACCCGAGTTTTTTTTCGGTTTAAACCCGAGCCCGACTCGAACCCGAAACTTTTTTTTTCGTTCAAACCCGAACCCGACCCGAACCCGAAAATTTTATTTCCATGAAACCCGAACCCGACCCGAACCCGAAATTGTGAAACCCGAGCCCAACCCGATCCCAAGATTTCATAGATTTTATAGTCGGGTTTCGGGTTTTCATACCCAAACCCGATCCAAACCCGACCTAAACCCGGCATTTTCAAACTCGAACCCGATCCGAACCCGATCCGAACCCGAAAGTTGTTTTTTTTCACTAAACCCGAACCCGACCCGTACCCGACACTTTCAAAAATTTTCAAACCCGAAAACGCCCCAAACCCGACCATCTCTATGCTGAAGTAATGCACACCATGCTGAAAACACAACACAAAGAGAATATAAAAATATACTGTTGAGTGTTGCAAACTTCTTTGAAAACGGCTCTCATGAGTCATAAAACTGTTCAAAAACACCTTATTTATTATGATCTTACGTTTGGGTTTAGTGATATAGACCGATCAAATAAAAAAAAAAATAAAAAAAAATAGTAGCATGCATGTGACATGTATCGAGAAATCCAACCAAAACTGCAAATTTCAAATTGGATTTATTTGAGATAGAAAAATAACCACCCTCCAAATTTTAGATATTATGTACAGAAAAGTACGACCTTTCAAACGTAATCAATAGTTTTAGATTGTGTTTACTATTTAACTAAATAAAAACATTTGAAAAGGGCGTATTTTGAAAGGGAAAAACCTAATAACTTTTCTTGTGAATGAGATAGCGCTTTTAAGTATTCAGAGATAATATGCACCTCAAAAAGACCTAAAAGTTGTTTGAAGACCAAGTTTTGATAGAATCAAAAATAAAAAAGTTACATCGAAAAAACAAGATCTTCCAGCGATATCCTAACTTGCTATCTTAAACTCATCATACCGCGAAAAGTATGCAAGATAGAGACTAGCTTTCTTCGGCAAATTTGCTTATAATAAATGGATCTACAACTTCACCAAACTAAAAAGAACCGTATCTCAATAAGCAGAAAAGTTAGTTTTGCTATTTTTGATAAAAATGGAGCCACCCTAATTTTTATTTTCTAAAAACTAGCGCCTTTTCAAACACAAAATATTTTGCAAACACACTACAAACCTAACAACAGCTGTTTTTGCACAAAAAATTAAATACCGCTAAATCGACGATCTGAACCACTGTGCACTGGTGACATGAGGTCTATAAAAACGGATACTCATGTGTCTTAATGACTGAAGGTAGTGAAAAAATAAAAAAACCTCTTTGGATAGTTCATATTGATTGACCCCTCCGGCACAAATCGGTTAAACGGTTGTTACAAAAATTGATTTTTGAGCAATTATTGATCTTTTTATTGATTTATTTAGCTTGAATTTGTGATTGAACCCCCTGTAACCAACACATCGTTTTAAATAGGAATGATAGGGGAAAGTAGGTAAAGACGGACACTGCGGGTAAGATGGACACTTTTAATATTTCACAAACTAGAAGGTATTATGATAGTTGAGTGATGCGAATACCTTCTTTATAGTGTGTTAATGCTTTTGAGTTGCATTATCGGTTTTCAGCAAACAAACTGTCAAATTTGTAAGTAAAAGAAAGAATATTTTCGTGAACGCGAAATTTGATGTAATTTTTATTCCACGGAAAATAGTGAAAAACTCGTGAAACTTACGAGTTTTCATTTGTTCACAATAGTAAAGTGATTAATTAGTCTTTCCTCGGGTTTCTAGTGAAAATTCAGCAGATTTTCGATGTTCCGATGAAGAGCTACGATCGTTTGAAAAAATGTCCAAGATCCATTCAAAATTTTTAGAATTTTTATGAGCGGTAGTCCACGAAGGAGGAGGGGGGGTCTAATCTTTAAAAATCTGTCCACATGGAATATGGATGGCCCCTAATATACATTAAACACAGACACACACCACGGGCTCAGCATATTCCGTTGATTGGATATTGGCCGCGCGTCATGCCTTGAACTGTTCGAAGCTCGATTTCAAGAGAATTTTTAGCAGATTTGGCAGACCTTCTCCGGTTCGGAGGCAACCTTTCCGTTGAAAGTCATAGTTGAAGGTAGACTCGATTCCTTTCGTTGAACGTTATCATGTCTCCTAAATGGTTTTGGTTTCGGCTTCAAACTGCGCTGGATTTTTTGCAGGTGTCGTCTTAAACAACTTTAACTGGTCCTCTTGTACGCTGTAGCAGCGATTGTGTACTCGCTTGCAGTTACTGATGGAAGACTCCCGAACCACAATCGACCACAGGACCGGGACGGCTGTGAAGAGTGCAGGTTGCGTTTTGCTCTGACTGAAACTCTTCAAAAAAATCACCGAGAGAACGCCCTGCATTACACGCATACTTGCCTGAAAGTGCAGGCTGGGAGACTCTTTCGAAACCGCCGTTAACAGGACCAGGACCATTATGATGGCAGCGATCAAATAAAGGTGCGTGGCGCATCAAGCTGATAGAAGAGCCTGTTTGTTGCGTGTGTCCTGGCAGTCTCAAAATTTCTGCTCGTCCATGTCCCCATGTCCGACAAGCTCCAGGTTGGTAGAGTTGCCGTTTTAAGGTGATCCACAGAGGATAGACTGACAACTCTCGGTATGGCGGTCAAATGATATAACCGCACTTTCGCAGCACAAATATCGTTGTTAGGCGTCTTCCTGCCAATATGTATGGTCTGTGTAGCAAAGTTGGTTGGGCATTCTTTGTACTGCAGAGTTGATTTTTGAAGCCTTCACGACGTGAAGGCAGACAATACATCACCAGCACGGCAATAGGGGAAAAATTATTCATTTCATTAAGCCGATATTCAAGAAGAATGCATGGATTAAACACCAAATTTTCACGAAATCATTGAACAAATAGATTAAATATGCTTACGTGCTCTTATGGAATCGTTCAGCATTATACATTTAGTAAACTTAGCTAGATTTATCCTAAATTTTGTGAAACAAACCATTTTTCACAACACTTCCATATCCATCTCAAAAATTGAATCACTGCTCAATTATTCATCTCACGCCGCTCCCATATTCATCACACTGGTAATCATGAATGAATCACATTATCATGAATGAACGTAGCCGCAGCTCGTCGTAGTTGGTTACCTAGATATCCGCTACAGTTTTTACGTGCAAAATTGGTAATCTAGGTAACCACCACAGTGCTGTAGATTTATGTCAATTATGTCGGAATAATTCAACATTTTCAGTATGTTTTTTTTGTATTAACAGAAACTGATTTGGCAACCTTTGATTTTCTTCAACGCAGTGAAAACAGATGGAAATACATACAGTTGGGCCTTTAGGAATTGTAGAAATTCATCTCATATATTTCTGCTAATTCATGCTTGTTTTAGGAAATTTGAGGTGAACACTTCAAAGATTAAAGTATTCTTAGTGTAGTGAGTGATTTTGTTTAGTGATTAAAATAAAAAGTGGTCCGCTAGTGATGAAAAAAAATTTGGTTGGCTGCTGAACGATTCCCGTTGTAGCCGTATAGAACAATGCGCGGATTTTGTTTTGTGGGGTAGGTGATTGAACCAAACGAGTTTTCGAGTACAGATGCTCGACTATAATATCAAATTTAATGCTTTTAAGTGTTTTTGTGGATTATACTTTATGAGGAATCTGAAGTGAACTGAGAAGAATGCATTCCATGGATTGGCAGATTGGTTTAGTTAGAAAATATGCGTTTTTTCCTGTTTTCAATTGTGTTTCCATGTTGAATGAGATGAATATACGGGCTGAGATGAATAGTGAATCAGTTCCCCTACATTCTGTAAAAATGCCTTCGCATCGTGCAAATATTGGAAGTTGGTGTCTGCCTGTTACCGAGTACGGTTGTATGCGATCTTCGCAACAGATTTAATTTTTATTCTTTGCATTGAAAAATTAATTTCGGATGCTCTCAGTGGGCGAAATGTACTATCATCCCGTACAGCTGTGTACGGACATTGGTATAAATAGAGCTTCGCAATGCGAATGCTGGAAACAGTTGGGATACGGATTAAAAATGTTTGCATTTAGAGCCAAAACAAATTGCATTTCATCCATAGCTCCAGCAATTGTGCACGTAAACATAGACCCTTCTTATTTAAAAAAAAAAATAGTAAATAAAAAGACAATATTTGAATTTTTCTCTAGTTTTCGTACTAATTTGGTTATTGTTATAATATTTTTAGTCTTTATAATGATATAAATTTATACCTCTTGTACAATCAAAACCCAAGATAACCTATATGCCACAAAGTTTCATGATCTACATTCAACTTCTCAACTGCAAACTGTAACCACTTTCGTGACTGACTTTGTGGTGAAAATCAAACCATCTAGCATACAAAGCTCCAGCGCTGGTGGCTTAATTCACAAACAGGAAATGAACGATTGTGATTCAATCCCACGTGTCCCGCACATGCCGCATGTTTGAAATACGAAATTCAACAACACCCACGCTGGATGGTTCGCGCGACTGGTGTGTGCAATGTAAGTGTTTAGTTCATAAAGCACCCCGGCCCTGAGGTTGCATTACGCTATTGGCGCTGCAGTTTGCCTGCCTTACCTACAAGCGCACCCTAGCGGCAGCCACTTTCCTTCGCCCTCTTGTCGCGCGTGTGTTTTTAAGCTCAGGTCAGGCCATGCTGCTCATGTCCGTATGTAGTGTGTACTTGATTGCGCACTCTTCAGCGACCCCGAAAGCTTATGAATGAATGCGTACGAGCCTCTCGCTGCAAGCTGTACAGTGCGCGGAGACCCTTTTGCTATTGGGTCTTGCTGCACATAACCAGCAGCCCTTCAACTCCTGCACTCGGCAGCAGCGCCTGGACGATGAAAGTCTCGTGTTTATCGGTGCTACATTTCTTCTGGAGCTTGATCGACTTGTTTGCTCTTATGGTAAGGCCAACTCTCGAACCCTTACTTAATCACTTGATGTGGTAAAGCGACTCACGCGATCGTTTATCGAAAGAAAGCAAAAGATAGTTAATCAACAAGCTTGATGGTTTGGCTGATGAGGATACTCGAGGGCTCTACATTATTGGGAACCCAGACGTGAACACTCTCATTAAACGAGTGCCCAACCTTTATCTCGCTAATTACACACTGTCGTCAGCCCTTGTCAATTGTGGCGGCTGCTGTGGTACCCAGCGCTCTTAGGCCTTGCAGCCTATACGGACCTTCGCCGGGGCCAGCTTTATTTTCTCAAGACAAAGCGCGAAACTGGAGAGTAATAAAGTAAAACGTTCCGTTTGGAAGCTTTATATTGTAATCATTATTCCGTCCCAGCGGCTCACTTTTATCAACGTCACGAGATCAGATCGGATGGGCGCTCAGTTATATGAGCCGTTTATTGCTTTTATTTGATGATTTCAATGATTTTATAGTTCCACCTAGTTTCGCCCTTCGAGAGCGGAACCCCACCACGGGCGGAGAGTTTGTTTGATATAAACTGTATAACAAGCTCGGTAGCCATTTAGTTGTACCACGAATGGTTATTATTCCCATCCCATTTTCAACGAGGTTGATTCATCCTAGTTGTGACTGGGTCGAACGGGGCACCTAGGCTAGTGCGCCTTGTCGGGTCCAGATGGTAGTGAGAAGATTAATCGTTGATTGAATTAGTCACTGATGATGATTCAGTATAGAAAAAACAGGAAGTACAGCGGCTGTGGATAACAAATAAGTTGAACGTATAATTATAATCCAAAATCATGGGGACGGAACACGAGGCATATGGCCGCTAGGCATATGGATGTTAGGCATAGTATGCTAGGCATACAGACGCGAGGCATAATGGATGTGAGGCATAATGGATACGAGGCATACTGCCACAAGGCATAACGGACGCGAGGCCGAATGGACGCGAGGCCGAATGGACGCGAGGCCGATTGGACGCGAGGCCGAATGGACGCGAGGCCGAACGGACGCAAGGCCGAATGGACGCAAGGCCGAATGGACGCAAGGCCGAATGGACGCGAGGCCGAATGCGATGTTGTACGATCGCATGAGATCCAATAATGTAGTTCAGGTGTTATTATATTCCTAAAGAGTTTAAGTTGGGTATAATACCTTTCTCGAAATCATGCGGCGAAGACGCATAATCGAGGGCAAGGAAACGAGGCGGCACTAAGCCGCCGTGGTTTCCGCAGTCCGAGCCGGCCGCCGACCCGCCGTCGGAAGCGGCGGCCTCTCGCACCCAAACGACTGATCTACTGGTTTGCTAGGTCTACTCAAACAGAGTTTTCTTCCCTTAGTTAAGTCCGAACGAGCGGTAGTGAGTAAGGACAGTATTCGCTCGGACAGCGAGTCGGCCGAAGGCCGCGAGTGTATTGCTTTTCAAATGACACTTTGAAGCGAAATACATGTTATCGAATGCTGTGATGATGATGACGATAATAACACATTCCATATCACTTTCCCTTGGCCTTGTGTCCATTTGGCCTCGCATCCGTTCGGCCTCGCGTCCATTCGGCCTCGCGTCCATTCGGCCCCGCGTCCATCCGGCCTCGCGTCCATTCGGCCTCGCGTCCATTCGGCCTCGCGTCCATTCGGCCTCGCGTCCATATGCCTCGTGTCCGTATGCCTGCCGTCCATTATGCCTAGCGTACTATGCCTCGCGTCCGTATGCCTCGCGTCTGTATGCTTAACGGGGTGTCATCCAAAATCATAGCCGTGTGCCCGGGGGTGGTCTAAGCATCCTTCAGAGGGAGAAGAAAACTTAATCATGAAATGCGACAATATTGGAAATTGGTTGGACGCTCTAACAGGTTGAAATTGAGTGAACACAAGAGTTCAATCAGTCAGAAATTTATACAATTTATCAACGATTAGATTTTGATTACCAGTGTGTGAACAAATTGAAACATAAAACGAATATCAAAGTAGTGAAAATAGATATAAAGATAGCTTTGTTTTTTAGAATTATACACACACGCACTATTTCCGCCATTTTCTTTCTTTTTCATCATTTTTCTTAGAACATTCCTCATTATTTTTCATTTCATATAACCAAAACTTGAACATCATCTGTCCATTTATTTCAGCTAATGAACAAATATAGGTTCTAATTGTGATTAATTTGAAATTTTCTGAATATAATGAGAATTCTGTTATGAGTTCTAGGAAAGTGCTTCAGTATTTTTCGTTCTCGTTTCAACCAATTCAAGCCACTGTGTACGAGCGGCTGTTGCAGCCGTTGTTTACATAAAATTACCGTTCTGGCTATAATCCTCCTCTGCGGTACTGAGGCGCTGAACATGTGATTCGAACGTTGCGTGATTTTTCATTCATAAATTTGCTGACTGCGACGCGTGTCTACGAATGTCACGAGCCCTCTCGTCTAGCCTCCCAATAGGCTAAGACCTACCTGTCCGGTCGATACACGTGGGCGGATCGAGCTGCTGCCGCTGATTGGTTCCGTTGGCATAGGGAACGTAGCTACACAGTTGCAACCGCTACTAATCGATTGTCTGACGCCTGTCAGGATTCAAATTTGGTAAGCCGCTGAGATCCTGTTGAATGTTGAGGATACGAATCAGTCGCCTGAGAAATTTATGCGGAAAAGTAATATCAAATGTGGTAAACGCTTTTGTCGCTCTGAAGGAGAACAATTTAACTCTGTTGCTCTTTTTTTACTACACGTAATTTATATTTATAATATAATCGAGATCAACACATTTTGATTGATAACAGTATTTAATGCATCTCAATGATTGTCGTAATCTCTAGCATTAAACTCCAAGAAATCGACCGATCAAGAGTGCATGTGTGTGAGTATACCGGGTGGAAAATTGTTTCAAATTACATAATGACGAAGTAATGAACCACAGCAAAGTGACAGCCAGCGGCGAAAGAAGCTTACGAGTGTTGCTAATATTTGCGACCATTCAAACGACAACCTTGTTCAGCCTCAATCGACGACAGATGAAGGGACGCGAAACTCAGCGTATGGAACAAACGAGTGCACTGCAGCGCAGAAATGCTCTTGCATTTCTACCTTACATCAGATGCATCTGTTGGTCAATCTGACAATCTGACATCGCGGGGGATCCCGCTAGTGAATCTTTATACGCTGACGCCACCGAGCGCCGAAGGGTCTTTTTTTCGCTAATGCTATAGAATTATACCGTTAAATGAAACTAAAAGCAGTTGTTTCCCCGCAGAGAGGGAGAGAGAAAACGCCATCCTCAAGGAGTAGGTAATTATGAATGAAGCCATTAAGGAAAGAGTCACGACGCTTAATATCATGTCATTTGATATCACAACTTTATTATTGATGGTTTGAGCAGCATTCGAGGGAAAATTACGACTTGCCGAGCGAAGTCGTTTCCTGTGGTGCGTTTTTGTGGGTGATTTCGGGTAATTCTGGTACAATGTGGTTTCAGCAATGAAGAAAAAATATGGTCGTTATATGTGGACACAACTACGGGACGGCTGTGAAAATATAATCAATGTCTTCAGTGTTGTAATATTTATTAATAACCGCACTTGCTTACCTGAAAGTAGGTATTGAAAGCAAATATATTTATTAGTCATTGGAATACACTGATGTCGTTGTTTTCACCGTGGAATTGCTTAGTATGAATGACGGTATCGTTTCGTTCGATTATAATATTTTTGAAATAATATTTTACGGGGGCCGTCCGATTAGTATTTAGCCTCACCGCCCAAAGACGCCACTATCGCAAGAGAAATTTACTATCGTGTATTATATTCTCGGACCAAATATCGAGCAACTTCAGGGTTGCACAGGAATACACGCATCAGCTGGAGGCAGTGCTAGCCACGGAAGAGCAGCTTGGCGCAGCTACTCTTGAAGATGGCTGGAGGAGCATCCGATCCGTCATAGGTTGCACTGATGTTGCGCTACTAAGTACACGAATCATAGAAATGACTAGTTTGACAGCGAATGCTAAAGGTTAGTCGAAGAGAAGAACGCAGCACGGGCGAGAATGCTGCAACAAAGTACGAGAGTGAACGTGAAAAGATACCGACAGGCACGGAACAGCCAAAACTCGGTCCTCAGAAGGAAGAAGCGCCAGCAAGAGGACCAAGATCGCGTAGCGATGCAAGAGCTGTATCAAGCAAACGACACTCAAAAGTTTTACGAGAAGCTGAACAGCTCCCGTAAAGGCTTCGTGCCGCAAGCCGATATGTGCAGGAGCTTGGACGGCAACCTCCTTACAGACGAGTGAGAGGTGATCGAAAGGTGGAAGCAGCACTTCGACGAGCATCTAAACGGCGATGCAGTTGAGCGCGAGGACGGTATGGCAACTGATCTTGGTGCACGAGCAGAAGACATCAGGATTCCAGCCCCCGATCTCCTGGAGGTGGAGGAGGAGATTGGCTGGCTGTAAAACAATAAAGCTGCTGGAGTGGACCAACTTTCCAACGGAGGAAGAACGAGTACCGGAGGAGTTAATGGAAGGTATTGTGTGTCGCATCTACGCATCTACAAAAAAGGGTGACAAACTGGGGTGCTGCAATAACCGGGTAATCATTCTGCTGAACACCGAATACAAGGTCTCCTAAATACACTGCCACCACCAGATTATCACCATTTGCGAAGCAGTTCATGGGGCCCACCAGGCGGAATTCATGGGTGCCCGCGCCACCACGGATCAGATATTCGCAGTTCAGCAGGTTATGCCGGCAATGCCGCGAATACAAAATCGGTCCAACTGTTTGGCTTCGTCGACGATAACGAACCTTTTTGAAGATGGCGGATACGTACATAGGACTAAAGGCCGAAGCCAAACGGAATGGACTGGTCATCAATGCATCGAAGACGAAGTACATGAAAGAAAAGTTCACGAGAAGACAATGCTAACCTCCCACTCCGAATTCAAGTTGGTGGTGATGAGATCGAGGTGGTTAACGAGTTCGTGTATCTGAGCTCATAGGTAACTGCCGACAACGATACCAGCAGAGAAATTCATCGACGCATTATGACTGGAAATCGGGCATAGTTTGGTCTCCGGAAAACGCTCTGATCAAGTAGAACTCGCTGCCGCAGTAAGTTGACCATCTTCAGAACACTGATCAGACCGGTAGTTCTCTACCGTCATGTGACATGGATTATGCTTGAGGAGAGCCAATGCGCCAGTCTTCGTGGTCTTCGAGCGAAAGGTGTTGTGTACCATCTTCGGTGTAATACAGACGCGGTCCCGACAAAGCTGTATAGTCCAACTTCAAATACGTTTCGCCGGCCATCGTTATGCAGTTATTGTGTCGTACAGCTTTCGCGCACGCTGTCTGCGTAGGGCTTTTTTTGGCTGCTTCCATTTCATGAACGTCTTCAGCTGCAATCTCCCTTTGGCTTGTTAAACGTTGTACTTCAAGGTGTTCAGCTTTTTGGCCACATCGCGATCTGAGGCACCTTCTAGCTTAGAGCAAGCTTTGATTTTGTTGTTTAATTTAAGGTTTATCGTTCCCTTTTTACGTCCACTTCGTGGCAGGTCCGTAACTTTTCCTCTTCGAACTTCCGAATAGCTATACACACCGCTTTCATACCAACGTTCGCCAGTTCCGCTAACTTTCTGAGTGACAATCCTGAAACCATCTACGCACGATGGCACGACGTTCTTCCCATCTTTCGAAATCTTTTCCATCTTTCATAGATCCAAATCTATGAACTTTACTATGAGCTGTGGTCGGTTTGACATTCAAGTGTAAAGTGTGGAGCAGACTGATTAAAAATGTATGTTCGAATGACAGCGTTAGAAAAGTGTGCCCTTTTTTCTGAGACAGTCTATATACCCCAGAGGTATCCTTTAGTTTAACTTAAAATTTGGTATGATACTGGCATCATTCATTCATACTTGCGCGATAATTTTTTTGCCTGAGATAAAATAAATGACATAATTTATTTTTTTAAGTTTAAAAAGCACAATGTTCGTTAGTTTCATTTTACTGTTTAAGTTTGTTTATGATGCGTTTCAACATACATCGGTTGAAAGCTGGTGGCGTGTCAGAAGAATACGCCAGAGAGCTGGATCAACGGATCGCAGAACAGCAGGAGGAACGAGTGGAAGACATAAGTGGGCTGTGGAGTACTTCAAACGCAAACCAAACGCCTCGGTACGAGATGTGGTAATTAAGTTTCACGTGAGTGCGTCTTTTGTGCAGAGGACCAAAACACGAGCCGGACTGCGTTCGTTTAAGGTCCAGAAGTCCCTAAACCGAGACAAGCAAAATACGACCGCAAAAAGTCGTGCGCGGAAGCTGTACGATTAAAAGTTGACCAAGTCACACTGTTGCGTGATGGATGATAAGACGTATATCAAGGCAGACTTCAAGCAGGTCTCTGGAAACCTATACTGCCGCTCATGGCAAGTCCGTCCCAATTGCATTTTTATCAATTTTGAGTTTATTTATGGAATCAATTCATTTTTATCTACTTTCGATAAAACAAATATTTTTGAATACTTCGTTCTGAGGAACTGTGAGAAATATAGCACGTCGGTTTGTCCCATAGCAAAAGTGATCGCAAATCGGTCCCATTGGAAAAATCTTCGCAATTTAACCCCACAGTCAACAATAATTATGAAAAATGTGTTATTTCTAGACGAACTTTTCAAAAGGTCCTATCTACTTTTACCGTTTTTCCGGAGCGTCTTTTCATCTTGGTAATGGTTCAGCTTTAGTGACTCTCCCAAGCGAGGTTTTCGTTCAGAAGGCTAGAGTGATCCCTCCGCTATTAACTGGTGCAAATAACGTGTCGTAAAAGGTGTTTAATAAGTTGTGGTGATGAAATGAAAGTGATCGATCAAAAAATCGATCAGAGCAGATAGGACCTTTTGAAATGTTTCTCTAGATTCATCACAACTTATCGTCTTCAGGTTTAGAACTGGATGTACCAAGTGATATTCGATAGGAGGTTTGATTGAATTTTACGCGTTCTACATCGTGTGGCTCTAGCTGATAGTACAATGTTTTCTTCAAGACAAAGTTTCCACCAGTAGCTTCTTTCAGCTGTTGTTTGTTGACAGTGAACGCTTTAGGTATGTCACTGTATTGATAGTTAAAGCATTCTTTAGTGAATACTACTTTTCGTAATTTATCCGTATTTTATGTAAAGACGTGGATGAAAATTGTTCAATTATTGTCGTGAATTTCGTTTTGAAGAATTTGTCAGTCATTTCAAATACTTCGGTACGCTACTTAGCTGTTTTTTAACGGGGCAAACATTTTCCTAAGTTATAGGTGTTCTTTCATATTTGCTTCCACTGCTACGTGGAAGCTGTCCGCCGTCACGAACGTGTGACCGCTCTCAGGAAAATTTAGAACAAGTTCCTACACCTAAACTGAATTTGAATTTATCAGTAGTATCGAATGTAAAAACAAAATCTAATTTTATTTTGAGCGGCGCAGTTGGTACCTTCACAGAACAGATATGCAACATCGAACAAAACTCTGCAGCAAATCGGTGCCCAAGCTTTCGCATTCATTTTTTGCTGTTCCATCCTACATTGATTTTACAGTGCATCGTTCAAACAGTTCGCTCCAATAGTTTGAACATGCACCAAAACATTATTTTTCTTTGCCTCAATGACCAGGCAAAAAGGTGATCTTGAATAGTTGAATCTATCAAAATCAAGTTAAGACAGGACCGCATTCAAGAGATCTTTTAAGCGGAAATTCAGTAACAATTCACAATCAACGTCAATAGAACAAATGAAACTAAAAATCTTTCAACCATTCAAACATTATTTAACAAATTTTCATGGATTGTACATCTCGCGCCTGTTGAAACTATTTTAAACTGTTAGTTGATTTACTCGAATATCTTCGTTGGACTTGGAAACCGAATTTCTCGATCAACGACAATTTTTTTTTTTCGTTTTTTATACGTAACATTGCAAGTAATGCATATCAGACGCGCTATACACAGCACTGATTACGACATTAAGTACAATGTAGAAAAATGATTGTCGTTAGCAGTGGTGGGCACCGCTAACCGAAAATTTAGCGACGCTAATCGCTAAGTCGCTAACCGGAAAATTTAGCTCGATAATCGCTAAACGCTAAACCCACATTAGCGGAACTTTCGCTAATCGCTAATCGCTAACTTTTTAATATGTAAAAAGTCAAATCGCTATATTTATTGCTCGTGTTTTGTCAGATTTGGACCAATTTGATCTGTTTTGGTTAAACAAACGAAAACAATTAATTTTTAAAGCTATTTACAGTAAGAGGTTCACGAAACGGTATTCATATTTGATATTGTAAAAACAAGAATAACAAAAGTTATTTAGCTTGCATTGAAAATAGATACTCTTAGGAATGTTTTCATAAAAATTCAATTATTATCTGAATCGGAAAAGTAGAACCAAAGTTGTCATTATTTCAAGCGCATTGCAATTTACCAAAGTTTTTAATGTGCCGAAAATTCAATCTAGACCTTGTGCTTGTTCTTCAAAATGCTCCTGTGGCTTGTACGATAACTGGAACTCCATTCTAGGGTAAAAAACTGACAAAAATAACTTTCGCATTAAAGTATGTTCATCTTTCGAAGCAATTTACGTACGCCATCAGCAATTCACAGTTTTTCTATATACAGTTTTTCTACTGTCGCTACTCTACAAAATTTAGCGAATTAGCGATTAGCGTATAGAAGGCCAAAATTCTAGCGACGCTAACAGTTTCGCTTACCAGCTCAAAAATTAGCGAAATCGCTAAATTGCTAACTGAATTTTAGCGTCGCTAATTAGCGAATTAGCGAATTAGCGGAATGGTGCCCACCACTGGTCGTTAGTCAAGATATTCAGTTTTCAACTTGGGCAACAATGAAATTCATTAAAAATTATCTACATGAAAACTGTTGCACGTATGCGGGTGGTACTGTACGATTATCATGAAAAGGCACCCTCGCTATACCAGTACCGGGGAGAACAAAGGACTCTCTCGGCGATAAGCGGCGAGAACTCATACAGTCCTTTTATTGAATGAATGGAATATAAGCGTAATAAAATTCCGAGTGTAAAATGCATCCTTTCCACCACTAGATGTCGACACTTAAAATAAAGAGATTTTGTCTCATTTTTGGTTCTTCAGTTGAACAGTTGTGGTACCTTGGTATTATGATTCTCACAAAAAAACTTGTTTAATAAAGCAGGTCATTTATGAATTGACCAGCGATGGATTCCAAACGCAAGCTATAGCACCACCATCAATTTGCAGTAGTTTGTTTTTCATCACCGGTCGCAGCTGGCTATGAAACTGACTTGCTATCATTCTGGCTACGTACCGTAAAAGTAACCGCATGTGAGTCCCAGCTTATTATTTCCAACAAATTTTATTCAAATTTCGGTGTCTATGCACGTTTTATGATGCAAAAGTGTTAGATTGTCATTTCTGTGCTAAACTCTGTTGATGGTCTTGATTCAAAAAACATTTGAGTGCAAAATTTCACCTAAAGCGCTACGATTTTCAATTGCTGTTTTCTCGTCAGCATCAAAACGCAAATGAGACGGACTTGCTATGAGCGGCAGTGTACGTGACGGCCAAGGATAAGTTTGACGGCCAACGATTGTTCAATTAAGGTCTCAAAATTCGCCAAGAAGTTTCTGATATGGCAAGCCCTATGCACGTGTGAGAAGCGGAGCACTCCGTTCATCATCGACAGCATTATGAATGGGCAAGTGTATCTTAAAGAGTGCCTCCAGAATCGGTTCCTTCCGTTCCTCAAGGTTCACGATGGTCCGCCGCTCTTCTGGCCGGATTTGGCATCCTGCTACTACTCCGAAGAGGTAGTAGAGTGGTACAAGGCGAACGGAGTCGACTTTGTGCCGAAAGAGCTAAATCCCCCAAACACTCCAGAACTGGTCCCGTTCAAGACCAATATGGAGGGGCAAATTATAAAATGATCTAAAGTTGTGAAGAATGTCGAACTAATAAAGAGGGCATGGGTTAATACACTGCAAACGGTCAATTCTTAAGTCGTGGATAACAATAGTTTTAGGGCCAGAACGGTTTATTTTATCGGTATAGTGTCTTTGACAAAGTTGTAGATGATATTTTTTTACTATTTGAACCAAATATACACTGTGAAAAGTCTGAGAAATTTTTTTTCTAAGTTTTAACTTATGTTGTTTTTTTTTTATTAGGCCGTTACAAATTTTATTTTCATTTTATGTCACCCCCCCCCCCTTCTAAATTTTGAATATTGGAAGGGGAAGGAAAAAAGTTCAAACCGTTTTGTTCATTTCATTGATTTTCCGACAGCATAAATGCTTAATTTTGCAACATACAAGTCAGGTCACAGCGAGAGTGTCGTAGAAAGGCAAGCGAAATACAATAATAATAATAAGCAAGTGTTATTTTTCAACATTTATTTGAGTGCGAGTTACAAACGTCATAACTTGCACACAAACTTTGATTAAAGATATTTCTCTTTTTTCGTCTCGGTGTTATTTAGCTTTTGCCACCCCCTTTGCCAACTTTGATAAACCTAGACATAAAAAGAATTCGAAATTTGTATCAGCCTTATTAAAATTCAAATCAATGTTTTGTGGTTTTCAAAATAAATAGATTTTTCAGAATTGGGGTTTTTCAAGATATTCAATTTATATTATACCTATCTTTAAGCTAAAAATAAAAACTCATTGAACCTGTCTGTATGATTTTTTTGAAAACTTATTATGTATAGAGTAATAATAATAATTATTAATTTTTTATGTTTTTATTTGAAGAACAAAATCACCAACGACTCTATCTACATCAAACAAACCGCCCAGAATTTTTTTTTACAAAATTTGAGCTATTATCATTTCTATTACTCCATGATCCAACAACCATAAGATTTTAGCTTACCTTTTGTAAATTTTGCAGACAAAAACATGTTTTTTTAAATAAATTTGAAAAAAAAAATAATTTTTGATTCGATTTTTATATCTTTTCTATAATTTTTTCTGAATTAGAAAACTACTATTTTCAACTCTGCCGGAGACGTCATACCGATCAAACAAACCGTCCTGGCTATAAAATTATTTTTGTTCATTAATACCATTTTTACACAAGTTTACTTTTTTCAAAAATTAGTCTTGTTAAAAAAATATTACTAGAAAAGCTTTAACCAAATCGAAAATGGTCGATTGTCTTACGTGGCTTGAAATTGCTTTACTGATTCTGTAAATATTCCCTTTGTAGTGTCGAAGCATTTGGGTCTTGAAGTAAAACAACAAACAGGTGTTTACGTGGCGGTTTTACCCCATGTGTAATGAGCGGCTTTACCCCCAGTGGAACATTTTCATATTCTACCGAAAAGTAGTCAAAATTACAAGATTAGTCACAGCCTTCGATGTTTCCGAAAGAAGACAGACTCAGGCAAGCGATTAAACGTATATTCACGAACAAAACAATAGATTTTTAGACAGAAAAACCTTAAGTCCTGTTGCCGCAAAACAATAGCGCATTGACTAGTTGCCAGCTGAAAGGTTGTTTTTGATCCCAAGTAACACACAATACATGTTAGAAAATAGATTGGAACGAAAGTAGTCATATAAGTGTACTACAAGCGCAATTAAAAAACTTGTGTTATTATATTGTGTTTTAAGTTGTTTTTTATCAGTAATACAACCGCATTTCGAAAACAAGCTCATTTTATCTGGTTTTGGAGATGTTTTTTAATAACATGAGTTCAAGAATAACAATCACTATCACTTGGTCTTTTCGTAAGACATTACACTATCTAAAAACAACATTACGTACCTGTAAAATGCTTTTCCTTAGTACAACAGTCGTAGCATTCAACACTCAACTGAAAAATACTTGATCAAATTAATATTTAATTTATATGAACGATTCTATATTTATTCGAAGCGGGTCAAAACGTGCCATCAAAAGATAAACAAAACGCTTGCAGTGTAACCAATATCAATTCAGTTTATTGTTATTGTATATCTAACAACGTTTTCTAGTTTTGTTGGATTTTATATCCAGATAACGTTGAAACTATGCGAAAACAATTTTAATATTCAAGCAAAAGAAACAACTCTTTTTGAAAGGTTGAAAATAATTTTTCGTCATCAATTTATAATCAATTAAAACTGCCACTGATAAAAGCTACTGTCGATCTAGTTGCACTGCGCCGACACAACACATTTGCGCATGCGCTGGTTAACAGTTGTCATAGCAACAGATTTGCGCATTGCCGTATTAGTACTCGAGATGTATTTTGCCACCTAATTCTATCAAGTTGGCTTGCTTTAATGCTGTTATCGGTACTTGTTCTATTAGCCTTCATGTTTTGCGCTTTTCTGGTGATAGAGATGTCATGGAATAGGTAACGTCAACTATTCTATACCAACGTGTGTTACTTGGGATTATTTCTGTGACCGTTCGCGCACTATCAAAACAGAAAGGGGTGTAATAGACACGTTAAACAAATTTTTCAATCATTATATAACTTGGCAGTAAAACTACGGTGGGCGGTCTTACCCTGTTTACCCCCACATGGTAGCTGGTAGGGAGCGTAGGAGTTTCCGTGGTGTTGGTGCTGAAGTGGAGATTGATGGATAACGATTAGAAATGTTTGATGAATGAGTTTATCTTAACACGCTTGTAACATGTAACAACGATATAAGCCGCGAAGTGAAACGACCAGTTGCAGCTGCGAACAGGGTCTTATACGGACTACGTAACCAGCTAAGGTCCCACAGTTTGCAAACTCGCACAAAACTAGCGTTGTATAGGACGGTGATGCCCCCGGTGGCCCTTTACGGACCTGAAGTATGGACGCTGAAGGAAGCTGATCGACGAGTGCTCGGAGTTTTTAAGTGTAAAGTACTGCGATCGATACTTGACTTGACAGTAAGTACAAAGAAGGAGTGTGGCGCAAATGCATGAATCACGAGTTGCACCTGGTATACAAACATGCTGACATAGTGAAGGTAATACAGCGTGGCTGGCTTCAGTGAGCTGGACATGTAGCAATAATGCCTGACAAGAGAGCCACCAGAACTATCTTCAGCAGAGAACCAGGAAGAGACCGTCGACTTTGTAGTAGGCCTCGCACTCGGTGGATATGCGCGGTGGAAGAAGGTGCACGACCTGCTGGTGTACGAGCTGACTGGAGAACGGCTGCCAAAGACAGAAGAAGCTGGACATCTTCAAATGGTTTAGCTCTAGACCGGTAATGGTCTGTCGGCCAGCGAAAGAAAATAAAGTTTGTTCATGAATGACATAAACGGAAAACGTGACATGTTTAAGGATTCGCTCTCGGAACTTGACGTATAGCTCTTTCCAGCGAGCATGCTTAATAATAGGCCGTATTTATAGATAGATTCATACCACTCCAACTGCGCTTCGTAGTAATTATTATTGATTATTTTTCTCTTCGTGAAAAATTTAAGAAATATTTTTTCGTGTGCATTCCACAATACAGGTGCAATTACCATTGGATGTGTCGGCTCCCGCTCATACAACCAATTGGACTTCGGTCCGAAGTTATTGTTGTTTGTGATTAATGATGAACTATTTAATGTATTACTGAGTGCAGAACTGCGTGCAGCATCATTGATGCTTGTTGTGCACCTACGAAATTTAGTAAACCAAATCCGAATAATGCTGGGCAAGGCAACTTTTCAGCCAAGCTGTTATCTTTTGGCCTGAGTTTCTGCTCAACGTGATTATGTTTAACATCATACCTTTGCGTTACAAATCATATCATTTATTCACGGTGCGTGTATTACAAATTATAAAAGCTTTGGCGGGATTCGCTAACATTCATGTGAATCTAGGAAAAAAACAGCGTTATGAGAATCAATAAGCATGTATTGAAGTTAAACGGTATTGAAGTTACAAGATGCCGACTTCAGGCCACCGCTTCGAATTTTCAGAAGCACGAGACTCGGAACAGAGTCTTGGGCTTCTGAAAATTCAAAATGGTGACTTCAAAAAAGGAACCAAGCCAATTTTATATTAACCGTGGGATAATAGTCCGCACTAAGTCGAAAAAGATCTTTAAATTCACGATTTTTTAGTACAGAAATTATCTATGAACATCTAGTCGGAAACCAGTCCAGTGAAAATTGTAAAATAATTAATCCCGTGCGAAGTTTGACTTTGTGAAACACAAACCTTTAACCTTCTTGCGGGAAATATGATACAAACAAATTCGAAAAAACTGCAAATTACAAGCTTTTTGTTTTGGCTGACTGCCTCTCACGACTGCCAGCACGAAACAAATTTGGCTTGCTCCAAACCAGATAACTACTTACATGTTTTATTCAATACTTTTTGATTATCTATTATATTTGAAAAAATGTTCGCGAATTTGATCAAAAACATAGCATTACCCCTCTTCAAATGTGCATTGGATGTTATTTTTAGATGACCAAGAAATAAGAAAGCTTTATATGCCAATCTGCTGAAGTACCGTTGTTGACTCATCACAACTTCCTGTCACAAGTGACACACCCTGGAGGCTATCTCGAGACTTCAATCTGCTTCGCAAAGTCAAGCTACTAAAAAGATCCATTCTGACAAGTTAATTAAAAGCAAGAAAGCATACTCCCGAGGAGTAAATCACGTAATGCTTTTCTTTTCTTCTGCACACGCCTTGAGCAAAGCTTTGTGCTGCCATTGTACTGGTAGGCCATATCGAATCAGTTTTTCATTCGTCTCTAGTGTATGTTTTTTTATTATGTTACCCGATCGTGACACAGACCGGCAGCGGCGATGGAACGAACGGTGGCTCCGAGGATGTGACTTCTGCTCGTTATAAATCGCATTTATGTTCCGTCGAATGGATCCCCACAAACGGCGACATTTGGCTTTTCGTGCTTTTGTCTACGCAGCTCGGATGCACGCCGTCCTCGGGATAAAGGCGCGTTGTCGATCTGCGCAGCTCAGTTTTACGATCGTGGCTTGTATCTGACTGGAAATAGGGAACAGACTCCTTGTACCTTGGAGTACTTAAATTGGCCAATTGTAGCGTTCGAACACCTATAGGCATTGCTATTAAAACGTTGGAGAAACAGCCTCGGATGAATTAGACGTGTTCCGGTTATAGCCTCATTGTAGTAGTTCGGATATTAAACAGGAACTATCTATTTGAAGGAAAAATGAAAATGTATGATCGATGCTGAAACAACTGCACTATAATCGCTCCATTTTCATGCTTATTCTAAATCGTCACCACCATGCGATCGAAGATGAAAGAACATTGAGCCAATGCAATATTGGATGGCAATATTTTTTTCACGACACTCTTGGGAGGTAATTTATTCCTCGGAATAAAAACTTGAAGGTAATTCCGTCTGTACGATCTGTATTGAGTTGAACAGCAATAGAGTTGGTAACATTCAACAATGGATGCCACATGTTTCATGGTAACAATCTAGATGCAAAAGAATATTATCACACACACACAAAAGCAGAGTCAGTTTTTTGCATGCATAGCATCAGTTTTTTTTAAATGTTTCGCATTTCCGAATTATGGTAAAAGATTAAGTTAAAATATTCACCAACAATGAAGAGGTGGAATCGGTATTTGATAATTTTTTAACGGGATTCAATGTTTTTCACTATAAATGTATTATCTAAGCCTTTCTTCATACATTTCTTTAAAATTTTTGGTGTTTCCTATAACACACAAAAGATTGCTGGGATTTTCTCGTAATTACTGATGAAAAATCGATAGTGGATGCGTCAAAATGACATTGCGTCATTTATTTACAAATTGGGAGAGAACAAATTCATAATTTAATAAGTTTTATTTTGAATTATTGTTTGAATCGTGCCACGGTTAAATGCGGTTCACTGTGCAATATAAATAAATAGTTATGGGCTTAGGATCGAACTGTCGCTGCAACTGGCACTGTCTCTGTCACTTGCCGGTACCGGTCAACCCTATTGGTAATAATCGTTTACTCGCGAATCACGACCCACTTTGCGATCGCCTGCTGCCTTATGCCTGAACTAGGGACACACAAATAAAGCGAACATATTGCGGCTCAGCCGGCCGGCCGAAAACCCACCCGCCCAGATGAGGGGTCACCTGCCGAGATCGCGCTCAGCACCGGCAGAAAGAGATAAAGGGTCATAATCGAATTACGGGGTGCACATGAGTACGAACGTGTGAAAAAGATCGAGCGTTCATTCATAAAACTTCTGGGAGTTTAAATCGACAGGTACTAGAAGGTATCAAGAGCTATATAGTTAAGGTAAAAACTAGCTGATGCTGAGGCAGAGTAGAAATTACCGGTTCATAGCACGGAGAATCGCAGCCCAACACCCCGGCTAGCCAACCGACGATGATGTCGACGGCGACGACGACAACGACAACGACGACAATCAAGACCTGAACACAAGTGGTTTATGTAAATTATTACGACTTTTAATTAAGTTTGACGGAATTGATAAATATAATCCTATTTGATTTTATTTAATGGGTTAGTTAGCTCTGCCAGCGATCGCTGGCCGCACTGTGTTCAAGGTTTTTTTACGTGAATTTATATAAGGGCATGTGCACAGTTACTTGCCACGGGCTATGTGTCGCGAAGCAGGGTGGCGTAAACGATGGTCGATAGATTACGGTCAATCGATTCGTGCAATTATTGAAAGAGAGTTGCCGTTTTGTGCTGAACGGACACCGTAACGGTCGGTGGTTGAACCGTTTAATATTGACATAGGACATATCGAGAGTAGTTGACTTGGGATATTGGTAGCAATCGGCATATCGTTGCCTTTTTATCATTCAAAAAGACATAGGCTTTGTTCCTGTTAATTGTATTTTATTCAATTACTTTGACGAGTTTTAGGAAATAACATCTGCCTTCATTTCTTGATTGAGTAATTACGAGAATATCCAAAATACCAAAACTCGTAGTTTTCGTAAAAAAAATTCAGATTCTCAAAAAGTGAGATTAATTTATAACTTCATTTGTGTGTTTTTTTAATATATGTATATTCTTTATGGAAGGACAAAAAAACTGTCTACAACTTTACTGAAGACGTTATACCAACTGAACAAATCTCTATGGTTTATTTTTTTTGTTTTTTTTTTTGAAAATTGTTTATTATTTCTCTATGGTCAGATGTTTAGCTAATCTTTTACAGTTTTTACAGAATTTTTTATTTTTAAATGAGCTCTTAGAGATAAATAATTATATTTTTTAGGTTTTCGTCGTAAAACTAAGTTTTTTACGGTGTTTATTCTTTTTCGAAAAGACAAAATTATTATCTACAACTTTACCGAAGACATGATATCCATGAAACGAACCGTTCTGGCTCTAAAAATATTTGTAATCATCAATAACCTTTTTACACAAATCCTTCTCATAATATAGTCGTGTTTCTAAGAAATAACAAAAGCAAAGTTTTAGCGAAATCTAAAATGGACGAAAAAAATGATCGCTGGTTTTTCTGTGGAATTTCACTTTTCTAATAGCATGCATTATTTGGTTTGGGTTTTTTCAGTTTCCATTGAGGGAAGACTTTTTTTAATTTTATTTTTATGAGTGGAGTCATCATAAAACTGTCATTTTTGGGATAAGCAAAATATATCTTCTTTATTGTTTTGAAGAATATTTTACAAAAGTTGCCCAAAATATGACCGGTTTTAAAACGGATCTTGAGACTCCAAAAAGTTGTAAACTGTTGCGAAAGGATTGATGAATATATAAACCCCAATTAAATTTTAAATTGTTGGAAATAATAACTGCGAAATAACACAGAAAAAAAAAAACAAAACACTTAACCCGCATTGAAGACATCGCAAAATTAGAAATGATGAGCAATTTCGAAAAAGGATAACCATTTCAATCTACCATTTTTGATCCGACTGAAACTTTGCACAGATGTGGGCCAAAGGAGTCGTTTTGTGCTATTAGTTTATTTTCGAATCGCGACTTAGTTTTGAAAAAGGTTTATGCACAAATGGTGTTGAAGTTAACAAATATTTTTAAACCAAAATGATTGATATGATTGCTGTGATACCATTGATAAAGTTGTAGATAAGTTTCCTTTCCTCAAAAATATAGACCGCTTTGAAAAAAAAATTTCGTTTCTTTTTAAATCTGCATGTCTTAAATGATGGCTGTTCAATTGAGAAAAAAACTTCAACGGTTAAGTTGATTGGTATGATGTCTTCCGCTAAGTTGCAGACAGTAATTTTATCCATTCAGTAACAAAATTAAGAAAAAAACAATGATATTTTTGTGGAAGGACAAAATTACCATCGGCAACTTTGTGGAAGATATATGAAAGGGACTATGTCTTGCCGTAAGGGGTCCATTTTGAGATTTCTCTCGCATCTTGTGAAATATTTTATATGAACATATCAATCATGTATAGCGTTGGTAAGGTCGCCACATTGGGGAATTGTGTGTGTGTGTGTGTGTGGAACCTCTCTAGAACCCACTGTCTGGCAGTGATAAAGTGAAAAAAAGACAGTTGCAATCATATTTCAATTCTGCAACTATCTTAGTTTCGGGTTCTAGAAGGTGTTAGCTCTACCGACCTTCCAAAGACCCTTTACAGAATGACTGAGTACTTGCAGTACATTCCGGAGTAATTTTCCAATCGGTAAGCCCCGCCTCAAAATAATATTAGAATCTTACAGATTTTAATAATATTTTCAGACTTTCAATTCGTTTGATACATTTATATCAAAAAAATTGACCCGTATTTAATAGCATGTTATATTTAGTGCCAATTAGTAAAATGAATAAATTTTACCATTTATACGTACCAAAATATAACCTATGTATGTACCAAAATATTACCTAAAAGCTGATGACAAATTGCTAAACTTGTAATAAATAATGTGTCAATCGGTCGCCTATGCAATTGCTACAATAAGAACTTAAAATAATAATGATAAATTAAGAAATATAAGCAAAAAAAAGACATTTATTTGCAATGCATTTGCTTCATTTGTGGTGGAAACCGCAGCACTGTCTGTCCACTCGGACCTGCACACAAGCTTGCATGCAAGCCTTAATGTGGAAAGCAAGCGACGCTCGTTCCAATTGTCACTTTCTATGCATAAACAATTTTGAAAGTAACAAAAATATCACTTTTAAACTACCTCCCGCATGTTCACTATACTTATCTTCAGCCGCATCGTTTTAATGTTCACTTCCTCTATCACACGGGATTCGGTAGTCCCAATTGCACCACTAAAATTAGTTTTTTTCTACGACCCGATACAGGATTGACTCTACACTTCTCAAAGCAGTGTTCATCAATCCTTTCATTCGTAATACCCTTGAAACACACTGGACTCTGAACGAAGGCTTCTCGACTATGACTACAACACGAATTACACTTTCCACGTATTATGAATCACGACAAAACGCGACAACTTCGGACGCAATAAACGAAGACAAAACCCGCTGCAAACGACCGTGGCGCCAATCCCATATGCTAATTCAGCTATTTTATCGAATAATCTTCACGGCACGGCATCAAGTAAAAGTTTCGCAGCACACGCAACATCACAAACATTCCTGAAAAAACTCACTTCGCGATATCAAACAAATTTTCTTCCGAAAAATCGCACGAACGAAAATTTTGACGTCCGAATCCGGCCATGGCCTGCTTCTCCCGCCACATTGGGGAATTGCTCCATTATTCATCTCAGCCCATATATTCATCTCACACAACATGAAAACACAATTGAAAAAATGGAAAAAGCGCATATTTTCGGATTAAATCAATCTGCTAATCCATGGAATGGATTCTTTTTAGTTCACTTTAGAATTCTCATAAAGTAGAATCCTCAAAAACTCACTGAAAAGCTCTATTATAGTCGGGCATCTGCATTCGAAAACTCATTTAATTCAATCACCCACCTCAGAAAACAAAACCCGCGCATTGTTCTATATGGCTACAACGGGACTCGTTCAGCAGCCAACCAAAGTTTTTTTCATCACTAGCGGACCACTTTTTATTTTAATCACTAAACAAAATCATTCACTACACTAAAAATACTTTAATCTTTGAAATGTTCACCTCAAATTTCTTAAAAACAAGCTTGAGTTAGCAGAAATATATGAGATGAATTTTACAATTCCTTAATTTCAACTGTATGTATTTTCATCTGCCTTCACTGCGTTGAAGAAAATCGAAAATTGCCAAATCAGTTTCTGTTAATACAGAAAAATCATACTGAAAAAGTTAAAATATTCCGACATAATTGACATAAATCTACAGCACTGCAGTGGTTACCTAGGTTACCAATTTTGCACGTAAACAACTACAGCGGATATCTAGGTAACCTACTACGACATGCTGCGCCTACGTCCATTCATGATATTGTGATTCATTCATGATTACCAGCGTGAAGAATATGAGGGCGTCGTGAGATGAATAATTGAGCAGTGATTCAAGTTTACTAAATATACAATTCTGAACGATTCCATGAGAGCACGTAAGCGTATTTTGTTTATTTGCTCAATGATTTCGTGGAAATTTGGTGTTTAATCCGTGCATTCTTTGTGAATATTGGCTTAATGAGATGAATAATGGAGCAGTTCCCTTATGTTTATGGTTTATGCATCATTTGATTTTCGTGTTTTTAACAAGTCCAAATTTAATTCAAAATCAAAACCACGTGCACGCTTCCAATACACAGATATCGCAAAAATGAACCTTCACACCTCGCATTTTCATTGCTACCACGTGATTGGTCGTTTATTCAATTATCCAACTGTTCCTGTGGAATAGATGGTCTCAATTTCATGCGTAAAGGCATGCGGCTAGCGTTTCTTTCCTAATCTAGTTTCTGAAACAGAAGCATCAACAGTAGTTCCTAAATATCTTCTGAGAGATAATCATATAAAGCTCATTCAACTACATAACTTTTTCAAGTTCCGTCATTATATGTTCTCACACCAACATTTCAATTGAGAAAAGAAAGAGTTAGCGTCAGATTCCAATTGCAATGATAGTGGATGACCGTGGTGCGGGAGAAGCAAAAGGCAACCTGATCGGATTGTGCCTGTTTGTCTCGGGTTCGATTCTTGTGCGGCAGAAGACAGTTTCCGACTGTCGAATAGACAACGGGGATGGTGGCTGCTGTGAAAGTAGCAGAAAAAAATGCTCAATTAATACTGACCGGAACGAAATTTAGTTTTTGTTAAATGATTGGGGGTAATTGTTCCAATGAAAACACTGTCCTTCTCAGGACAAACAAATCTACAATTGAAAAGTTAATGAATTTTCTCTTTTTAGTATAAGGACACGAGCTTGACGGAATATTCTTTCTCTTTTAGTGGTAATAGCTCGAGCACTGGCACACTGTCCTCTACAGGACAAATAGAATTGAAAATTAGTTTTCTCCTTTCCATAATATTTGTCGTTATAGCCAAAATACTGCCCCAATCAAAACTGGAACACGATTCATTTTTGAGAAGCTATCAAAAAATGATATTTTGGGAAGGTATTGATGATTACAAATATTTTTAGTGCCAAAACGGTTTGTGTGATATTGGAAATTGAAAACATTTCTACAGCCAAAACGGTTTGTTTGATTGGCATAGTGTCTTCGGCAAAGTTGTAGATAACAATTTTGTCATTCCAAAGAGAGAGAGAGAGAGCCAAAACGACTCTAAAAATTTTTGTAATCAATAACACCTTCCCAAAATTGCATTTTTCAATAACGTGTTCCAAAAAAGTAAACCAATATCACAAAATGGCATCTTTTTCCCATACAAACATCTATGCAAAGTTTCAACCAAATCAACAAAAACAATATCGCACGCTAGCGTGGTGCCTAATGCGGTCTAGATTAGTTAAGAGAATTCGTTATCGATATTGTTCTCAGCACATTTTGCATGTTGTAGGATAAGTACAACGATACACCGTGCCCCAGTGCTGAGTCGAGAAAATTTCCTGCTCGAAAAGTTCCTCGACCTGACCGGGAATCGAACCCGTTATCACAACCGTGTGGGAGAGCTAGCCGACCGACATCGCTAACCACAGAACCACGAGGACCACAACCCGTCAACCAAATCAAAAATGGTCTATTAAATTTGTTTCCCGTTTTTTTGTGGAATTGCTCAGTAACAATTGAAAATGTGAAGATTTAAATTTTCTACCCTGTTACTCACTGTGTTGTGTGTTAATAAATGATAGCAGCTCCTCGTTGTCCTACGTCAAAAATGCGGTTTTGAGTCAGATGATACATACCTTCTACTTTTTTTATTCTTTAAAATAATAACTTGTTTGTTTGTTATGTTCTCTCATGCTACATGTTTAAACTGGTCAAAAATTATTTTTGTTACGAAAAAGTTGAAGAATGAACATGAAAGTCATCACAAAATAACCACTAGGCGATGTCGAAACAGAAAAATATTCTGAATTATGTGTAGATTTGTTGAAAACCGGCTTCAAATACCAGATTCCAGATTCTTTGACAAGCAAGTGATCATGGGGGGGCTAAACATGGGTTTGTTGTCAGGCACTTACCATTTCTTTACATTGAGTTCTAAAAAACTACGATGACTTCCTCTGGATAAAAAAACTCGCCCTTCTGACAATAACCAGAAGCACAAAATCTTTCGTAATAGAAATTCCAAATACAGCAGACACTCGCTTCTCATGCTTTCATGCTTTTTGGCAGCAGTAGGTAACCCAAAAAGGTAAATGGACCAGAAAATGAAAAAAGGATACATGTTGTACGCTGAATCACTGACAACCCGTCAAAGCCAAAAGGCTAAAAGTTGCGAGAAAAAATAAAAAAGTTCACTCAACAATCTCATATTACTCGAAAAGCGCTTGTGGAGGTGAACAAATAAAAATCGTAAATAGAGCTTAGAGTAATTGATGAAACAAGGTTCAAAAGTTCTAAAAGGAAAAGGACAACGATTTAAGCTCAGAATATCATCGGCGAGGAATGTTCATAAAGCCAAGCCAAAGATGATGATTCCAGATAATGCTCAGAAAGTTTGAAAACTGCTAGGAAAGGCCGAAAGAGACAGATTGGGATCTAATCCTTAATTAAATTTAGCATGCTTGGAAATACAATTGAAAAACATCACCTGAAAAGCGGAAACCTATTTCTTAAAAAAACATTACGAGATAAATAGAAAAAGGATGAAAACCATAAGTATCAGGAAATTATGAAAAAGCAAAAGGCTTACAATAAAAAAACAATTAGGTACAAAATATCCGCTAAAGCACTAAAAACTGCCCTAAACCGTCAAAAAATAACAAATGGTTTAAGCCAGAACATAGAAAAATTGAAAAAGTTACTCCTGGAATTGTGTTAAGCGTTTTAATTATGCTGTTAATAGTAGGTATAATGTCAGGTTCAATTTAAAAAAACTTATTAAATTTACTGTGAAATAATAGAATGATTATAAATGAATAAATAAGATAATTTATAAATAAATGATTCAATAAGAGAATTGTTAAAAAGCATAAGGTTGTATCCAAGGCACGACTGCGTGACTGACGTGGAATAACGCGCATTTAGCATTAACAAATGCATGGTTGAGTACTTAAATAAGTACTATAAATGCAAAAGTACTTCTGCTTGTATTTTAATAAATTAACCGGATGGTCAAAACTTTATCGCGGGATATCAGTTGGAAGAATTATTCTGGGGCGGAATGGGTTGTAGGAAATAAAGATATACACTTAAGTCATTTTTATGCGTTTTTCCAGAAGATGACAGTTCTTTCACTTGGGTTTCAAGTTGATTTTCCGAATTCAAAGTCCCGAATATTCACGATATTCTCCTTATTTTCATCGTAATTCTATTCTTAATTTTTTTTCAAAATTATTCTGCTCAAATCACATTTTACATGTTAAGGTTTTTTCGTGATTTTCAGATTTTATTTTGTTTCTCACGCGGATTTCAGTTCAGTTTGATTCAATAAGCGACTAATACCTACCACCACTCGCTTTCTGCTGCTCCAGAAAGAACCGTCCGTTTTGCCGGTCAATGAATGAATGAGAAGCCCAAATTGATGGCGTGCGCTCTTATTAGTGACTAATATTCTCAAACTCTTTGAGGCAGTTGTCAATGAAAAGATATTTGCTCAAGTCAAAAATCGAATAACTGACAAACAACACGGCTTCTTCAAAGGCCGCTCTACATCCACAAATTTACTTGAATTCGTAGATTACTCATTGAATGCAATGGATAATGGGAACCATGTTGAAGCTCTCTATGCAGACTTTAGCAAAGCATTTGATCGTATTGACATACCAATGCTACCTTTTAAACTGCAAAAAATTGGAATGGAGTCTGGTCTCCTGAAGTGGCTTGACTCATATTCAACAAACAGGCAACAAATAATAAAATTTAATGGAAAAAAGTCAAATCCCATTCAAGTTACTTCAGGTGTTTCCCAAGGCTCCAACGACATTTCCTTCATCCTCAAAAATATTAAAGTTCTAATATATGCCGACGACATGAAGCTGTTTTTGGAAATAAAAAATCAAGAAGACATCAATGTATTTTAGAATGAAATCCACACATTTCACATCTGGTGTAAGAAAAGCCTACTTGAATCAAATGTAAAAAATCACAGGAGGGTTGTGTGCAAAGCCACGACCGCAAGGTTGAAGTAGAATACTTTTACACAGCTCTACCTACGGCCGGCGAATCGGTTCACGCCGCTTTTCGCGTTTAGCCTGGCAGAGGCCTAATGCGCACGGCCAACACAAAAAAAGGTGTTTTCACATTGAAAATTAGACACGGCTTTACTGGAGTAAGTGTTGGCAAATGCATCTACCCCTAATACCGCCGCTATCGTACGAAAGCGCGCCGTTTCATGTGGGGAATAATATCAACAACGAAAAATGACGTGCGTCTAAGCACACCCGAATTGTTTCGCCGTGCCGCTTCCATTTACTTCCTTATAACATCGGCCTTAAGGAAGTAACGGCTGCACCTACCGCTGAGGCTGTTACCATACTGCTACTGGTACCCAAAGCTATTAACTCTTCAAATTTAGTGTTTTATTTGTCCTCAAAAGAACAATTGTTCAATTCCATATCGGATATGATGCAATCGCATCTGTGTAATATTACCGACAGTAATGTTCTTCTGAACAAAATGATCCAATTTTTCCATTAGAGGTAGTGCCGGCTGATGTACCGCAAAAATCTCGCCCGATCGCTCGCGTTGGCGTTCAGCCTGGCAGAGGCCTGAGACGTGGTGACCAACCACAGGGCAAGTGATTTGTTTAATTTGAAGGCAGTCACAGGCGCAACCCGCTGCTATTTTCTGTTACTGCTGAGTGCTGATATCTGCTGCTACTGCTGTCAACGTTGTGGAAGGTCCATCCAGCTCATCTTCCGACTAATGAATGTATCTAGTTTTCCCAGAAACACTTTTTTATAGCCGAAGGGTGCTTCGTAATAGGCCACGTCTTTCTTGTCAGTTGTACCATTTTCTAATGTTCTTCAGACGAATAATTCCACAATTCGCATTTGATTTTTGTATCCAGCGAATAAACACTGATGGTGCTCTCACACACGCAACGATTTTACCCCTAACCGTATTGCGGCTTGTAACATCAAGTGATTACGTTTGCTCGCTGTTGCGTGTTGCATCATGTTGCAACTTGGCAGCTGGGAGACGATGAAATTCTGTTCATGCTGATTGATTGAATCGACTTCATATTAGCTCTGCATAGTCGAACTAACTGCTTTTGTGAATGCGGACTAACAGGGCAGTTTGTTATTCAAAGTCGGTTATGCTGATCGCAGCCTTTGCGCTTCCCTTACAGTGGGGGGTTACTAAATAAAGTAAAAATTAGACAACTACAACAGAATTTGATTGCATCCCGCACAGAGTGTCTGCTTGTGTTCATGCCAGAAAATTATTAACCTGCAATTACTTGTTTATTTGCCGTGAAAAAGGTTATTTGTGGTTCAAAATCGGTTGCTAATCGCAACCTTTGAGATGCCCTAACAGTGGGAGAATTAAGATGCACGGACAACATGCACTGTGTGAATGCACTGTGACGGGCGCGACAGATTTAAATTGCTAGGATCCAACACAGAATGCTTGCTTGCGTTGTCAAAAATTATTAACTTTCAATGACTTGTTTATTTGCCTTGAAAAAGGCATTTTGATGTTTAAAATTGGATTTCCTGATGGCAATCTTCATGCTGCCCCAACACGGGGGGAATAATGGCAGTTTGGCGACACATGCTGAGAAGAACCGCGCTGCTCCTGAGACGTGGTGACCAACCACAGAGCTAGTGCTGCTGCTAAGGAAGGACGACTGCTGCTGTCGCTGTCTAGAACTATTATGAGCGGCTTCGGCTGAAACAGGCTCTTATATAGGCCAAATAGCATGTTTTCAATTGCAAGGTATATGATTCTGTCGACCGTGCTTGGGAAGCAATCATATAACGACCAATCAGAGGTCGAATTTTTCGTTTTGACAAGACTTGACTATTTTCAATAGTACAATAGTGTGAATAATAAAATTACAATTATCTTCTTTTGGGAAGAATCTTAGACGATTTTCCAATCTATTGCTACAAGAACGAAGGAAATCCATCGAATAATAACCGATTTATTAGCATTTGAAATTGGACATATTTTTCACTTTTTTCGGTTTTAGATTTTCATTTCACATCCCTATGTAGCCGAACTTCCTGAGAGAAGTATTCTACTTCAAAAATGCAATGTAATATTCTTTAGCAGAAAATTAACAACGTTCAAAACTGTAATTGCATTAGGGGATCAGAATGTGAAGAAATGTGATAAAGTTAGGGATTTAGGAATAATCTTAGATTCTAAACTTAATTTCATCGACCACTATAACACTATCATACACAAGGCAAACAACATGTTAGGGTTTATCAAACGCTTCTGCTACAATTTTCAAGACCCGTACACTATCAAAACTTTGTATATTGCCTATGTGAGGTCAATACTGGAATACTGTAGCATTGTGTGGTCTCCTCGTCCTGGCGTACATGAAGAAAGAATAGAATCAGTACAAAAGCAATTTCTACTATATGCTCTTCGTAAGCTAGGTTGGACCGCACATCGTCTTCCGTCATATGAAGCACGCTGCATGTTGATTGACATTCAAACATTAAAAGAACGGCGAGAGTACGCGATGGCTTCATTTGTAAACGATATCGTTTCGCAGAACGTTGACTCAGCAGTACTACTTTTTAAATTGAACTTTCATGCACCCATTCGACAACTTCGACACCGTAGTTTATTTGCTCTTAACCATCATCGTACGGAATACGCAAAAAATGGACCTATAAATAGTATGATGAATTCTTATAATCAACACTGCGAAGCCATTGATTTTACGATGTTTCGGTATAAACTGAAACAGTATTTCAAGTCCTTGAGGCTGAGGACACAAAATTAATTTATTTTATGTTCGTGTATAGTTTAGAAATTAATGTACCCAGTCTACATATATGATTGACGAAATAAATAAATAAATAAATAAATTTGCCACCACCCGCTTTCTGCTGCTCCAGAAAGAACCGTAGGTTTTGCCGCTTGATGCGTGTGATGCAGCAAAAACCATACAAACATGAAATCATTCCTACTGCGCTGTGACACTGGCAAGTCTGCTCGAGCGAACAAAGTAACAACAGCAACTACAAATCGTTTACATCAAATCGTTTGTATGCTTTAGTGTAGTGAAAAAATGATAGTAAAAATTATTTCATAAATTAGAGTAATTTGTTTACTATCCAACGAGATAATAATGCGTTCGAAAGCCAGAAAAAAAAGTTGGGTGTCGTACACAAATTAGGTAACGCATGAAAAGGGGAGGGTGTAGGGGGGGTTGCTTGTTAATGAAGTTAGGTGTTTTATTTTCAAAATTGAAACAATAGGAAGAAGTAGGTAAGGTTTTTTTCTTGTATGCCTGAAGGGCACTGGGTACTGAAATGCCACTGCGACATTCTTGCTGATTGTCTTTTGTGGCGGGCCCCGATTGCTGTGCACAGGTTACGGATTGCTCGTACTCATTGAAGGAGTAGAACTGTTTTATTGTAATCCTGTACCAACCAAGGTAGGGTTGTTTAGCGTTACGTTATTTTGGGGAGAGATTTCAAACGCTACTTATTGTTTTATAATGAAAGAGGGGGTCTAAAATCTATTTTCTTGTGTTACATAATTTGTGTAGCATGTCTTGAAAGCAAAATCTCCAAAAAATTACCGTAAAAGGTAATCCAAAAGACCGAAACTTGCAAAAATTTAGATTTATTCGGAAATGAATTTTGCATTCTAGTTCTGAATAGTACGTACCGTTAACCCTTTTCCCGCCAAAAGAAGTCGATTTAAAAAAACAAACTTCTCCCATTCCTCAGTAATAGTCAGCCTTTACACCAGAGTAGGGAACCTGTATATTAGAGAAATGACAAGACACTCACCGTTGAGGCAACTGTCAACATCAAAACGGGCGAGCTGTATAATTTTGCATTGCCGTTATCCGTTTTGATGTTGACAGCTGCCTTAACGGTGAGTGTCTCGGCGTCTCTCTGGTGTATAAGCTGACTACTCAGTAATCACCAACACGTAAAAATTTTGTTAAAAGAAGGATCAATGAATTTTATACCAGTCCGAAATATTCAAATAATCCAAAGGTAATTGACTGAATTGATTGAAAGACCAGAAAACAAAGAACGTTTTCAAATCGACATTATGCGTAGAGTGCTGATAATAGTTTGATTAACTTGAAACCGCAAAAAAACGATTTCAAGTTAAGTAGAATTGTATTGTTTGTTTAAATAGACTAAAATTATTACAGGGAAGTCATTTATTTTGGACCTTCTGAACTTCGACGGAGATAAATCTCACTAAATAAGAAGTATAAAAACACTAATTAATAGAAAAAATCTTCTTGCGACGATAATAAAAATTTGAGTGAAATCAAAAATTTTTTGAGGTCTAGTACAATACGAATAAAATTAGCCAAAATAGTATAGGTAAAAAAATTCAAACCGACAAAATATTTTTTCTTTGATTTTGTACGTATAACGTGGAATGTCAAAGTGAAAAAAAACTCTTTATCTCATGAGTTAAGCTGATTGCTACCGGAATGAAGTTATACTATAAAGGTTAGACTTCAGCCGTAAATTCAAATAAGCTACTAGAGCCCGATTTTATTTGCTTTAGTGAGATTTTATTCCAGTTTTATTCGGAAATCCGGTCCGAAGTCTTAGAATCACCAGGAGTATCATCTGACTTAAATCCATGCCGCGACAATCACTGAAGTCGGCATTAATCGGAAAACGGCGACGGTGAATATTCGAAGACGTCTTAAGGCAATCATTTCTACATTGATGCTTCAGTACTCTAGCAAGCGAGTTCTGATAAAACTCTAAACAGCAGATCACAAAAGTTACATTTCTTTAAAATAAACCGTTCGAGCTTCATCAGATGATAAATCACTTTTTATTATGCTTACTTCAGCGATGATTACAGCGCGCTGTTGAGCTTCTTTATCCTTCTTCCATAGACAATTTCAATTGTTAAGCGACGAACCCGAATTCAACATTCACCCCGGTTTGGACAATCGCCATTGTAACATTTACCGCGTTCGATTCAGCACCCGGTCTGCTGTGTAGAGTGGTGGTGACTATGCTAAACTCCTCATTAGCCTTGTTGGCTGGACGTGGTGCGATGTCGTGTCGTCGTTCAGTGGCTCACAACAGTCGCCGCAAGAGAGCAGCGAAATTGTCGTCGCCTTTTTCCTCCTGGCTTGGATGAAGGATTAAATACCTACCGATCGGCTTTTGTCCATCCGAATGGACTGCGTGAAATTAACTTCAAACATGCGAACAGGTTTTGAAAGGTTCCCAAAAAGTGGTTTAATAGACCTTCGCTTCAGACTGTCACAGCGATGGCAGGCTTATTCAGGGTATTAGTTTCACTTTGTACCGTTTTTAGGAAATCGATTTTCATTTATTTTGAAGCTATGTTACAATTACAAACTAAAACAAATTTACTTTTGATGTTAAAATCTTGAGTTTTTACTCTTCGGATTCAGTATTACGCAGGGTAAAATAAAACCTTTTACCCTAGAGTCAGCGCAAACAATGCTGAAAACGGCAAGTCACAGTTTCTGAACGGATCCATGAATCAAAACACATTTCATTCATAAAAATGTGCTGTTCTGTGCTGCATAAACTGTTCCTCAGTTTTTTTCATCGGGGGGACCCGGCGACGGGGAAGTGCTGTAACAGCTTTGTGTTCTTTGCTTGCGTTGGCTTTGCTTGATGATGATGATGATGATGATAATGATGAAGTCTTGGAGAGCTAGAGATTGTCAAGCTGCGCAAAAACGAGCATTAATCTTAGTCTTTGTGCCAATCGCTCCGGTGTCTTTTTACAGGAGGGCTCCGAGAGTGAGAGATTAATAATACATATTGCACACACAAGTGTGAGCGTTTGGTTAGCCCTCCCCCTGGCTGGCAGGGGAAACGCTCAATGGTTGGGGTGGGGCTCGTGTGCGCCAGGTATGGACCTCTTAAGCCAACGAAACGAACAACACTCACAAAAATGGGTGTTAAGAAACACAATAAAGGTGTGTCAAAAAATTATTATTATGTCTGTACGGGCCACGGAACTGCAAGAGCCGATCACCACGGAACCCTTGCTGCTCTGTCCTATTTATAGCGCTAATAAAAGTGCTGTTTTACAATTTTTTAAGCCAAAACTTATTGTTATAGTTGTTCTTCAGCGCTGTAGGCCCGCGCAGTTTCCCACCAGGGGGTGGTACAGATGGAGCGATAAATTTGACGCTAGGAACTCCCCTTCTGCCTTACAAAAACTCCACAACTTTGCACCGGCATCGATCGGTCTTCTAGAGGAAGTGGCGGAAATTCCGACGGGCTGAATCGAACCGATTTTATTGCATAGAAATGGTAATCAGCTGGAGCCAATAAAATGCGATAACTTCTATTGCCATTTACATTTGGGTGAAATGTAGCAGGAATGGACTGCATTATTTATTGACAAAGATTATTGTTCCGTTTGTCGTTAGATAGTTTTGGGCCTCTTTTTTTTAGGACTAAATATCAGAAGAAAAATTCTATGCAATCATTTCAACTAATTAATTAAAAAAAATGATTTAGTGGTAACAACAAATTTATTTCATTTACATTATTCACTGAGAAATAGCTCAGAAAACCTGTAACCGACTGAACCACATTAAAATCTATGCAGCATCCTACCAAAATCACGTTATTTTTCCAATCTCATACATTTCTCAGCCATGCGTCGCACGATTCATAACTTTGCTACTGCAGTAACATCAAATCAATTTTTCATGATGAAAATTGTTTTTTGTTGAAATCGATATGTCCGCTCTCTATCTCTTTCCGTGTGACCTCGCACGCGCACGTTGGCTATCTTCATTAATAAATTATCCCCGTTGCCCTCGATGGTCAGGACCCTCTGACCGTACGACGATTAACTAATATCCCCGTCTTTGATCCGGGGGGTATCCAGCCAGGTGGTGTTTAGCTTTGGCATGGTAGCCGGCAGCCCCATCAGCCACGATTCCAATCATATTTCCCCTGAGTTATGTTCCGAATTAAAAACCACTTTAATTTCGAATAAACCGTCTTACTCTTGTTCGGGGCTACCCGCGCACACACATCGAGGGCATTCATCCGCGGATGCGCTGAATCTTTCCGAAAAAGTAAAAAAACAAGCCGACATCATCCACGGGGCCACCGTGGATCCAGCCAATTGGGCACACGTCGTCATCGCCGGTATTGTTGTTGCGCGGAAATGTAGAGAGCGAATCTTCAGTTTCGGCGGCTCAGAGGCAGCATAAGAAAAACGGCAACAACGGCAGGTATAAATTCGAAAAACATCGTCGCTGGTGGGCGTCATTGCGCGTGCCGTCAGTCATTTATGGTTCCCGCGGGCCGACTGACTCAATGGCCTGCAGTCACTGGCTGGCTAGAGGCCAGATTGGCAGCAGTTCGGTGCGCCCTCTCACGGACCGTCCAAGATGCAACGATTGAGATTTAGCGTTTCGTGTGTGGGCAAAAGAGCGCACTCGAGATTTACATCGGCCGGTGTGATTTCCTGGGAAGCCAGGGAGCAGCGCCGCCGCGGCAGGAAACACAGCCACGGATGATACAAATCGAACCGATCATCGCGCGGTGAAATAGTATCTGGTTGATCCGGCTCGATCCAATCCGGAAGATTAACGATTGGAAAATGCATATGCAATACATTTTGAAGATGAGATACTTCCAATGGGGACCACAGGGATTACAGGTTATGCGCTTATATGTACATAACTTAACTGTAGTTTTTGTAATAACAGTTTTCCAAGATTGCGTGCTGGCGTCGTTAAAATATCCGTAAGATTCTTCATCAGAACAGATGATAATAATTAGCAGTGCATAAAATTATTCCTGTAGAAGCATTGCTATTAATGACTTTTATACATAAACATGCATTTTGTCAAACAGGATTTTAACACAGTGCGTTGAATGTGTAGATGTGTAGAAATCATGCTGCATGATCCGGCAGAATAAAGCATTTTTCCATCAATAAATCCTTCTATTTGCATGACCAACTGAGATTATTTTGGTAAACGTAAAAATGTCTCAAATCCTAACTTGTTGTATTCCACATCAGAAAAAGTTCTAGTTTCGGAATAGTCGGCTTTAAAGGTAAAAGATGACTTTTTAATATTTCAAACCTTTTCTCGAGATATCATGTGGATTATGGTTCTATGTGTTGTAAATCTACACATGGTTAACTGCATATCTGTATAGTTGCAGCAAGTATAGCTTCGCAATTCATTCGCATTTGAAGAACGCTTCAAAATTCCTTTCTTATCATATTTTAGAATGATACTTGGAAAGTTGTTTGGTCATCATTGAAACTAGTATAGAAAACGACAAAAATTGTCTTTGTTGAATTTAAAGTTTGGTGATAATCAATGTTTCGTACAGATGTCGCACATGTTTAGGAGTTTGGAGATGAAAAGAAGAACAAAATTATTTATGTTTCGTTTTCCGAATACGGTTATTCTCATAAATGAGAAAATTGAATAAATGTTCCAAAAAAATAATTGTAAGATATACTTCGTCTATTACGTAGAGCTCGAACTGAAAAAAAAAAAAAGATTCTATCTTTAAACCATTTCTGTGAATTATGGTGCACAGGAAGATATTGAATTGAAATGTTAGGAATCGATCATCACCAGGTGCTTTCATATTTGTGAATTTTTTACTTATTGATTTGATTTCATTTAAATTAGTTTCTGCTAAGCAAGTCTTAGAGTTTTTTGTTTGTTGGTTTTTGTGCTGAGGAAATCATTGAGCTTTTTGTTCATTGCAGTAACATGAAAATGATCACCATTAAAGTAATTTCACATATGCATTCAGAGCCGGATTTACGATTGTGGGGAACCGGGGCCCAAATCACAGTGGGGGCCCCAAAATAAAACAAAACCGTTTTTTCATCATACGAGTTAAAAACATTTTATTGTTATTAAAAAGTTACCAAAAATTTGCTAGAATTTTTTCTTACGAGTTTTTCTTGCAGAGAACTTCAACAACTTCAATAATCAACATTCAACTCCTTCAGAATATTGTACTCTCAACTTAACAATGCTAAGTTTGACAGCCTTTCATTCTTCATAGTCGTACGCAACCTATTTTCAATCAGTTTCATCTTCGAAAAAGACCTTTCTCCAGTCGCGTTCGAGATCATTAGGCTCAAATAAATCCTTGAATAAAATAATTTTTGCAAGACACTAACGAGTTATCGATGTTTTTCTTCATGTAATCTTCTTTTTTGAGCTCCACTTTGATATACGTGGGGTTTTGTGGTGATAGCTCATTTTGAAAAAATGTAATAATAAATTCGGTTCTTGCTCACTGTTTACAGCCAGTTCTAACTGTCGAATGTTTTGGACCAGAGCACAGTGCAGTGGTTTAAAACGCGAAAAACGTGATCGTCAGCCTTTTGAGTATAAAAATGGCTTTTAAATGCTACAGTATATTCGACAAAGTTTTTGTAGATGTTAAGGGGCATCTTTTGATGTAAATAAAATTTCGATTAATTCACCTAAAAGTGAGATAAAAATTTTATTTTTTCATTTACTTATCAAATCAAAACGAAGTCTTCAGCAAAGTTGTAGACAATTTTATGTAGAAAAACTTTGCTGAAGACATTTCGGTTCTATCTCTTGAAAATCTACCACATACAGGTAGTTTTATACACAGACATCCTAAAAGTTTCTAAAAATCGAAAAATACCAAATAACTTTTTCCGAAGTGATTTCAGAGGCCTACTATGTTCTAGACATTTTTTCATATTTAAAAAATACATCATTCGGCCGAACATACCTTGTGAAAATTTTCGACTTTTTCGTAGGGTTTAGGACATTTTAGATAAAAAAAATGCACTTTTTCAAAATAAAATTTCTCGAAAAGCTGCAAAAAGCTACAAAAACAACAGTCTTCACTTGCAAGACGGAGATTAGTACTAGCTTCTCCAGGTAGTTTCACTAGGTTCTTGCAGTCTCTTAAAGACTTGGGCGTGGGTGAAAAAAATAGTTTTCTTTTGTTTTACGGCGTTTTTTCATGTTTTTTCCTCAAAAGATGTACAAAATCGAAACGATTTTTGATTTTTCATTAAAAAGTACGAATAGCATTTATATTTACGGCACCGTGCATTATTTGGAAAACATAATATGTAGAAAAAATTGATTTTTTCCGAAAATAATTGTTATGTCACTAGTCTATGCAAATGCCAAGTTTTTTTTAACAAAATAAGCAACATTCTTTGACGATTTTCCAATGCTTGAATTCTGAAAAGAAAATGTCAGCTCAGAGATAGATATCCTTATTTTTTTTAAATTTTGTCCATACGGAAGTACCTAATCCATACCAAAATACCTCCGTATGGACAAAATTAAAAAAAAAAATAAGTATATCTATCTCTGAGCTGACATTTTCTTTTCAGAATTCAAGCATTGGAAAAACGTCAAAGAATGTTGCTAATTTTGTTAAAAAAAAACTTGGCATTTGCATACACTAGTGACATAACATTTATTTTCGGAAAAAATCAATTTTTTCTATATATTATGTTTTCCAAATAATGCACGGAGCCGTAAATATAAACGCTATTCGTACTTTCCAATGAAAAATCAAAAATCGTTTCGATTTTGTACATCTTTTGAGAAAAAAACATGAAAAAACGCCGAAAAACAAAAGAAAACTATTTTTTCACCCACGCCCAAGTCTTTAAGAGACTGCAAGAACCTAGTGAAACTACCTGGAGAAGCTAGTACTAATCTCCGTCTTCCAAGTGAAGACTGTTGTTTTTGTAGTTTTTTGCAGCTTTTCGAGAAATTTTATTTTGAAAAAGTGCATTTTTTTTATCCAAAATGTCCTAAACCAAATGAAAAAGTCGAAAATTTTCACAAGGTATGTTCGGCCGAATGATGTATTTTTTAAATATGAAAAAATGTCTAGAACATAGTAGGCCTCTAAAATCATTTCGGAAAAAGTTATTTGGTACTTATCGATTTTTAGAAACTTTTAGGATGTCTGTGTATAAAACTACCTGTATGTGGTAGATTTTCAAGAGATAGAACCAAAATGTCTCCAGCAAAGTTTTTCTACATAAGATTGTCTACAACTTTGCTGAAGACTTCGTTTTGATTTGATAAGTAAATAAAAAAATAAAATTTTTACCTCACTTTTAGGTGAATTAATTGAAATTTCATTTACATCAAAAGATGCCCCTTAACATCTACAAAAACTTTGTCGAATACACTGTAGCATTTAAATGGCATTTTTATACTCAAAAGGCTGACGATCACGTTTTTCGCGTTTTAAATCACTGTGCAGAGGTGCCAGATGGTTTCGAAAGATGTCTGCAACTGCTCGAAATCCGAATTTTTTTTATTTATTTCATCAAGCAGACAGTATGTGAAGTAGGGAAAGCGAAAAATAAGCGAACTGGAAATATTATACAGATTTGGAAAAATATACCGCATTCTTGATATATGAAAAAAAAACCTACCGCAATTTGAAAAAAATGCGATCCACAGGCAAAAATTTGCACACAATTTGAAAAAGACTGCGCAAATATAAGGCAATAATCTACCCTGCCCCCCCCCCCCCCTCCAAAGTATCAAAAACTTTCGTCTCAAGATGAGGAAGAGCACGATTGACTCGGTGAAGGATTACAATTGCAACTCCGCCGCCGGAAGCCTTAATTTTGTCATATCTCTGAACCAAGTAATTGGGATTTTAATTCAATGTTAGATTTTAGAAAAATTTCAGTCACAATTGCAATAATGTGCACATTACTTCCTGTTGAAAAATTGAAACTCATTCTCATTCACCTGAGCGATCGTTCCAGTTCAAAATTTTGATTGAATTATTTACAATCATTGTAAAATTGTAAACTTTAAAAAATGTTAAGGGTAAAATTTCTTCCATGACTTCAAACATAGCGTTCATAAAATCGAACATTGCCTGTTGCAGAAAAGAAGTTTACCTGCCGTAGCCTAAACAATAGCTATGCGAACAGGGCATTCATAAAAATTTTACATTTGGGTGCCGTTACAGTTGGCAAAACGAAAAATTTTATTCTTCTTCACAGCATATTTGTCCTTTTTAGAAAAAGCATTTCTTTACAGTAAGCACTTTGGGACAATGTGACAAATTGAGGCCCATGGCCATATTGTTGGCAAAGACGGCATTGAGTTTCTTCTCCGTATTTTTTTTATACAACTCTCACTTTACCCGCACATTATAGACATTGATGGAAATAAGATGAATAGAACGCAATCTTCGTTTTATTTTCAACTTTGGTGCATTAGCTTCTCGAAGAAAACAGGTAGGTACATGATAAGACTATATCAGCCAAACAAACAAAAAGTTATTTCGGAGCTCTTAGTCTCTCTGACACCGAACGGTCTGATTCTACTGAGATTCGAACACGTGACCATTCGTTTGTTGTACAGAAAAACTGCCTGAGAGTTTATCGTAGATATCTGTTGATGCCTTAAAAATACACACAAAAAGAGATAATAACCACTAAATTTTCAATTAATACAAAAAAGAGTGGAATTTTCACTTGAAATTGTTTTAATTAAAATTTCGGAAAAAAATTTCCTAAAAGTTAAGTTTAAAGGATTTTTTTAAACTTCAGTTTTGACGTAGGACTACGTCTTACTTTAATATTAAGGTATAATGTGGAAATGGTAATGAAAATGCGCCATCTTTGAATGGGTATTATGGGGCCTATTACAGAAGACGAGATAAACGCACTCTGTTTCCAAAGCTGCGAAAACTTGATAGATATTATTTTGGCACAAAAAAAATTAGAGCCTTAGTGTCTTCAGCAGAGTAGATTTATTATTCATTTTCCATTTTATGGAAGTTGCAATTTCGTCACTAATCCACTAAACATTAAGACACGAATTTTCCTTTTTTAATTTCCGCATATAAAAATTGACTTTGTTCGGCAAAGTTGTGGCACATTCTACAAGAAATAACTTTGTCAAATACACGATACTTCTATCCGTCTATTTAAATGGACTTTTGTGAAGTTTTTTACAGATTGGCACTAATTTTTTTTTTTTCAATATAACATTTAGTAGTGATTTACTAGAACTTTTTAATGTTCTACAATGTTGTTTGCTATATTCCGTTATTTTTCATCAGAGAAAGTTTTCTTTTATCTCTTATATCTCTTTGGTTATTGACGATTTTTATTAAAACAATGCATTTATTCATTAACAGATATCTTCAAAATATGTAAATATCTGCAGACTAAACCATTTCTATATAAAAGTGCAAGAAAAACAACATTTAATCCAGCTATAGGCATTTGTCTCTAGCTATCTCCTGTGTATATTAGGGTGGGACAAAAAATAAATGTTAGCTCCTATGCACTTTTCGTGTTCCTTATGGGTCCCGTAACAACTGTGTAGCTTTTCAGATCGATCGGTGAAACGCCCGATTTTTAAAGTTTCCATACAATTTTATATGGAAAAATCCACTTTTTCAATACTTATTCTCTAGAGATGTCAAGTTGGCTCTTAAAAAAATATCAATGCATGATATTTGTAGGGAATTTTCCTGTAAAAAACTCTTCTGAAGACCGTAAGGCGCTACGATGCTTGCAGAAACAGCTATTCACCCCAAACTGATCGAATGTCTGACGGACGGCTCACCATTGAAATTTTCCAGCAACACTGCTACAGCATGCTGCTATTGCAAACTTGCGTATGAGAAATAATTTCGCGTGGAATTAATGTTCAAAGTGTGATTTTTGCTCATAGTATCTTCGGGGAAGCCTCCAAGATAAGTTTTAGCGATATCATTTCTCATCACATGGTTCAATTTGCAAAAGCAGCATGCTGCAGCAGTATTGCTAGTAAAATTCAATGGTGAGCCGTTCATCAGATGTTCAATCAGTCTGGGGTGAATATCTTTTTTCACAAGCAAGGTAGCGCCTTGCTGTCTTCAGAAGAGTTTTTCCCACGAAAATTTCCTATAAATATCATGTATTGATATATTTTTAGGAGCCAACTGGACATCTCTATAGAAAAAGTTTTGAAAAAGTGGTTTATCCCATATAAAATCGCGTGGAAGCGTTAAAAATCGGGCGCAAATCGGGCGTTTCACCGATCGATCTGAAAAGTTACACAGTTGTTATAGGACCCATAAGGAACACGAAAAGTGCATGGGAGCGAAAAAACAACACCATCACTTATTTCCCATATAACCGTGTCCCAGTCTAGTGCGTATATCTGTAATTATCATTTCAACAAAAATCTTCAATAACTCAATAAATAGAAAAAACAAAGCCTTGGTGCTACATTCCTGTTCGGAACTCGACGTTCTATTTATTATACACAGACTTCGCAGACAACTGTTTTTAGTGTACAAAACAATTGCGGTGCTAGCGCTTCCATCCTACTGACACTAACAGTCTCACCCGAGCCGAGCCTCGATCCTACGACGACTGTCTTGTTAGGCCAGCATCGTACCTCGAGACTAGCGAACCTATACATTAGAGAAAAGACAAGACACTCACCGTTGAGGCAACTGTCAACATCAAAACGGATAACGGCAATGCAAAATGATACAACTCGCCCGTTTTGATGTTGACAGTTGCCTTAACGGTGAGTGTCTTGTCATTTCTCTAATGTATAGGTTCGCTACTGGAGACCAGCTGGGAACTCAATAAATATAAGAGTTAACAATAATCTTTCTGTAGTGAATCATGTGTTTTATCATAGTGAACAACATGATAGAACATTGAACAATTTTAGAAAATCACTAAAAGAGGCTTCACAACAGTTCATATAAATTTTCAAATAGAAGTTCGACAAAATTGTTTCTTATAAAATGTACCGGAACTTTACCCAGAAAAGTGTTTTTTTTTATGCAAAAATGAGAAAAATGAATTTCGTTCCTCACGCTTAGGTAGATTATTCACAAAATTTTAACTTTCATAAAATGAAGAATAGTTAACGAAACAATGTTGCTGAAGACAGCTCCAAAATCAATTTTTCTGAGTAAAAAGTAATTAGTGTAAATTAGTGCATTATCTAAGCAGAAATCGTCAATAATCGAATATTAATAATATTATTATTATTTGTTTCGTTATATCGAAGAACATTGAAAAATTGTGAAAATCACTTTAAAAAGTTAAATTAAGTACAATTGTTTTTAAGGGATGATCTAACTCCAAGAAAGTCCATTAAAATAGGTAGACAGAAGTGTGATGCCTTCAGCAAAGTTGTTTCTTTCTAGATGTGCTATAATTTCGTCGAACAAAGTGGATTTTTATATTCCAGAATGAGAAAAGTAAAATTCGTATCTTACTGTTACGTGGATTATTCTCAAAATTGTAACTGCTATAACATGGAGAATAGTTAATGGAAAAACTTTACTGAAGACACTGTGGCTCTTAAATGGTTTTTTTGGTCAAAATAATTTCGATCACGTTGTTGCAGCTTTTGAAACAGTGTAATACGCCAATCATATCAGTTGATTGAAGTCTCCTACGACGTATGTATCATTTTTCATCACGACGCACAGTGTGGTCGTTTTGAAAAGAGACGGTCAAAAGTCTATTCTCACTTTTCCTTAGATTTTTAGCATTTGGTGTTATCGGAAGACTGAAAATACGGATTAGAATTATCGTTTCATTTAATTGCCTTTTCATGCTAGTATTACACTGAGAAAAAATATTTTTTTTTAAAAGGGGGATTTGTTAGTAGCTTAAGTATTTATGATAAATATTATTAAATAATGAGTATGTGTGACCAATCACAAATGGTGACTTCTCAACACTGTTAGAAATTTGTAATTTTAATTGTTAAGATTTGTTTGCTTTCGCAATTGGGACTTATCATTCGTAGGGATTTAAACCTACTTGTCAGGAAAGTGGAAGTAAATTTATAACTAACTTGATTGCTAACTTATTGGCTATAAAGAGAGCTTATCGTAGTAATTGAGGATTGCAACGATTTTTGTCCAAAATTGTTAATAATTTTATTTGACATAGCTTCTAATGGTTCAACACCAGTAAGTCTATGTAATTCGAGTGTACCAAACCAAGGAGGACGCTTTAAAATCATTTTCAGAATTTTATTCTGAATCCTTTGGAGCGTTTTCTTCCTTGTTGAACAGCAACTTGACCAGATCGGTACTGCATAAAACATTGCAGGTCTAAAAATTTATTTGTAAATCAAAAGTTTGTTCTTTAAACAAAGTTTAGAATTCCTGTTAATGAGAGGATATGAGCATCTCGTATATTTGATGCACTTGGCTTGTATACTCTAAATGTGCTCTTTAAAAATAAGTTTTTTATCGTAAATTAGTCCCAAGTACTCAACCTTGTCAGACCAACTTAAAATAACTCCATTCATCTTGACAACGTGATTATTGTTTGGCTTGAGGAAAGAAGCCCTTCGAAATCCAAACTGTTCATCTGGGTTTTGAATATGGTTTCAAGTTTTCAACTTTAGTCTCAAAATTTTGATTTCTCAGAAGAGTAAATCTATGTTTAATCTCTTTCTGTAAGTCTTTATAAATAGTTTTAAAAACAGGGTCACGAGAACGTTGATATTGACGTCTGCGAACATTTTTCAAACAAATTAGAAGTTGAATGTTTTCGTCAATTATTGGTGAATCAAATTTCACTTGAGCTTTTGGAACAAAATAATTTCTAGCATCAATAATTGCACATTTCAATGCTTCTCAAGCGAAATCAATGCTCACTTCATTTTGCAAAACAAGCTCATTATTGAAATTTCTCTCAATATGAGTTTTGTATCTTTCCCAATTAGCCTTGTTATAATTAAAAACAGAGCTCATAGGATTTAAAACTGATTCATGTGATAAAGAAAAAGTAATTAGAAGATGGTCAGAATCAAAGTCAGCATGTGTGATCAAATCACTACATGCATGACTTTGATCTGTTAGCACCAAAGCAATTGTTGATGGGTTTCTTACAGAAGAAAAGCATGTAGGACTATTCGGAGACAAAATAGAATAGTACCCTGAAGAACAATCATTGAATAAAATTTTGCCATTGGAATTACTTTGACAATTATTCCATGAACGATGCGTTAGCGTTAAAATCGCCGATTATAAAAAATTTCGAACGATTTCTGGTGAGTTTTTGTAAATCACCTTTAAAATAATTTTTGTGCTCGCGTGTGCATTGGAATGGTAAATATGCTGCGGCAATAAATAAAATCCCAAGTTTTAGTGTGGACTTCAATTCCCAAAGTTTCAATAACTTTCGTCTCAAGATGGGGAGAGCACGATGTTTGATTCGGCGATGAATAACAATTGCAACTCCACCGCCGGAACCCTGAATCCTATCATATCTATGAACCACGTAATTGGGATCATAATTTAATTTAATGTTAGGTTTCAAAATGTTCCAGTAATAATTGCAATTTGCACATTATTTACTGTTAAAAATTAAAAAGCTCATTCTCATTGGCCTTCAATGAGCGAGCATTCCAAGTTAAAATTTTGATTGGTTTATTTAAAATCAATGCTAAATTTTAAATTAGAAACAATTTTAATTGTAAAATTTGTACCTATTTGGATGGCTTCAAACATTGATTTTGCCTGCAACATGGCGTTCATAAGATCGAATATTTTAAGTTTTAGTAAAGCGGGCAATGTATGCAGTTTGCGAGGATGCGAAAATGAACGGGAATAGAAGGTGTGACTTTTAGGCTTAGAAAAAATTTTCCCTCGTCCAGACGGGAATATTGCTTGTTGCAGAAAAGTAAGTTTGCCTGCCGTAAAAGGCCCAGGCAGTTGACATTAGAAAATATATTTTCGGTAGCAATATTAGCTGGGGTAATAGGTGTACAATTATTTTCTATCGTGTTTTGCTTACCCATATTAGCGGTCATTTTCGAACTACCAACATTAGGCGGTAGAATATTCGAACTATCTGTAACCTATGCATATGTTAAACGAGTATGCAAAGGGGTAGAAGAAGTGGGCGTTATTGGTACGCTTGGAGAATTTTGTTTTGATTGGGAAATTGAATTTTATTTACCTTGCCTTGCCTTAACAATTGCTAAACGGACTGGGAATTGGTAAAAATTTGACATATGGTTGCCGCTACAATTCGCACAGCGAAAATTTTTACTCTCTTTCACAGGACATGTGTCCTTTTTGTGAGAAGAGTCTCCACAAATGAGACATTTTTGGTCCATGTTACAGAATTTTGAATCATGGCCATAACGTTGGCAAGTACGGCATTGGGTGATATGCTTTTCACCTCCGCCAAACTTCCTATAAACTTCCCACTTTACACGCACGTTATTTAAAGCATGTGCTTTTTCAAAAAATTTTAAGTTATTAATGAAATCGTGATTTTTGTTTCATTAGAATTACTTGGGTAGGGTCTATGCCAAGTAATTCTGTTAAAGTAAGTTTGATCTCATCAACGGTTTGATCGTTTGAGGCTAGCTCTCCCACACGGTTGTGATTTTGGGTTCGATTACTGATCGAGTCGAGGATCTTTTCAAGCTGGAAATTTTTTCGACTCAGCACTGCGGCACGGTGTATCGTTGTTCTTATCCTACACATACAAAATGTGCCAGAAACAATATAGATAACGAAACTCTCAACTAAGTTGATCGAGACCGCTATTAGCCCCAAGGCTAAGCGTGCGATATTGTTTTTGTTCTAATAAATACTGCACAAAAACTAGTTCCTCCACTTAAATGATATCTTAATTAGTTCTGATCAACTTGAGATGTACAGGTCGGACTCGATTATATCGAGACTCGATTATATGTGATTCGATTAATAATAATTTTAGACTCGATTATATATATGTAGTAGCAAAAATGTGTCATAAAGGAACATCCATAAAATATGTAACGCTTGATAGAAAAGGGGAAAATAAAAAAATAAATAAAATTTAGATTTTTTTAATTTGAAATTAAAAAATAAAATTTTTTTTTTTTTAGGTTTAAATTAGTTTATTTGACACGGCACGATACATTTTCTGTTTTACTGAGCCAAGTACAATTCGTATTAATTCTACGTTAGCAGGGAAAAGAGGGAGGCCTTTCCTTTATTCTCGCGGCCGACTACGAGCTAGTGGGGATTTAGGGTGAGAGGAGGGGAGATACAATTTTGACTTAAAACTATTTTGGAACTTTGTTTTTCAACTGGTAGAGCAATTGTATTCTTGTTTGTTGTGGGTTCAAAATATTTGTGTAAGCATAGATGCGGGCTCTTCGTTTCCGTGTCTTCAGCAGACAAAGAAAATTTTAAATTTTAATGTCAGCGTTTTTCAGAAAGCAGTATAGCTGTGTCATGTACTGGAGATCACCGCTTCCCAGAATGTCTCTAACGGGTACGTTCGGTTGTTTTCCTCGGGCCCGAAGGGAATCTATAAGCTCGGACCTAACACCACAGTATTCGGTACACGACCAAACAACATGCTCGATGTCATGGTAGCCATCGCCACAAACGCAGTGATTACTTTCTACAAGCCCTATACGAAAGAGATGCGTGTTTAACGTGTAGTGATTGGACATAAGTCTGGACATCACGCGAATGAAGTCCCGACCTACATCCAACCCCTTGAACCATGCTTTCGTCGATACCTTAGGAAAAATGAAATGTAGCCACCGTCCCAGTTCATCTGAGTTCCATGATGATTGCCAACTGTTGAGTGTTCTCTGACGCAAAATGCTATAAAATTCATCATAAGCAATTGGTCTTTCATAAATATCGCCATCAATAGCACCCACCTTAGCAAAAGAGTCAGCCTTTTCATTACCCGGAATCGAGCAATGAGAAGGGACCCACGCTAAGGTAACCCGGTAATTTTTATCTGCTAAAGCACTTAAAAACCGCCGTATTTTCCCCAGGAAATACGGGGTGTGCTTCACAGGCTTCATCGATCGCAGAGCCTCAATGGCACTGAGACTATCTGTGAAGATGAAGTAGTGGTCTGTGGGTAGGGTTTCGATGATTCCAAGAGAGTACTGAATAGCAGCAAGTTCTGCGACGTACACGGAAGCAGGAGCATCGAGTTTGTAGGAGGCGGTAAAATTTTCGTGGAAAACACCGAAGCCAGTGGACTCATCTAGATTAGATCCGTCAGTGTAAAACCTTTTATCATAACTAACATGTTTAAACTTATTCTAAAAAATCTTAGGGATCTCTTGGGGTCGCAATTGATCCGGGATACCAGAAATGTCTTGTTTCATGGTGGTGTCGAAGAATATAGCATTATTAGAAGTATCTAAAAGTGCGACATTGGAGGAATCGTATGAAGAAGGATTAATATCTTGAGCCATATAGTCAAAATATAAAGTCATAAATCTGGATTGAGATTGAAGGTCGACCAACCTCTCGAAATTTTCAATTACTAATGGGTTCATAACTGTGCATCGAATTAGCAACCGGTAAGAGAGATTCCAAAAACGATGTTTCAACGGACCCGCTAACACTTCAAGACTCATCGTATGAGTCGACTGCATGCAACCCAAGGCAATACGCAAACAACGATATTGTATTCTCTCTAATTTTATAATGTGCGTGTTCGCGGCGGAGCGAAAGCAGAAACAGCCGTACTCAAGAACTGACAATATCGTTGTTTGGTAAAGCCTTAGAAGGTCTCCTGGGTGGGCTCCCCACCAGGTTCCGGTAATCGTACGAAGAAAATTAATCCTCTGTTGGCATTTTCGTGTCAGATACCTAATATGACAAGCCCAGGTGCATTTAGAGTCGAACCAGACCCCGAGATATTTAGCGACTAAAACCTGAGAGATCGTTTTACCCGTTAGTAGGAGCTGCAGCTGAGCTGGGTTATGCTTCCTAGAAAAAACGACCAACTCAGTTTGCTCCGGAGAGAATTCGATACCCAGGTTAAGAGCCCATTCAGACAAATTGTCTAAGGTATCTTGCAATGGTCCTTGCAGATCGCTAGCCTCGCTACCAGTAATGGATACAACGCTATCGTCTGCAAGTTGCCTTAGCGTGCATGAATTTGCAAGACATTCATCGATGTCATTGACGTAAAAATTATATAAGAGAGGACTTAAACATGAGCCCTGGGGAAGGCCCATGTAACTAATTCGGGAAGTTGTCGAATTGCCATGTGAGAAATACATATGCTTTTCTGACAACAAATTGAGCAAAAAGTTATTCAGATTTAGTGAAAGTCCCTGCGAATGAAGTTTTGCGCTTAAAACTTCTACAGAGACAGAGTCAAAAGCCCCCTTAATATCCAAGAACGCAGAAGCCATTTGCTCTTTTCGAGCAAATGCGAGTTGAATTTCAGTAGAAAGCAACGCTAGGCAATCGTTCGTCCCTTTGCCCCGGCGAAAGCCAAATTGAGTATCTGAAAGTAAACCGTTTGTTTCGACCCATTTGTCTAACCGTAAGAGGATCATTTTCTCCATTAATTTCCGGAGGCAAGAGAGCATCGCAATCGGCCTATATGAATTGTGATCAGAGGCAGGTTTCCCGGGTTTCCGAATAGCAATGACTATTACCTCCCTCCAGTCATGCGGAACAATATTTAGCTCAAGAAACTTGTTGAACAAGTCCAACAAGCGTCTTTTTGCAGAGTCGGGTAGATTCTTCAACAGGTTGAATTTTATTCTATCTAACCCTGGAGCCTTATTGTTGCACGACAGGAGAGCCATTGAAAATTCCAACATCGAAAATAGTTACTATAAACGCGTCGCGAAAGGTTTTCTGTTCCGGTACAGAATCCGGACAGACCTTTTTGGCAAAATCGAGTATCCAGCGATCTGAATACTCCTCACTCTCATTCGAAACGTCACGGTTCCGCATGCGCCTGGCGGTATCCCAAAGAGTGCTCATCGCTGTTTCCCTCGACAACGCGTTTACGAACCGCCGCCAGTACCCGCGTTTTTTCGCCTTTACTAAGCTCTTCATCTGCCTGCCCAGTGCCTCGTACTTTCGTAGTAGGTTGACAGTGCCGTACTCCCGGTAGTCCTTATACGCCGCGGACCTTCGCGCGTACAGCTCAGAGCACTCTTTGTCCCACCATTTGTTGGGAGGGCGTTGTCTAATCGTTACCCCGGGTATCGGTTTCGTCTGAGCTTGCGTCGCGGCGTCGATTATCAAGCCAGCTAAGAACGCGTATTCTTCCTCCGGAGGAAGTTCCTCGTGAGTCTCGATAGATTCCGCTGTAATAGACTCATAACGCTTCCAATCAATATTACGTGTAAGGTCGTAGGAAATATTGATTGGGTTCGGGGGAGTTGAACCATTAGCAATTGATATAACGATTGGAAGATGATCACTACCGTGGGGATCGTTGATTACTTTCCACTGGCAATCTAACGCAAGTGATGTCGAGCAGAGGGATAGGTCAAGCACGCTTTCACGTGCTGGAGGATTAGGTACACGTGTCGCTTCCCCAGTATTCAAAAGTGTCATATTGAAGTCGTCGATCAAGTTACAAATTAAAGAAGATCGGTTGTCGTCGTACAGCGACCCCCATAGCGAACAGTGAGAGTTAAAATCTCCCAAAATCAAAAAAGGTGCGGGAAGCAATTCTGCTATATCAAGGAGTTGCTTCTGTTCAATCCGCGCGGATGGGGGAATATATAACGAAACAAGGCAAAGGTCTTTTCCATTCATATTCGTTTGAATGGCAACAACTTCAATATTCGAGATCGAGGGGAGGTCGATTCTGAAAAAAGAATAGCACTTTTTGATCCCTAAAAGTACCCCTCCACCGTGTGAGTCTCGATCTCGACGAATGATGTTAAAATCGTGGAAATTAAGTTGGTCATTTGAATTGAGAAAAGTTTCACAAAGCGCGAACGCATCACAATTGTATGTGTTTATCAAATGTGAAAATAAATCAAATTTGGGGATGATACTTCTGCAGTTCCACTGTAACACAGTGACAAAATTCCTAACCTCTTTCAACGTATTAGTCATCGAAAGATACGATAGCTGAAATGAGGGGCCAAGTTGCTGTGAGTTGCTTCAAAAAGGTTTTCACTGTTGGGAGAAGGGCAAGAAGAATGTTTTGTAGGGGATCTGGTATGTTGAATGTTTTAAATATCCAGTCCACAATATCAGAGAATTTTATGAACCCTGTTTCTTTTATGTCTTCTGATCGAGAAATGGGTGCACGAGGGGTTTTTGGTGCCCCAGGAAGCGGTGGGTACTCCTGGTTTGATTTGAAATTAAAACCGGGGGGTACTTGCTTCGATTTTTCTTCACCGCTTCCTTTTTGTGTTGTCTTATTGGTCATTCTCCTCTTCCTAGATCCCTCTGGCAAGGCATAGGAACACCCTTCGACGGGATCGTCAGATGTACCCTCATCGGTTGGCAAAAAGGAAGAGATGTTTCCTGTCGAGGGTGGCTCAGCCCTCTTAAGCATTTCTGCAAAAGAGCGCTTTGATCGTTCTTTAAGGGAACGCTTAATTTTTTCCTCGCGCTGTTTGTACGCGGGACATGCCGGAAGGTCATGCCGAGTTCCCTCGCAATAAAGACACTTTTCAGTATCCCCACTGCAAGCGTTCTCAGCATGATTGCCTCCGCACTTGCTACAGCGTGCCTTGTTGCAGCAGTAGGTGGCTGTGTGACCTAACTGCTTACAGTTTTGGCAATGCATGACCCGCGGTACGAACAGGCGTACAGGTAGACGAACCCTGTCCAAGCGGACGTAGTTCGGCAGCGCGGATCCGGCGAATGTTACTCGGAAGGAATCCGAAGGGAGGAATTTCTTCTTCCCTTCTTCGATGGATACTGAATGCAATTGCTTGCAATCCAGTATCATTACACTTTGCATCAAGGGGTTTTTAAAACAGCCAACTCCATGACGCAAAATGTCATCGACAGTGAGATTCCCCTCGGTAACCACACCGTCGATTTCTACATCCTTGGCAGGGATGTACACGCGATACTCTCTCGTGAAGAGCTCGTAGCCAGCAATTGCGTTTGCTTGCTTCAAGCTACTCACGACAACTCGCAGTTTGTTCGGCCTCACCTTCGTAATCTCGGTTACGGCCGAAAAATGTTTTGCCAGGTCTTTGCCAATTTGAATAATATTCAATGGCTTCTTTATGGGCCGGAAAAAAACAACGTAGGGACCGCCAGCGGCATCTGGGTAAGCTTTTACCCGTACTTCCGGTACTCTTGGTACAGGACTTGGCAAAGGGGAGGGCACAGGGGAAGGTAGGGGTGAGCTGATGGGAGAAATTTCAATTTCTTACCCGTTTGTTTCCACCTCCAGGAAAAGTTGCACCTGCATGTCGTCCATTTTGCGGGAGCGTTACGCTCTACCGCACACAAACGATAAATATTCGAATATCGGGGGGGGGGGGGGGGGGGTTCAAGTAGTTGGTGTTAAATTTTAAAAACAATTTTTCAATCTACAATGGATCAAATAAAAAAAAAAGACAGTAAAACTAATTCTAATAACAATAGTAATAATAATAATAATAATAATAATAATAATTATGTAATAATATCAATAATAACAATAATAATATCAATAATAATATTAATAATAATATTATAACATAGTAATAATATTGATAATAATAGTAAAAATTCTAAAGGTAATACGTCACCGAACGTCTAAGTCACGACCTCACGGCTGATAGTAGAATTAATCGAGCGTCTCCGCAGAACAAACAATGACGATCCAGCTTCGTGTTGAGACGCAGTGGCCGTGTCCTACACGCGACCTTGTAGATGCCACTTGTAGTTGACTTCCACTCGCTCGATCGTATGATGGTCCGTGCTGCTAGCGGGGTAACAGCGGTGCGGGAGAATTATTCTTGCTGATATATCAGCTGCGTATCGAATCACTGGCGGGGTAGCCTGCCCCTACCAGTGTGCAGATGTTTCTGCCGATATATGACAGGCTATTGTTATCGCGCAGCACAAGAACTAATCGACAAAAAAACACCCGTACGATAACTCGTGTATTGTTATTTTGCGAACTCAAACGGAGATAAACAATTTGCGTCTAATCGAGACGAAAGCAAAACAACGAATGTAAAAAATAAAAATAAAAATATCCAAGTAAAAATAATTTCAAATATAAAAACAAAATCAAAAAAATTTTTTTTTTCAAAATTTGAGAAATTCAATGCAAACGAGTTGACAAATCAGTATACACTGATCAAAATTTTTCCCAACATTTGACTGCAATCAAATCAAAAATAACTACAAGATATACACTTATTTTGGTAAAAATGTGTTTGCTGGCTTTTTGGGGGATGAGACAAATATAATATTCTTCTTATATATTCGAAAACAACAAATCATTTATGTAAAATAAATAAAAAACAGTTTTGTTCCTCTGATTCGATTTTATATATAAAATTGGATCATATATAGTGAAAAAAATCGGAGACTATATATAATCGAGTCCGACCTGTATTGGACAATTTAGATAGAAATTCAATGCAAAACTCATGCGGTTAGCTAGATATTACATAAACATGAATGTATCCAAAACATCAATCGATGATATCCCCCTGGCTTTATCTTTTCACCTCGATCAAAGCTATCATCCATCGTCATGCTAAACCTTCACTTCACAATTTTGAATAATTTAATTTTAAAAATTGACATAATTTAACCTTAAAATTGCTCTATCTCGGAGTTGGTTCAACATAATTAACTTCTGTTTTTAGAAAAATTCGTATTTTGTTTCCATGTAAAACTTTCTAGAACACCACAAGTTGATCAAAAGTAGTTAAGATATAATTTAAGTGAAAAAACTAGTTTTTAGAAAGTCTTTTAAGAAAGACAGTTATATCTCTTCACAGATAAGACCTAGGAATTTCGTGTCTTCATCAAAGTTTCATGAAATCGATAGCATCACAACTTTACCGAAGACAGAAATTGAATATCTCGTAAAATAAAAAAATTCTATGTGAAATACTAACTGAATAAGCAAATAAATGAGAAAGTCAGATAATTCTAATCAGAACTCTTAACAACTCTTTCCAAGACACCAAACTCCTAAAATATAAGGAAAAGTGAGAAAAGACTTTTGACCGTCTCTTTTCAAAACGTCCTGACTGTGCGACGCATGAAAAAATTTTGTCAAAAACCTTAATTAATTTTCGAACACGTATGTATGTGGGCCGTCAAGTTCTGCTTGTCATCGTGGTTGGGCACCTACTTGACTTTGTAGGACCTCAAGCCGGAACGCTTTTTTGATTTCTGAATCCTGGTGACATTTTTACTTTTTAGGCCACACAGCTTGGATAGGGAGGTTCGGATTCCTCTCCAAAATCATCTTCACTTTTCTGTCTATAGAACAACCAACATGTTTGTCACTTCTGGTTTCCATTCGACGCTCAAACATTCATAAAACTTTTTCAACACATCGTCGACTGTGGTTTTGAGGAAATTAAGCGTTTTTGCGAGATCACGTATCGGGATATGAGCATTTTCGGTACGGCTGTACAAAATCCGTTTGCTCACATCTTTTTCGTTTCTCAATATTTCGAGCACTCTTTAGAAAATGTCAAAACAAATCAAAGTAGGTGAAAGTATAAACCCCGAATTATGTTTGATTGAAAAAAGTCGCTCATAACTTGAATATTGTAAGAGTTACACCGGTTTAAAGGTGTTCGAATTATTGCGGATACAAACCTTATTCTTCAACTTTGTTGTAAGTGGCCCAACCTTTTTTGCCTTTCTCCTAGAAAGGTATAGCAATCACTGGAAAAACCAAAGGTATAAAAGTGGTCCCAATGGCCGAATGTCATATACCACTCGACCCCTTTCGACGAACTGAGCATTTTCTGTATGTATGTATGTATGTGTGTATGTGTGTGTGTGTATGTATGTGCAACTTTTTTTTCTCACTCACTTTTCTTAGAGATGGCTGGACCGATTTTCATAAAATTAATTGCAAATGAAAGGTCTAGTTGCGCCATAGGTTGCTATTGAATTTCATTGTAATCGGATTTTTAGTTTAGAGGTTATGTATCAAAATGTACAAATCACGAAACATCAATATCTCAGAAACCACACAACCGATTTTAATAAAATTGGTTTCAAATGATCGGGCTGTCTCCAGAACCCTTAACTTTTGAATTTCGTAATGATTGAACAAATGGTTCAAAAGTTATGTAAAGAAAAGTTATCCTGAGGTTGTTTAAACTCACTCGTTTTTCTCAGAGATGGCTGAACCGATTTTCACAAAATTAGTGTCAAATGAAAGGTCTAGTTGCCCCATAGGTTGCTATTGAATTTCATTGCAATCGGATTGTAACTTTGTCCGTTGTTCATGAAAATGTGAAATCACATAATGAAAGTAAAAATATTGACTTCCTTCTAACGATCACTGGCTAATTAAAAGGTAGAAAAGTGATCCAAATGGCCGAATGTCATATACTACTCGACTCAGTCAGACGAATCGAGCATTTTCTGCATATAAGCATGTATAGGTGTATATGTTTGTGTGTGGGTGTGTACGTGTGTATGTGCACCTTTTTTCGCACTCACTATTCTCAGAGATGGTCTGACCGAACAGATTTCAATGAAATTAATTGCAAATGAAAGGTCTAGTTGCTCTATAAGACCCTATTGAATTTTATTGTAATTTGATTTCTAGTTTAGAGGTTATGTATCAAAGTGTAAAAATCACGAAACATCAATATCTCGGAAACCACACATCTGATTTGATTAAAATTAGTTTCAAATGAACGGGCTACCTTAAAAACCCTTAACTTTTGAATTTTATGAAGATTGAACATGTGGTTCAGAAGTTATGGAAAGAAACGTGTTCTGGAGACTATTTAATCTCACTCATGTTTCTCAGAGATTGCTGGCTCGATTTTTATAAAATTAGTGTCATATGAAAGGTCTTGTTGCCCCATAAGACCCCAATGATTTTTTTTTACAAACGGATCATTACTTTGCCTGTTATGTTTAAAAATGTGAAATCCAGCTATGAAAAGAAGCATATTCCAAGACAACTTACTTGGACTCACTCATATTTCTCAGAGATGGTTGACCCGATTTCCACAGAATTAGTATCAAATGAAAGGTCTACCTACCTCATAACACCCTATTGAGTTTTGCAGTAATCGGACTGTAACTTCGTCTGTAATGTATCGAAATGTGAAAATCACGAAACTTCATTATCTTAGAAACTACACAACCGATTTGAACAATATTGATATCAGATGAACGGGCTAGTTAAGGGTTAACTGATGAATTATGATTGAACACGTGGTTTCAAAGTTTGGCTGCCCCATTCGTTACCTTTTCATTTGATTGTAATCAAACCTAAGCAAGCGTTATGTTTTAATTTGTAAAACAACGAAAGTCTATTATCTCAAGTATTACACGACTTATTTGAACATAACTAGTGTCATACAAATGAGTCATCTCTCAAACTTACAAATAACAAATTTCATAACAATTTGATATGCTGTTTAAAAGTTTTAGAAAGAAAAGAAATTCAAAGACTATTCAACACTTTACCTGCTTCGATCAATATATATGGCCTCAACATGATTTAAATGTGGTATCGTACTATCTGAACGTTCCCGGCATCGCTCGTGATTAAATTGTTCGAAATCAAGAGTCATTGCTTTTATTTCGCTGTTTCTTAAGTACTAACATTACGTCAAATTTCATATTTTATACTTTAATTACAACATCAATATTTTAGAACCCAAAGAGTGGATAAACATTTATTGGATTTAAGCATTCATGTAAATCTATTTTTACAAATAATAAGTTTGAATGAGAAAGGCTGAGTCTGACCGCTAGGTGGATTAATTTAGGTTTTTTTAGAGATATATTGTTCTCTCAATTTCGCGAGGCGCAGATATTTTGTTCCATATCAAGAATGTACAAAATATGAAATGCTTCAAGTTGCTTCGCTTTTTTTCATGTTATATCATTCTCTTTCTTATTTTTGTTCACCCTGAACTTTTTACCAAAAGTTTTGAAATTAAGTTTCAATAAAAAATATTATTATAGGAAAATTTTAAGTTCGTTTTGGACCAGGTGCGAAAAAAACAACGAAAGAGAAGTGGTGTGATGGTAGGCTCGCAAAGCCGCCGCTGTTCGATGGCAAGTAGACGAATTTGCTAATAAAGCTGCCTATAAAAAAAAGGTCGTCGAGCTTGAATAAGAGATTTTCATGCTATATTCGCAATCAATATGTGAGTAAAGGGTATGAATGGGTGTGTGAGAATAAACCATTCGAAATATTCATGGAATGGAGGTAAGTTTTGCAGTAGAGCGTCGTTGACCGGGATATCAATAAAACTTTTCACATAACAATCGCTTTCCTCCCGTTCAAAAGCTCGGACGTAATGACTTCATTAGACCGCGACATGTTGAAACGATCTTTTCAAAAAAACAGGAAACTCTTTCAAATATAACCAATAAAAAGTTTCAAATTGTTTGAAAGAAAACGATTTAATAAAAGATCATTGAAGTATGTTTTTTTAGAAATAGTTTTAGTAGCGTGATTGATTTAATTCAGCAATACCGCACACATATACTAGTTAAGATTGTCAAGCCGTTAAGTATTTTTGTACCAGAAAGCCAAGTATTAATCCACCCCCCTAATGAGTACATTTATTTAAGGTTTCAGTCAGTTGCGATTTAAAAAATTTAATATCGTGTTAAAAATTATCATTATTGAGGTTATTTTACTTCTAACGGACATTTCAACTGGTTGAAATACTTGATTTAAAATGTCCGTTTTTCTATGATCTTCTGAGAGAATTGACAACTAGGGGTAGAATTTTTTATGAACCAAACGTAATCTGTTAGTGTAAATAACTATGAATTTATAGCAACCCGCTGAAGCCAGTTACCCTTTTTTCGAAAAATCAAAGAGCGCTTCTGGCGATAAGTGGGCCGACTCAATTTGGCATTTTCGAGCGGCAGTAGCGCCTTATGCACAGTACGATTTCAGCCAAATGTCGTAAACAGCGTAGCAGTATCTCGCCGAGGTTCACGTCGAAAGGGCGTCTGGCGACCTCCATCTTACATCTTGAACACCCACAAGCTTAGCCCTCTCCGTGAAACCCGACGATTTGCATGCTCAGGTCATGCTCATGATGAAAAACCGTTGAAGTGGAAAGCCGTAACCTGTAATCGTTGTTGCTGTTGTTTACATAACTGCAACCTGGTTTGGGATGATATTTTTCTTCCACCATCAACAATCGGGAAAAGTGCGTCGATATACGAAGAAAAATACCACTAAAATATGCTCACGCGTGCTCCTCAATTGTCTGAAGAGTAACTGCGCATGAGCTCGGAAAGGTACTCAGGCGCGCGCATCCCGGGATAGGTAGCCATCAAGGCTAACCAGCAGCTGACCGCACTGGCTGTCGATGGGCAGCTCCCGGGAATCGCCACTATCGGCCCGTAACGGGTGACTTGCTTGCATACAGCGGCAGGTAGGTTCATTTAAATTTCTTGTCAAGCCTCGCAGTCTCCGAACTTACCCATCCGGGCTGAGATTCTCACGATGCCCTTTGCACCTTCTTCTGTGCAGCCGACCCGGTCAGTGCGAGTGGATGGTACAGGTACAGGTTGTAGTTGGACACTTCGAACCACTTGCGAGTTCCCTTTCAAGTATCGGAAAAGGGAGAGGCCACAAGCTGTTAAAGCTGGGCATTTATAGCTAAATTATGCGCGCATGAGTAATTTGTAAATTTATTGGTATAATTTAAATTTTCAATTGTTCTATGGAGGATCGTTTATCATTGTCAATTGCGTCGTTAGGAGTTTGACTGTGCTGTAAGAGCCTCTCTGCGGCGGGTGTAGCATTGCAGCAATTCTCGCGACGTTAGTGGACAGCTTAAACGCCAAATGATGAATTGCTGTTTTTGTAGCCGAAGCTGCGTCTAGCTGGTCATGTGCTGCTCCTTGACATGCGCTGCTTGCATTCAGAGTGGTAACTGTTGTGTATTCTTTGAAGGGTCGCCACTAATTTAAATGCAGGTTCGTCGCCTGCTCTTAATGTCTTCAAACGCCAGAAATGGTTCAAATGGAGTGGGTGTGTGAAAAGATTTAATGTGTTTTTGTTATGACTGTGGAAACCGTTTGTTGTTGGTTTGATGGTCGAATTTTGGTCAAAACAGAATTAAGGTCCACAGGACAATTCGAACGCTTTAATATTTTATTTCAGATACTGTTCAAGGAAGACAAACTTCGCCGCTTCACAAGACCTGTGTATAAACATACGTTACGTATCAGTTCGGTAATTATGGTCAGTACCGACGCAAGTCATCTTCGGCGGGAGAAACAGAAAATCAATAATACATTTCTTTACGTTTTCAAAACCGATTTACTCGCTATAAATTACACCCTCGAGACAATTTGATTACAGCCGTTAAATAATAAAATTAAAAATCGTGGATGAACCAACCTCTCGTCTGGGACGCGGTGCTGCTCATATTTGTGCAACGATTCCCGCGTGCATAGCTTATTGCATCAGCTATTATTGTGTCGCTTATTATGCCCAATTTCCCACCATAATTTCCAGTCATAGAACGTTGTATGTCTTTTTTTTCATCGGCTCTTCTCTACCTCTTTTTTCCGTTCGCTCATAAATCTGGATCCAACAATATTAAAATTGAATAAGCCTATGAAACAAAGTCCAAACATTTGATCGCCTGGAAGGCTGACTGTGCCAAGAGGCGAGGGTGTGTCCTCTCTCCGCGGCTGACTTATCCGATTGTTGGCTTACAGCGTGTTTTTTTGGCGTGTCGCTTTGGAAGTGCTTTTCTCCTCATCACACCAATCGCGTGACCTAATCCGAATGAACTTCATAAATCCCCTTGAAATACTGCACATTTCAAAATGGAACATGCATTTCGCTCCAACACTGCTGAAGTTGTAAGTTTGGAACTGGAACGCCATACAAGCTGTGGAGGTAATAGTTCCGTTCATTACTTTGGGAAAACCGGTGAAACGTGAATTTATTGTATTCTTTTTTGATTGTTGTGTTCTTATTGTTTCTCAGTTGAAAAGTATTTATTGCACGATTTGAAACACATTTTGGGGTTGTATACATTAAAGAAAAATGAAATGCATAGCAGGATGACAGCTTCAGATCGTACATCACGTTCTTTTAAATTCGAAAAAGGAAGATCCAAATTTTGAATTATTCATAGACATTTTAAAGATACTTTTCAGACTTCCTGGTAACTATCATCCGATTGCATAGATTTATCCACCAGATTAGATCCACGCCATACACACCTACTTAATCAAATTTTCTAAAAAAAACATAACATTTCTATCCAATAAGTATTGTACAACACGATTCCCGGTCATGAAACGTAATCAATTTGCTCGGCAACCGCATAAATGTAAGCGGTAATTACCATATAATTTATTATTCATGAGTTCAACCTGCGAATATTATAACAATGGAAATGAGACACGATGTTGTCCCGTCCCCAGCGATGATGTTTGTTGAAAAAGAGAAAAAATTACAACTCTTCAGTATGCTCCAGAGCATTTGTTCCAGTGCCAGTCAATCCGAATTTCGACAACCAGCAACATTTGGCATTTGAGACCGGACTTTAATGTGTATTTTGAAAATTACTTTATTCATATTTGTTGCAACACAATTTCTCACAGTCATCCTATTTTTTCAATATGTGATAAGTAGGTACCAATGTTATTCGCATTAACTAAATCAAAAATATATCCTAATTTTTAAAAATAAGCAGGATAATCTAATGTTATATTATACCGCAATATTATTTTTCTTAATCACGCATCATTCCTCTTCAGTCGACGGGTGCGATTTATTTTCCCGCCGTGCAGCAGAGCCACAAATTCAGTACAAATTATACCTATGTTATTTCTTTCAATTTACCCAATAAAGACCGCAATTGATGACCACCATAAATAAACCGATCGGCTTCGTTGACAATATGGTAACGCGCTGTTTTTGTGGCTGCGGCTGCGTTCGGATCTAGCTCAGCTCTGGTTTAAATCAAATTAGCATAATGGCACTGGAGTGCCATACCCGCTAGGTCGCCAGTTTGAAAGAGAGCACGATAAAAAGAAATCGCTCAACGAAATCCTCAATCAGGTGCCCATTTATGGGGAAACAAACCAATTTTGCTTTGATAGTCTATTCGACACGTGTCATATTTTACACGGCGAAGTCATAAGTTATCATTTGAGTGTTATTTTGGAAAATTCCTTCGCTTGGTTACGTTATACATACATCCAAAATTTGGGTACGGTAAAATAGCATCGTTGATTCATGGTCTTCATTTTGTTCGTAAGCATGTAGTGAAATTTGTTGCAAAAGCAGTAACTTAGGAATCGTACATTCCTATATTGCCAAACGCGGGCTACAAAGTAGTTATCAGTTCTTCCAACGCTATTCCATAGTAGCAACATTTTATCTGCGCAGTTCTGTAATATCAGAACGCAAATTTCTCAATTATTTTGAACGGTCTAAGCAATTCTCATAATAGATTTAATTTGACTTATCTCGTAGCAAATATCTCGATCCCTTGGAGTATCACTGAAAAATACGCCAGCAATCTTCCAAACGAATCAAGACAGAAACGATCCGCCTTTGGTAATTAGTCATGCACATAAAGGTACACCCCGACAGGTGAAAAATGTACCACCAACGGCTAGATATGTGGGCATCATTACTCTTCGCACATTCAGTATCGGTATAATGAGACTATGAAGTGTGTACTCTCTATGTGGGTACACCCCGAAAGGCGGCATTCCGTACCAGATCATTTTGCAGGTCGTCCACAAGCCAAAGGTCGCCAAGCATTGGAAAAAACGCGCCATTGCCTCAGCCGGGTCCGACGTTTATCTCGCACTGGCGAGCGGTATCTTTCGAATACCGGTGAGATTGCTAGCCAAACCCATTAGCGGCCGCTGTCAGATGCGGACAGGTAAGGTGTTCCGCGATCCCAATCCCGGTTGGACCCGGAACCCTTCGACTATGTGTACATTTGTAAACTTTCGTTGCTGGAGGATATGTGCAGTGTGCAACAGCATATGAGCGCCTAAAAAGAATCGCGGGGCAAAGCATCCAATCTGCATTATGCTCCCCCAGATCATACCTAGCAATCACCGCACTTGCCCTAAAACTCTCCACATTTGCGTTCCGACCATCAACACGGGCGGCGATACGTACGCCAGAGAATGTGTTTTCTGGAATGAATTTGTTGTCCGAACAAAGTGCTTCATATTTCATTTCCTAAACGATTCACGCAGTTTCCGCGCCAACAAAAAGCGCAACATAAAAAGGGGATCATCATATTTCATCGCATTTGTTGGCTCGGAGAAAAAAATATCATAATTGCGATAATTGATTGATTGATTTCTTAATGAGAGTTTTAAGATCTTTATCTGCGTACACATGGGTAAACGAGCAGGAGGCTCTCTGATCTCCTCAGCTGTCGAGGTATCGCTGGTATTTGTGTGCGCAAGGAATTATGCAGCGGATAGACAAATTACTGATCAGATCAGCCCAACCCATCGCGGGCCAAGTTATGATGGTTGCAGCACATTGGACGCTATGGTTTGTGGCCACCGCCACAGGAAACTCTTCGTCAATCTCGTCTGCGTATCGGCTGGTGAACAACCCGAGGTGGCTTTTTACGGGCCTGTCCGTTGGGGCCGTTGCGATGTTAATTGGGTTCATTACATCGCACTTTAGCATCTTGCAGTAGCTGGAACCTTTCAGAGAGTTATTGATCGTAAAGTGCCTCTCCGAAAGCTGATGGATAAAGCGGGAACTTAACCTGACGGTCAGTTACGCCTCTTTTTGCGGATGCTCTTTCAGCACGGAAAGGCTGTCAAGGGAACAAAAACTTGCACTCATCTTTACTTTGAGACAGGTCTATAAGAAAAATATTTCAAAAATATTCCCCGTCAGTTTACAAAAATGTGATACTGCATTACAGAACTGCTTCCACTATCTATTGAAATTATATATCCCAACAAAAGGCTCCCGCCACTTTTATTCCATTCAAACATGATCAACTAAATGCAGCGGCTGCTTAATAGTAACAGTTTGAACTGTAATTGCAGTCGGCGCAACCACTTCTTACCCAGCCCGACTCGGGTTGGTCAAGTGTAAGGTTCCTCTGGTCGAACTTCATCGAAGGCGATTGGATGAAGTGCCCCGCACGGTAATATGAACACTAGAAAGACATCCTGCGCTTGACTTTTTTTCTCAAGCATCCATCAGTGGATTTTATAGACTAGCAGTCAGTATGCCAAGGTCGCCTCATATAACGAAACGATCGCAGGGAGCAAATAGTAACTGTTGATGGGTTGAACTTGAAAACTGGAACAGATCGTAAATAGTAGTTCTATTAACTCTCTTGCGGTGAGAAATAAAAACAATATTTCAGTGGTGCGCGTGAACAGCTGGTTAGTAAATGTTTTGAAAAATGGTTATAAAAAAGATTGTAATATTATTTTTCGCAAACTTGTAAAACTACAAACCATAAAACACTGTAAGGTTTTCCTTGATATTTACAGGATAATTTTCTTTCACAGGTGATTAAGGTTGCATTGCAAGAAAAAATAATATAATGGAGTCCCTAATGTAATTTTAATTGTTTGTGGAAGAATCATGATTCTTTTACGAAGTTGCCTCAATAACAATATGTCAATCAAGTACATATTTTTGTCGATTGAACTTTTGTAGAAGACAAAATGTCGAAACATTACTCTAACTCTTTTTGCCCTAAGATTAGTCATCGACAATACTGCCGTTTTGTCGATGACTAATCGACGCAGTTAGAAAATTTGATAAATGCAGTGGTGGGCACCGCTAACCGAAAATTTAGCGACGCTAATCGCTAAGTCGCTAACCGGAAAATTTAGCTCGATAATCGCTAAACGCTAAACGCTAAACCCACATTAGCGGAACTTTCGCTAATCGCTAATCGCTAACTTTTTTAAAAGGTAAATAGTCATATCGCTATATTTATTGCTCGTGTTTTGTCAGATTTGGACCACTTTGATCTGTTTTGGTTAAACAAACGAAAACAATTACTTTTTAAAGCTATTTACAGTAAGAGGTTCACGAAACGGTATTCATATTTGATTTTGTAAAAACAAGAATAACAAAAGTTATTTAGCTTGCATTGAAAATAGACACTCTTAGGAATGTTTTCATAAAAATTCAATTATTATCTGAATCCAAAAAGTAGAACCAAAGTTGTCATAATTTCAAGCGCATTGCAATTTACCAAAGTTCTTGGTGTGCCGAAAATTCAATCTAGACCTTGTGCTTGTCTTTCAAAATGCTCCTGTGGCTTGTACGATAACTGGGACTCCATTCTAGGGTAAAAAAAACTGACAAAAGTAAAGTATGTTCATCTTTCGAAGCAATTTACGTAAGCCATCAGAAATTCACAGATTTCTAAATATTTCTATTGTCGCTTCTCTACAAAATTTAGCGAATTAGCGATTAGCTTTTCGAAGGCCAAAATTTTAGCGACGCTAACAGTTTCGCTAACCAGCTCAAAAATTAGCGAAATCGCTAAATCGCTAACTGCATTTTAGCGTCGCTAATTAGCGAATTAGCGAATTAGCGGAATGGTGCCCACCACTGGATAAATGTATTAGGTATAGGGATTCTATCTCAAGTGTGCACACCACCTCAGATATGACTCAAATTTTGTGGAATTGTTCATGTAAGGGCACAACTCAACTCAACTTTGGTGCCGACTGAATCTCACCCATTGGACTCTCCCCTTTTTTGATTCAAATGCCATTTTTCGTCAAAAACTCTTATTTTCTTTTATATACGGCCGCAAATACGTCTAGAAATAAAATGATACATCACTTTTGGAACAAAAACAGTCAAGGAATCCAAAAAATGTCAACTTCAATCGGAAGTCTTGACTTAAAATTTGATAATTTAGTCGTGTTTCTGAGAAAATTTTACATGAAAAACACTTATGACTCTGAGGTTAGAAAATGTTATCAATAAAAAAACCTAGAACCTTATAATTCCATGTCAATAAAATAAACTGTTTGTTCGGGATATCTACACCGCTGGCAACACATCTTGTCAAAATTTATAAACTTTTAAAATTCATTGGCTAATATCCTCCGAATTTCCTAATCTAGAATGTCCATAATCAAAAGAGGTTCAAAGATATTAGCAAAAAAGAAATAGAAATTTTACGCAAATCAAAGTAAATTTGACTTTATTACTACTCTACTACTAAAAATGTTGTAACTCGAGTCTTGCTCTAATACCTCTGAGTGTTACGTGTTTTTCATGTAAAATTTTCTCAAAAATACGATGGAATTATCAAATTTTCAACATGAGTGTTCTCATTTGCTGAAAAACACACTTTAATTTTTAAAATGCAAACATAACATATACTCCAACACTGCCGCTCAATTGATATTATTTTGAATTCTTTGACTAGCTTTCATTAAAATTAAATTTCTATAATGTCCATTGATGGACATATTCGAAGATATGAAAAAAAAGAAAATTATTTAAAAACGAAGAAAATTTGACCCTATATTTTAAAAATATTGTAGCTCCAGTTTAACTCCAATTTACCTCGCGGTTTCGTGTTAAATTTTCTAGGGAAAATGATGTTATTTTTGAAATTTGAATCAAAATATATTCTAATATGGCGACAAATGCAATTTAATAACTGCATAGTGAAACAGATTTTTTTGGACTGTGGACTTTCTTATTTTTCAAATGCAACTTCCAGAATGTCTATTGATGTAATATATTCGAAAATATGGACAAAATTTAGAAAAGAAATTTGCTTAAACCCAAACGAAACCCCAACGAAAACTTCACTTTAAATTTTGAAAATGTTGTAACTTTAGTTCAACTCATAACACCTCACAGTGATATATGTTCTTGATATGAAGTTTTCTTGAAAATATGATTAAATAATCAAATTTGAAGTAGAATATATTCATATGGCAACAAATGCAATTTAATTTCAAAATGCAAAAATAATTTGGCGACAATGCCAAATTAATATGATTATTTTTCAAACTCTTAATTTTCCTCAATATGTAAAAAAACAAAGCCTTTCTGCTACCATTTCGATTCGGAACTTGAACTTGTGTTTGTTATACACAGACTTCGTAGCAACTGTTTAGTGTACAGGAGAATGGCGAAGCTAGCGCTACGATCCTACCCAGACTCGAACCCAGACTCGAACCTACGACGACTAGCTTGTACGACGACAGCATTATATCTCAAGACCATCTGGGAGATTTCCTCAATATGTATCTATTGGTTTATTTCTAGGCATTATGTATTGGTGACGATAATTAAAAGAAAATAAAAGTTCTTGAAATGTTGTATTTTGATAAAAAACGAGAAAGGTCCCAGGAAAGTCCAATCCACACGAATGTCATGTTTTACACTTTTTCACAGACATGAAAAAGTTTTTGTTAGAACTTTTGTTTCTCACGAGACTTGATTGGTACAGAAGAGTTGTAGGGCCATAAATTGTCTAAATCGAAAACCCAATTAAAAAGTTTACCAATTTATTTAGTGTAGGATCTCAAATTCAATTTTTATACAATATTTAATGAAAGTTTAGACAATTCCCTAGAAATCAGCCATTGACGATCTGGGTCTATCTCTTGTCAATATTCAAATATATCGATTAATAAAAAAATATTCACCCATTCTCAAATGTTAGTCCAGATATGTTAGAAAATAGATTGTGAAAAGTTACTTGGTTTAGTATCAGTTTAACAAAGTACAAAGTTTAATTGATTTCTGAGAAGTTGCATCGTTTAGAAATCTCGATTACTGGTCAAGAAAATGTAACAATTTAGCATGTAACCTTCAAGAAACATTTTCATGGTGGTTCTACACCTTTCCCTTTTCTGGAAGAAGATGGCTCACATACAAATTGTAGACAAATTTCTGCATAACTCAGAAACTAATCAGGTAAATGGAACCAAATTTGGTATGTGAAGGTTATTGTGTACAAGAAATTTTTCTATGATATTCTCTTATATTTTCCTATTTCTGTACATTTCTACTATTTTACTTTTCTACTTTTCTACCATTCTGATTTCCACTTTTCTTCTTTTTCACTTGTCTACTTTTCTAATTTTGTGCTTCTGAACTCATCTGCTTATCTACTTTTCCTCTTTTTTCGATTCTACTATTTTCTTTTTCTTTTTTTTCTATCTCTCTACTGTTCTCCCCTTCTACTTTTCTATTTTTCTATTTTGCTATTCTACTTTTCAAGTTTACCAATTTTCTAATTGACTAATTTATTTGTAGTTTTCTGGTTTTATACTTAACTATGTTTCTTAAATTTTTATCTGTATCCTTTTCTAATTTTCTACTTAGGGGAGCTGCGTAGCCGCAAGATTACAGAGTCCGCTTGGTGAAGCGAATGGTCGTAGGTTCGAATCTTAGTAGAATCGGGTCATTCGATGTCTAAACTGGACTTCTAAGTATGGGTTCACTATCACGCTCCCCACCACTTACGCTTCCTGTACGCTGAAATCTATAGCACCTTTGCGTGACTTCCTCTCAATAAAAACATAAGTCCCTCTTATCAATAAAACTGGCCAGAAGGACGCACACTACGAAACTTCTCCAGGGAATTATAATTCGTGATATTTGGCAAGAGAAACGAGCATCGGTATAGTAGAACAGTAAGCGTGTAAAAGGAAGAGTATCATATTACACACAAGCACTGATAAACAATAAAAATAAGCATGCCACTTCTCAATAGCGGTATTGCTAAAATTAGAAACGCGGGATACAGCAGACACCCGGGCATATCTCACAATAGATCTACGATTCTGGTTGCAGTGAGGAAGTCCATACAGGAAAAAAATCTCCTATTTTTTTGCATTTTTTAAACTTCGCTTCTTCTCTACTTTTCTTATCGCTACTTCTGTTTTTTCTATTCTTCTACTATTTTATTTTTATATTTTATTATTCTCCGTTCTACTTTTCCATTTTTCTACTTCTCTCCTTTTCCACTCTTTTGTTTTCCATCTCTTCTACTTTTCTATTTTTCTATTTTACTATCTTAAATTTCCCAATTTTACTATTCACTACAAAACTTTTACTTTTCCGGTTTACTATTTTTTCCTTTCTATTTCTTTATTTGTCTTCTTTTCTTCCCAACACTTTTCTACTTTTCTGCTTTTTTAATTTTCTACTTTTGTAAACTTCTGTCTTTCTTGTTTTCTACTTTTATACTCTTCTACTCTTCTTCCTTTATACTTTTATACTTTTCTTCTTCTATTTTCCTATACTATTCTTCTAATTTTCTACTTTTCTGAATAACTTTTTTCTATCTGCTACTTTTCTATAATTGTGTTCTCTACTTCTCTTCTGTTCTTCTTGTCAGTTTTTGTACTTCTGTATTATTTTATGTTTCCATTTTCTTGTTTCTACTTTTCTGCCTTTCTCCTTTACTAATTTTCTGTTTACTTGTCTCACTTTCTACTTTTCTATCTACACTTCTCCTCTTCTAATATTCTATTTTTTCACTTCTTTTCAACTTGTCTAGTTTTCTACGTTGCTACTTTTCTATTTTTCTACTCTTCTTCTTTTCTACTTTCCTTAATTTGTACTCTTTTCTGAGTTTCTATTTTTCTACTTTTGTATTTCAGTAATTTTTCACTCTTCTACATATATACTTTTTTACAATTTCTAAACTTTTCTACTTTTCGTTTTTTGCTGCTCTTCTACCTCTCTGCTTCACTACTTTTATACTTTTCTTGTTTTCTTCTTTTCTACTTTTCGATTATTCTTCTTTTAAACTTCTCCACTGTTCTATTTTTCAACTTTCCTATCTTCTATTCTTTTATTTTACTACTTTTCTACTTTGTTAGTTTTCTAACTCATAAATTTATTCCTATTTTTCTAGTTTCATGCTTTTCTACCTTTCTACTTCTCTGATGATGCATAGCAGCCAAAAATCGACCCCAGAAACAATTTCAACTATTCGAAGATGGTGACTTACGGAGTTTGCAGCCTATAAACAACTCGCAAGGTGAATCTTTGGATGTAAATATGTGACATTACCTCTCCCAGATGGTCTCGAGGTACGATGCTGTCCTAACAAGCCAATCGTCGGTTCGAGTCTCGGCTTGGGAGAGACTGTTAGTGTCAATACGATCGTAGATCGCAATTGTCCTTGTACACTAAACAGTCGGCTGCGAAGTCTGTGTATAAGTAAACCAGAAGGTCGAGTTTCGAATCGGAATGTAGCACCAAGGCTTTGCTTTTTTATGTGACATCAATTTGCAAAATTTTAAATTATGAAAAGTAAAGAGTAAAGAGTAAAGAGTAAAGAGTAAAGAGTAAAGAGTAAAGAGTAAAGAGTAAAGAGTAAAGAGTAAAGAGTAAAGAGTAAAGAGTAAAGAGTAAAGAGTAAAGAGTAAAGAGTAAAGAGTAAAGAGTAAAGAGTAAAAAGTAAAGAGTAAAGAGTAAAGAGTAAAGAGTAAAGAGTAAAGAGTAAAGAGTAAAGAGTAAAGAGTAAAGAGTAAAGAGTAAAGAGTAAAGAGTAAAGAGTAAAGAGTAAAGAGTAAAGAGTAAAGAGTAAAGAGTAAAGAGTAAAGAGTAAAGAGTAAAGAGTAAAGAGTAAAGAGTAAAGAGTAAAGAGTAAAGAGTAAAGAGTAAAGAGTAAAGAGTAAAGAGTAAAGAGTAAAGAGTAAAGAGTAAAGAGTAAAGAGTAAAGAGTAAAGAGTAAAGAGTAAAGAGTAAAGAGTAAAGAGTAAGAGTAAAGAGTAAAGAGTAAAGAGTAAAGAGTAAAGAGTAAAGAGTAAAGAGTAAAGAGTAAAGAGTAAAGAGTAAAGAGTAAAGAGTAAAGAGTAAAGAGTAAAGAGTAAAGAGTAAAGAGTAAAGAGTAAAGAGTAAAGAGTAAAGAGTAAAGAGTAAAGAGTAAAGAGTAAAGAGTAAAGAGTAAAGAGTAAAGAGTGAAGAGTAAAGAGTAAAGAGTAAAGAGTAAAAAGAGTAAAGAGTAAAGAGTAAAGAGTAAAGAGTAAAGAGTAAAGAGTAAAGAGTAAAGAGTAAAGAGTAAAGAGTAAAGAGTAAAGAGTAAAGAGTAAAGAGTAAAGAGTAAAGAGTAAAGAGTAAAGAGTAAAGAGTAAAGAGTAAAGAGTAAAGAGTAAAGAGTAAAGAGTAAAGAGTAAGGAGTAAAGAGTAAAGAGTAAAGAGTAAGAGTAAAGAGTAAAGAGTAAAGAGTAAAGAGTAAAGAGTAAAGAGTAAAGAGTAAAGAGTAAAGAGTAAAGAGTAAAGAGTAAAGAGTAAAGAGTAAAGAGTAAAGAGTAAGAGTAAAGAGTAAGAGTAAAGAGTAAAGAGTAAAGAGTAAAGAGTAAAGAGTAAAGAGTAAAGAGTAAAGAGTAAAGAGTAAAGAGTAAAGAGTAAAGAGTAAAGAGTAAAGAGTAAAGAGTAAAGAGTAAAGAGTAAAGAGTAAAGAGTAAAGAGTAAAGAGTAAAGAGTAAAGAGTAAAGAGTAAAGAGTAAAGAGTAAAGAGTAAAGAGTAAAGAGTAAGAGTAAAGAGTAAAGAGTAAAGAGTAAAGAGTAAGAGTAAAGAGTAAAGAGTAAAGAGTAAAGAGTAAGAGTAAAGAGTAAAGAGTAAAGAGTAAGAGTAAAGAGTAAAGAGTAAAGAGTAAAGAGTAAAGAGTAAAGAGTAAAGAGTAAAGAGTAAAGAGTAAAGAGTAAAGAGTAAAGAGTAAAGAGTAAAGAGTAAAGAGTAAAGAGTAAAGAGTAAAGAGTAAGAAAAAAAAAAAAAAAAAAAAAAAATTTTTCGCTCGCATGTTATATCGGAAGCAAAATTGTTTAATTTAGTTGTGCATGTTCGTTATAGATGTATCGCGGAGTGAGTTTATTTTCTAAATTTAAAATTGTTTTTTCTTGGAAAGTTCGCGGATGGTTGTGCGAGCCGTGATCAAGATTGGCCAGCTGGTTCCTGCTTTGAAATCATCACATTGTTTGGTGATTTTCGGTTATTTTACACCTAAAGAATTGTTAAACACATATACAGGTGTTCTATTGAAATGTGCTGAGGGCGAAAAGTGTGAAGTTCCACAAAAAAAAAGTGAATTTAATTGTGAAAATTGAATATTATTGCGTTGCTTTTTAGATTCACCAAAGTGTTTATTTTTTCTTGTTCTTTTTTTCTATCGCTGTCTTGGCGACGGTTTGAAAGTGTGGAGTGTGTGGTGTTATTACATACAATAAGGAGAGTGTTTTTCGAGCAGCTGCTCCACATAGTTTTATAGTGATTGGATGCTCATTAGGGATTTATTCATTGGCATAGTGCAAATTATATTTGGCTTGTATCTAGTTAAACTTGAAGTGAAAATTTGCCAATAAGATCAAAACCATGCATCGCCGTTTACAGTGTTAATGTGCTATCTCTTTTCAACGAATGAAATGTTGTATGGATTAAACGAGTGTGTGAAGGCATACATGCATGTTGCCACTGTACTTCTATTTAAGAAAAGTCCAAAAACGATGAAAACAACTGGAAAATGCAGAGATGAAAGCTAAGTATACGTTTTGTCTTATGTTATATGTTGATGCTTGTTTCTAGTTTTACTTTATGTGAGAAAACAGATACAAAGAGATTTGATTTCATCGTTGAAATTGTGTGCGCGGTATTATTTTCCGCAGAGTTTCAGTAACAAGTTTTATTTTTGTCCACAAAATGTTAGTGTGGTTTGTGGAGTTTGGAGTATGTGTTTCTCAGGAATCATATGCTTAGATTTTTTGATTGTTCTAGCTTTTGACCAGTTGTTTTACATAATTTGTTATATTTATGACTAGTTCGGCACTTTGTCAATAAATTTAAAAATATATTCAGGCTTATATGTATATTTTCTTTTATTTAATTGTTGAGGCTTTGGATGCATGGAACATTGCCAATTTTCATATTTATTAGGCGTATTAGGCGTACATTGTTAAGAGATAATCGACGTAAACGCCGAGTTCCTGCGCGTATGTGTCGGCCGGGGGATTAAAGCGGTTGTTCGTAACGCTTCGGTGTAAACGCGTATTCAGCCCGGGCGAGTTTTGCTGATATATGACTTCCGGCGTGTGGTGATTTCGCGAAGTGAACCCAGATATTTCATCATATCTTTCTCATCTCCATCAACGTTAAGTCGGAGACTGTTCGCGCGTTGCATCTAAATTATTACATCGGAAATCGAAGTAGGTTTCGTTCAGTCGATAAATATCATTTCAACCCCCGCGTCGGTACCTTCCATGAGGTCGTATTATCTACAGATGGATCAACAACGCGCAATAGTTTTAGGTATAAAGAGCATAACCTTACGAGGAGATATACGGTAATTTGAGGTTGTCTCGGTTTAGTCAAAAATCCTGTATCCTCGCGTACGTTTTATTGTTGCGGTGTTACATTGTCAAACTAAATAAGTTCGAATCACATTATAAATATAGTGGCGGATGTAATAAACTTGTAGACGCGGCACATGTTCTGAAGAACCCGACATTAGCGCATCGTTTACCAAAACGAACCCTGCTGTATACCTTCTCCTTTATCCAACAACCCAGTGATTTCTCGTGGAAGTGCAGTCTCGTGGAAGTGCAGAGGTGTTCTCGGCTTCCATAAAGCGAGTATCTCGTCAACATATTCCTATACAAACTCCTTCTTTGACCTGCATTCGGATGCGGCCGGCGCTGGTATTGCCTAATATAAAGATTTAGGTCACCTGTTTTTACACATTGAGGATGCATGTTGGTCCCAAACATGATCTGTTGGTTCTTTGTGTAATTACAGCTGATCTGGCAATAACGGAGTAGCAACCGCGGGCGGTCAATCATGCTCATGCTCATGCTCAAGAGTAAAGAGTAAAGAGTAAAGAGTAAAGAGTAAAGAGTAAAGAGTAAAGAGTAAAGAGTAAAGAGTAAAGAGTAAAGAGTAAAGAGTAAAGAGTAAAGAGTAAAGAGTAAAGAGTAAAGAGTAAAGAGTAAAGAGTAAAGAGTAAAGAGTAAAGAGTAAAGAGTAAAGAGTAAAGAGTAAAGAGTAAAGAGTAAAGAGTAAAGAGTAAAGAGTAAAGAGTAAAGAGTAAAGAGTAAAGAGTAAAGAGTAAAGAGTAAAGAGTAAAGAGTAAAGAGTAAAGAGTAAAGAGTAAAGAGTAAAGAGTAAAGAGTAAAGAGTAAAGAGTAAAGAGTAAAGAGTAAAGAGTAAAGAGTAAAGAGTAAAGTGTAAAGAGTAAAGAGTAAAGAGTAAAGAGTAAAGAGTAAAGAGTAAAGAGTAAAGAGTAAAGAGTAAAGAGTAGAGAGTAAAGAGTAAAGAGTAAAGAGTAAAGAGTAAAGAGTAAAGAGTAAAGAGTAAAGAGTAAAGAGTAAAGAGTAAAGAGTAAAGAGTAAAGAGTAAAGAGTAAAGAGTAAAGAGTAAAGAGTAAAGAGTAAAGAGTAAAGAGTAAAGAGTAAAGAGTAAAGAGTAAGGAGTAAAGAGTAAAGAGTAAAGAGTAAGAGTAAAGAGTAAAGAGTAAAGAGTAAAGAGTAAAGAGTAAAGAGTAAAGAGTAAAGAGTAAAGAGTAAAGAGTAAAGAGTAAAGAGTAAAGAGTAAAGAGTAAAGAGTAAAGAGTAAAGAGTAAAGAGAAAAGAGTAAAGAGTAAAGAGTAAAGAGTAAAGAGTAAAGAGTAAAGAGTAAAGAGTGAAGAGTAAAGAGTAAAGAGTAAAGAGTAAAGAGTAAAGAGTAAAGAGTAAAGAGTAAAGAGTAAAGAGTAAAGAGTAAAGAGTAAAGAGTAAAGAGTAAAGAGTAAAGAGTAAAGAGTAAAGAGTAAAGAGTAAAGAGTAAAGAGTAAAGAGTAAAGAGTAAAGAGTAAAGAGTAAAGAGTAAAGAGTATAGAGTAAAGAGTAAAGAGTAAAGAGTAAAGAGTAAAGAGTAAAGAGTAAAGAGTAAAGAGTAAAGAGTAAAGAGTAAAAAGTAAAGAGTAAAGAGTAAAGAGTAAAGAGTAATGAGTCAAGAGTAAAGAGTAAAGAGTAAAGAGTAAAGAGTAAAGAGTAAAGAGTAAAGAGTAAAGAGTAAAGAGTAAAGAGTAAAGAGTAAAGAGTAAAGAGTAAAGAGTAAAGAGTAAAGAGTAAAGAGTAAAGAGTAAAGAGTAAAGAGTAAAGAGTAAAGAGTAAAGAGTAAAGAGTAAAGAGTAAAGAGTAAAGAGTAAAGAGTAAAGTGTAAAGAGTAAAGAGTAAAGAGTAAAGAGTAAAGAGTAAAGAGTAAAGAGTAAAGAGTAAAGAGTAAAGAGTAGAGAGTAAAGAGTAAAGAGTAAAGAGTAAAGAGTAAAGAGTAAAGAGTAAAGAGTAAGAGTAAAGAGTAAAGAGTAAAGAGTAAAGAGTAAAGAGTAAAGAGTAAAGAGTAAAGAGTAAAGAGTAAAGAGTAAAGAGAAAAGAGTAAAGAGTAAAGAGTAAAGAGTAAAGAGTAAAGAGTAAAGAGTAAAGAGTGAAGAGTAAAGAGTAAAGAGTAAAGAGTAAAGAGTAAAGAGTAAAGAGTAAAGAGTAAAGAGTAAAGAGTAAAGAGTAAAGAGTAAAGAGTAAAGAGTAAAGAGTAAAGAGTAAAGAGTAAAGAGTAAAGAGTAAAGAGTAAAGAGTAAAGAGTAAAGAGTAAAGAGTAAAGAGTAAAGAGTAAAGAGTAAAGAGTATAGAGTAAAGAGTAAAGAGTAAAGAGTAAAGAGTAAAGAGTAAAGAGTAAAGAGTAAAGAGTAAAGAGTAAAGAGTAAAAAGTAAAGAGTAAAGAGTAAAGAGTAAAGAGTAATGAGTCAAGAGTAAAGAGTAAAGAGTAAAGAGTAAAGAGTAAAGAGTAAGAGTAAAGAGTAAAGAGTAAAGAGTAAAGAGTAAAGAGTAAAGAGTAAAGAGTAAAGAGTAAAGAGTAAAGAGTAAAGAGTAAAGAGTAAAGAGTAAAGAGTAAAGAGTAAAGAGTAAAGAGTAAAGAGTAATGAGTCAAGAGTCAAGGGTCAAGAGTCAAGAGTCAAGAGTCAAGAGTCAAGAGTCAAGAGTCAAGAGTCAAGAGTAAAGAGTAAAGAGTAAAGAGTAAAGAGTAAAGAGTAAAGAGTAAGGAGTAAAGAGTAAAAGAGTAAAGAGTAAAGAGAAAAGAGTAAAGAGTAAAGAGTACAGAGTAAAGAGTAAAGAGTAAAGAGTAAAGAGTAAAGAGTAAAGAGTAAAGAGTAAAGAGTAAAGAGTAAAGAGGAAGAGTAAAGAGTAAAGAGTAAAGAGTAAAGAGTAAAGAGTAAAGAGTAAAGAGTAAAGAGTAAAGAGTAAAGAGTAAAGAGTAAAGAGTAAAGAGTAAAGAGTAAAGAGTAAAGAGTAAAGAGTAAAGAGTAAAGAGTAAAGAGTAAAGAGTAAAGAGTAAAGAGTAAAGAGTAAAGAGTAAAGAGTAAAGAGTAAAGAGTAAAGAGTAAAGAGTAAAGAGTAATGAGTCAAGAGTCAAGGGTCAAGAGTCAAGAGTCAAGAGTCAAGAGTCAAGAGTCAAGAGTCAAGAGTCAAGAGTAAAGAGTAAAGAGTAAAGAGTAAAGAGTAAGGAGTAAAGAGTAAAGAGTAAAGAGTAAAGAGTAAAGAGTAAAGAGTAAAGAGTAAAGAGTAAAGAGTAAAGAGTAAAGAGTAAAGAGTAAAGAGTAAAGAGTAAAGAGTAAAGAGTAAAGAGTAAAGAGTAAAGAGTAAAGAGTAAAGAGTAAAGTAAAGAGTAAAGAGTAAAGAGTAAAGAGTAAAGAGTAAAGAGTAAAGAGTAAAGAGTAAAGAGTAAAGAGTAAAGAGTAAAGAGTAAAGAGTAAAGAGTAAAGAGTAAAGAGTAAAGAGTAAAGAGTAAAGAGTAAAGAGTAAAGAGTAAAGAGTAAAGAGTAAAGAGTAAAGAGTAAAGAGTAAAGAGTAAGAGTAAAGAGTAAAGAGTAAAGAGTAAGAGTAAAGAGTAAAGAGTAAAGAGTAAAGAGTAAAGAGTAAGAGTAAAGAGTAAAGAGTAAAGAGTAAAGAGTAAGAGTAAAGAGTAAAGAGTAAAGAGTAAAGAGTAAAGAGTAAAGAGTAAAGAGTAAAGAGTAAAGAGTAAAGAGTAAAGAGTAAAGAGTAAAGAGTAAAGAGTAAAGAGTAAAGAGTAAAGAGTAAAGAGTAAAGAGTAAAGAGTAAAGAGTAAAGAGTAAAGAGTAAAGAGTAAAGAGTAAAGAGTAAAGAGTAAAGAGTAAAGAGTAAAGAGTAAAGAGTAAAGAGTAAAGAGTAAAGAGTAAGAGTAAAGAGTAAAGAGTAAAGAGTAAAGAGTAAAGAGTAAAGAGTAAAGAGTAAAGAGTAAAGAGTAAAGAGTAAAGAGTAAAGAGTAAAGAGTAAAGAGTAAAGAGTAAAGAGTAAAGAGTAAAGAGTAAAGATTAAAGAGTAAAGAGTAAAGAGTAAAGAGTAAAGAGTAAAGAGTAAAGAGTAAAGAGTAAAGAGTAAAGAGTAAAGAGTAAAGAGTAAAGAGTAAAGAGTAAAGAGTAAAGAGTAAAGAGTAAAGAGTAAAGAGTAAAGAGTAAAGAGTAAAGAGTAAAGAGTAAAGAGTAAAGAGTAAAGAGTAAAGAGTAAAGAGTAAAGAGTAAAGAGTAAAGAGTAAAGAGTAAAGAGTAAAGAGTAAAGAGTAAAGAGTAAAGAGTAAAGAGTAAAGAGTAAAGAGTAAAGAGTAAAGAGTAAAGAGTAAAGAGTAAAGAGTAAAGAGTAAAGAGTAAAGAGTAAAGAGTAAAGAGTAAAGAGTAAAGAGTAAAGAGTAAAGAGTAAAGAGTAAAGAGTAAAGAGTAAAGAGTAAAGAGTAAAGAGTAAAGAGTAAAGAGTAAAGAGTAAAGAGTAAAGAGTAAAGAGTAAAGAGTAAAGAGTAAAGAGTAAAGAGTAAAGAGTAAAGAGTAAAGAGTAAAGAGTAAAGAGTAAAGAGTAAAGAGTAAAGAGTAAAGAGTAAGGAGTAAAGAGTAAAGAGTAAAGAGCGAAAAGTAAACTCAGAACATTATGCAAGAGTGAAAAACCGTTATAATCAATTTTCATTACCAGTACTCAGCTGGTAGATAATACAATTAAAACATTACAAGAATACGCTCAAAAACTGCTCAAAAAATTTAAATCGTTATAGTAAGATATATCAATAATTTAAATTTCTTACAGGAAAATACGATGAACTTGCTATTCGGGCAAGTTTTTCAAATTAACATTGATACGCTTCGAATTTACATTATTTATGATTTTTATCCCATCTGCTCTTCAAACCGCTAAGAGCAAGCTTTGGTTGCTTCCACCAGTACTGGTCGGACTCGATTATCTGGAGTTTTGATAAACATTTCGCTCCGGGTAATCGAATCCTCCGGAAAATCGAGCCATTTTTTATTTTTTAATTTTTGATATCTCTCATTTAGAACAGTAAGTTTTCTATTATAGTACACAATACATGTGCCGACGAAACAAATTAATAATTGTCTTTAGACTGTTTGTCGGCGTTTGTTATACATATATACTGCCGCTCCAAGCATAACTGTCCCAACGTCCATAAGGTTTGCACAGAATATGGGACAGTTTGGCTTGGAGCGGCAGTAAACGTGATAATAAATTATGTTATATTGATTATTTCGAAGATGTAAATACCCAATAAAAAAACACAACTTCCATTAGAAATACAGCTTTTGCTTCGAGAGATTAAAGGAAATATTTTCCAATAAATATAATAGAATGCTATTTGATTTAGGTATTTATCTGTTTTATTATCTTAAATATTAAGAAGAATTGAGGTGTTACATATATAGACCTTGTTCGATTTTGACAACATTCATGTTTTTTTTTTCAATTTTCTTAGGTGACCTATAACGACCTTGACGCTCGATATGGCCACTAATGGGCTACTTTGTGGATTTCAATTCGTTATTGATTTCGCTTGATGGGTTTTCTGGCCATAAATTCGAAACCGATTGATTAATAGTGGTTGTCCTCATTGGCAACTAAAAACCATAATACCTTGCTTTTGGAGGTTGTTGAGTAAGAATTGGTTGAAGGAACAACGAGAAAACTGCGAACTGCCTAAACAAAAGGGGGGATTTTTGTTACAATTTTGAACAACCCCGAAACTCCCAATGACCCGGAAGACAGAAGTACATTAAAAAATACAGAAGAAAAATAAATACTCCGGATCATCGAGCCATTTTCTCCAGATAATTGAGCCCCGCATAATCAGGCCCCCGGATAATCGAGTCTCCGGATAATCGAGTCCAACCTGTAATATTCAAAGAGTATTTTTTATACAAGACATGTAACTTTCAACGCAAAATGAATGGCCCGTAGGGCCAAGTGTCGTATACCAATCGACTCAGATCGACGAATTGAACAATATTTGTATGAATCTGTATGTGTCTCTCTCTTTCTCTTTTTTGTGCTTTTCCTCTTTCTTTTTTTCTTTCTCTTTCTCTTTCTCTTCTCTCTTTCTCTTTCTCTTCATCTCTCTCTCTCTCTCTTCCATTCTTTCCTAATTTTTCTCCTTTTTTCCATTTCCTTCTTTTGTCTCTTTCTCTTACTTTTTGTCTGTCTCTTTCTTCAAAATTTCCTCTTTAATCTTCTCTCTTTCATTCTCTTTTTATTTCTTCTTCTCCTTTTCTATTTTTGTTCTATTTTTTCATTATATTCCTCTTTATTTTTAACAGTCATTAAGTATATCATTGACACCTATACACAGTTACCTACATTCAAAACAAACTTATTCGATTTCAGTGAATTTTGATATTGAGGAATAATTGCTGAACACACCATTTTTCATATGAAGCATTCAACTCTGAAACTTAATTTTCTCCTTCTCCTTAGAGAGAAATGAGTACATTTAAGGTTTCTTTCTCTCTTTTTTAAACCAGTATTTATTCTTTTGTTTGTACATACCCAATTTTGTTCAAAATGGCGTCGAAACAAAAAGCATTGCGCAAGCGCAATTAACAGTTCTTTGAATTGCACAAAAAAGTGAAAGATCGGCCAAAGTTATGGACAAAAAGGACACCGTTGTTTTTTTCATCAATCATGATTCAAGTTCAGTGGTTTAGCTATCAATCACGACAAGTACCAGAACAAATGTATGAAGAAATTTTTTTATTCCATTTCTTCAAAAACACTATGCCGATGGAAGGTATTTTGGCCAGATGAAGTGTCATCACATTGCGCTAAAAAGACAAACGTTTTTGACCAACCATTGGACCTTATTTGTATTCAAAATACGCAACCCAACGAATCTATCCGAATGTCACCAAATCGAAGATTTCTTTGGGATTTTAAGTTCCTTGTTATACAAATAGCAGAAGGTTGTATCCAAGGCACGACCGCGTGACTGACATTGAATAACGCGCATTTGGCATTAACAAATGCATAGTTGAGTACTAAGATAAGTACTGCGAATGCAGAAGTATTTCTGTTTGTATTTTAATAAATTAACCAGACGGTCAAAACTTAATGGCGGGAAATGAAGCTATATACATAAGTTATTTTTTTGCGCTTTTTGTGAGCGTTTTGGTTCACCCCCATTTTTAGGAGCTGACAGCTCAATCATTATCAATATTTGCCACCACCCGCATTCTTTTGCTCCAGAAAGAATGATAAATTCAATTCGATGGCGTGCGCTCTTATATGCGATTGATATTTGCCACCACTCGCTTTCTGCTGCTCCAGAAAGAACCTTCCGCTTTGCCGGTTGATGCGTGTGATGCAGCAAAAACCATACAAACAAGAAAATGTGGCCTGCTTTGTGGCACTGTGGCACTGGCAAGTCTGCTTGCTACTGGTCAATTCAGTTTTACTATAATGAACGGATGAGCATACTTACTTTTATATGTGACTAATGACAGTTATACTTCCGGTTTGCGTGTCGTTGTGCACTCGAGCGAACAAAGTAACTACAAATCATTTACAAAGTCAAATTATTACCCATTTACGTTTTATGTCTAAAAGAGCCAAGGTCGGATTTGAGTGTTCTTGATTTTCAGCTTGATTCGCAGTTGATAATAACACGGCTATTGATCCTTTTCGAAAGTATTCGGCAGAAATGAATAAATCTCCCAGTTGGTCTCGAGGTACGATGCTGGTCTACCAAGCCAGTCGTTGCAAATTCGTTGCAGTCTCTTCTCGGTAGACACTGTTAGTGTCAGTATGATCGTAGCGCTAGCCCCGCAATTGTCCTGTACACTGAAACAGTTGGCTGCGAAGTCTATGTATAGTAAACAGAAGGTCGAGTTCCGAATCGGAATGTAGCACCAAGGCTTTGCTGCACCAAACCTTAAGCAAATGAATATTTTTTCTCGCGGATTCTTTAATTTACGCATTTTTTCACGGGCTACGTATCCTTCTCGTAAAAAATACTTTTTTGTATACGATTTCAATAAATATTGTATTGTTTTAATTAAAACCTTAAATATCTTATCGTCACCAGGTAGTATTATATGTTTGAAATTTTCAATAATTCATCTAATCTCATTTAAACTAGTTTGAATATTTTTTAAAGCGAAAAGTTCTTTGTGAAAACAATTTTTCTCTTTTCAGTGGATCCTTCAAAAAATATCTATCTTAAGTTATCCACTATTGAGAGTTTTACGTAATTTTATTTTCACCGAGATAACTTTGGTAATTTTCTTTTCTGATGTTACACTGTACATTTATCTACGAGCTTTGATCCTATGCTGTATGGTTGGTGGCTCCCGTGGTTCTGTGGTTAGCGATGTCCGTCGGCTAGCTCTCCCACACGGTTGTGATGTCGGGTTCGATTTCCGATCAGGTCGAGGAACTTTTCGAGCTGGAAATTTTCTCGACTCAGTACTGGAGCACGGTGTATCGTTGTACTTATCCTACAACATGCAAAATGTGCCAAAAACAATATCGATAATGAATTCTCTCAACTGATCTAGTTGATCGAGACCACATTAGCCCCCTAGGCTAGCGTACGATATTGTATTATAGTTTTGAAAATACTAATTTCTGAAGCACGTAAAACTTATTTATTATTACCGATTTACTTAAAAATAATAAATCCAACAAAGCTAATATTTGACCAAAAAATCCAATCAATTCTATTAGCTCTTTGATATACCTGTCATGTCACACCACATGGTTGCACGGAGACCCGGTTTTTTTTTCGCTCAATACGTCCAGTAAATCACTGATTCGAAGCCACACGTTTTGGGGCCGCACACGGGAGAAAATCATGATCTTTCACCGCACCGGACTGCAGACAGACAGACAGACCCTCGAGTGGTCTTCCACTGGTGCGCCGTATGCAAACGATTCGAATGCTGAAAGGTGACCAATGCCTGTTCTCGATACTGTTATTGCTGTTGATGTTGGGGCCGTTTGTTGATCTGGCTTCAAGCCAAGAGACGACACGAGATCTCGCATGCTGCATGGAATAGCCGGACGCGCCAGCATACGCCTCGAAGAAGGCGAACGGAGCGCACAGAAAGATTAAGGTCGTGACCTGCGCGATGAGTGCGCTACCGGACGGGCATTATTTTACATGAAAATATTGTCAAACATGTCAACCGCTGTATTTATTTATTTACATAATTATGTACGTTATCGCGCTGCCAGTTCGGATACTCGAGTTGGAGTGGAAGCGGAGCCCTCGCTCCGGATAGCAGACGCGACGGCTTGAGTCGAGCTTCAGTTTGGACTTTCGGTTCCACATGCGGTCAAAACGGCAAGGTATGGCCACAGCCTTCCGCTCTAGTCCAATACATACTGATACGGATGGTTTACAGTTTTCCCTCGCTTGGTGCGATTCGTGAATGCGTCGATTTAATTGTTATTCGGATAAATATTTGTTTTATCTGAGTCAATGTGGAAACGATATGTGCATAGGTTTGATCAGCTGAAAAAATTATGAACACAGACGTTTCCAGAATTAATAAAATTATAATTATCATACCGTGTCTCCGATGGTCCTATAAAATGCCGATTATTAATCAATTGAGTTTACAGTGATAATTGAAGACAATTCACGATGTTATCTATAAAGTTTTTCTTCCTTGCGATTCTCGTTTGTTTAATTTCGGTATGTATCATATAATTTTTGTAACTTGGTATTCATCAAGATTTCGTCCACAGGTGAACATATCGCTAGGTCGTAGAAGACCAAGCCCCGAAATACAAGCAATTGTAGCTGGCATCAAACAACAGGCATTCCAAAAAATAGCTGACAAATACAAAATCACTCTGCCTACGACAACGTCGGAAACAACAACAAGTGCATCATCATCATCATCATCATCATCATCATCATCATCATCATCATCACCATCATCATCAACATCATCATCATCATCAACAACAGGAAATCCAGCATCTTCAACAGAGCAGCCAGCAAACGCAACAACAACTGGAAAATGAATAAATATAATGACGTCAACACTTGATACATTATTCTATAATTGTTGTGTCTCTAATTTCGAAATACAAGAGATAAAGTTGCTGTAAATTCAATAATGATCTTGTGAGCGATTATTTGTGAAGAGAACCATATTGTTTAACAAAATTGAAATTTTTATACCCGCCACTGAATTATTTCACAAACCATTCAACAGGGAAAACCACTGTAAACTTTCCGCTTGTGGATTGTCCTGGCCGGCGACGGCGGCGAGGACGGGGTCGGACCGGCCAGCATCGCATGGCTGTGTGCCTTTTCGAGGTGGTACATGAATATTTCTGCATTTACAATTATTCGCGGATTGTGTGCAGACCCGGCCGGCAAAATACGGAGCGTGGAAGAGCGATTGCTTTTAGCATAAAATTTATAGACTTTCACGTCGGGGCACATGAAATGCTGCACCCATCCGGGGAGGATATTGACTATCTGCCCGGGCGCTAACGGAGGAAGAACATGGCTGGGCTTGTGAATATGATGTTTTATCACGATTTCAATTTCATGGAAACAAATTGATAATTGTACAACATTGACAAATTGAGCGATACAATCGATTCCATAATGAGCGCAGGATGGCCGATGAAGTGCGCCTTGCTGAAAATCCCCTTTCGCAGCTAGGTTCTTTGTTTATCGCACACTAGAATTGTAGCAATTGCTTTAGTCGTTTTTGAGCTCGATGTGGAGGAACACAAACAAAGTGGAACAAAATCGGTGGAATTCTATAGAAAATTATCGGTTCAAGTAATATTTTGAGGAGACTCGATATATATGATACAGAATCGAAATACTGATGAGCCTCGAGGAGCCATAAATAATTGTAACTCAAACGTTCGCACAGATCTGGTTGGGATATATTACTGCTTTTCAAAATTTGATCTCTAGTAAATTGTTAATACAATATAATTTTCTTTATTTATTTTGCTTTTAAGTTGGGCTATTTTCGAAAGCAACCATTTCGAAGATGGTAAAATTCTTGGTCGTTCCGTTTTCTGCTTTTGTTTAGTTTATGTTTTTAGTTTTTAGTCCTCTATTTTGTTCTCTATTTTGTTCTCTATTTTCTGCTTTCTGTTTTCCGCTTTCCTGTTTGTTTTCTGGTTGCTGTTTTCTTAAGTTTGTTTTCTGTTTCCTGTTTTCTGTTTGTTGTTCTCTATTCTCTGTTTTCTGTTTCCTGTTTCCTGTTTTCAGTTCAGTTTTCTGTTTTCTGTTATCTGTATTCTGTTATCTGTTTTCTGTTTTTTGTTTGCTGTTTTCTGTTTCCTCTTTTCTGTTTTCTGTTTCCTGTTTTCTGTTTCCTGTTTTTCGTTCTCTGTTTTCTGTTTTCCGTTTGCTGTTTTCTTAATTTTGTTTTCTGTTTTCTGTTTGTTGTTCTCTGTTCTCTGTTTCCTGTTTCCTGTTTTCAGTTTTCTGTTTTCTGTTTTCAGTTTTCAGTTTTCAGTTTTCTGTTCTTTGTTTTCTGTTTTCTGTTTTCTGTTTTTTGTTTGCTCTTTTCTGTTTTCTGTTTTCTGTTCTTTGTTTTCTGTTTTCTGTTTCCTGTTTTCAGTTTTCTGTTTTCTGTTTTCTGTTTCCAGTTTTCTGTTCTTTGTTGTCTGCTTTGTTTTTTGTTTGCTCTTTCCTGTTTTCTGTTTTCTGTTTTCAGTTTTCTGTTTTCTGTTTTTTGTTTCCTGTTTTCTGTTTTCTATTTTCTATTTTCTGTTTTTTGTTTTCTGTTTTCTGTTTTCTGTTTTCTGTTTTCTAACTTCTGCTTTCTGTTTTCTGGTTTTTGTTTTCTGTTTCCTGTTTTCAATTTTCTGTATTCTGTTTTCTGTTTTCTGGTTTCTGTTTTCTTTTTTCCGTTTTCTATTTCTGTTGTCTGTTTTCTGGTTTCTGTTTTCTGTTTTCTGTTTTCTGTTTTCTGATTTTTGTTTTCAGGTTTCTGTTTTCTGTTTTTTGTTGTCTGTTGTCTGTTTCATGTTTTCTGTATTCTGTTTTCTGTTTTCTGTTTTCTGATTTTCTGATTTTCTGTTGTCTGTTTTCTCTTTTTTTTCATTCTGTTTTCTGTTCTCTGTTTTCTGTTTTCTGTTTTCTATATTTTGTTTTCTGTTTTCTATTTTCTATATTTTGTTTTCTGTTTTCTCTAAATTCCAGTTCTATTCGAGGTATTAACACATCTACGGTAGCACTTCGCAAACTATTTTCCCTCCAACAGGGAAATGTGCCATTCGTAATCTGATGTTATTTTATTTGTTCGTCGACCACACAACTTCTCCAGCTAAAATTTTCCCTCGACCGGCCTGGCGATTGATTGAACCGCATCGGATTGCCCGTCTCGAAGCGATCCAGTTTTTGCCCCCGAGCGATCGTATTTATTGACGTATGTGACATTTGACCTTAAAGGCATTCCCAGCTTTCTCATCGTTGTTCATACATGCGCTGATGGTGGGACATCTTACGAACCAGAGTCATCTCGGAGGGGTGTTCTGGATTTATCATGTTCTCATCATAAAGGTCTAGTTTATCCGGCATTCAGCGCGCGCTAATACTCGCCACGATTAGACGTTGCATCCTTTCGATCCCCTCGTGTGGTTACGTCGTGCATCCGTGGTCCAGGTATATCCATTGTCTTCACAGTCTTTTGCATCGTTGCACGGCGGGAATGATTTTTCATCATGTCCAGGTAGGCTGGTCGGTGTGGTCGGCACATAATTTTGCACCGGTAGGGATCAAATCTGCGGTCGTGGCAAAAACAAACAACGGATGGTATATTCTGGAGGGATAGAACCATGCGAGGCCTCACATGTGTAATTATATAACATTTATATTTCGCGCATTATCCGTACCATTTTCACATCCCGAATCGCACGATGAAATACTCCGAAAGGGGTGTGTAGCTAGGAAGAAGAATAATGGCACGGCACGAGGTAAAATTTTATTGTTATTCGATTTCTACTTCCTACGCCACCGCTTGAGCGGATGCGGGTGCAGCTATTGCATGACTTAGCTTGCACTCGTCTCCATCCATCAAGCCACGTGAGCTTTTCCCCGAGGTCGTATGACTGTGCGGACGACGATGATGAGTCTCCTGGCGTTGCAGGTCTGACTGACTCAAACGGCGAGGTTCTGACCCCATTAGGCTGGACGGATGGCGGTCCGTCAAAACTCATTTATAATTTAGCCATTTTCCAATTTTTTACTCGCAATACGAAGATACACAAAAAAAAAAATAAGGCACAAGGCGACAGTATAATCAAGTGGAGCCAAGTGTAAAATGTGTACGAAATTTGTTTGTTTTACTCGCGAGCCGACAGCGAACTTGAAGATGCGCCCGGAATGGTGCTAAACAAACAGTGCATTAGCCGGTGATAATGAGCCCGAGTCGGTCGTGTCTTTCACATGCGCGAAAAGGCATCGGCGGTAATTGTAATGATGATAGCAAATTCGCGGCTCCACGCGTGATGAAAAGGTTATGGTTGAACATTTTCGAGTTATGCGACGTCGTGAGTCGCCTGAGGTTAAATCCACAAAAAAATTAAACCGACATGCTAACGCGAATTCGAGAGTGATTGTCTTCCAGTGCACTGGTAAGAAACAACTCTCACTACTCTTTATTTGAAAAAGCAAAAAAAGATTAAGTTTTATGAACTTGATAAATCAATCAGGACTACTACACAAAGCTGAATTTTTTTATTAAGGTAATTATTTTATTTTACTTGTCTAAAGAGAGTAAAAATGTGTGTGACGTTTCATTGAATAGTGTCAGAATCATAAAATACTATAACAAATAAAAATCATAGAATATTGGTAGTAACCACACTTTTCCTTCGATTTCACTTAAATTGAAAAAAAAGTTTGAATAATTGTAGGCAATATGACGATATTCTTTTATAACTCATTTTCGACTTAAAACGCATTTTACAGATTTCTTTAGAGAAATTAATTAAAGATATTAGTTTTCCACTAAGAAGTTGAGAACTGTCTCTCTGATTTTTTATTCTATTTATTTTCCGTCAACCTATATTGGGGAGACGACTTCACCTAGGGACCTTACTAACGGATCAGCGCCATCAATTCTACTTCCTCATGCAATGGATTGTGATATCAGCGATTTTATAGTCCCTATGAATCTGTCGAGTTTGGTTAGGATTGAACTTAGATCAGTTAGATTGAGTGTTGGAGAATTACTCCACCGCGCAACAATCAACGCCCATCTTGGCGTTGTAGTTCGATCCTCGGTTAGAAGCACCAATGAAAGGATCGTTGAATGCTAGGGATAAAGTCAATTGACAGTATTTGCACACCAAATAGAAAATCACACGTATATGACTGTCCCAGATTCAAATCGAAGTTTTGCATGGTTGCATTTTTTATCATTCTTGACGTTTCTTAAAAGAGTAGTCAACATCGAATAAATGAAATATAAGCATTCGAAAGCGCTACTTTTAAGTTACACTTTTTGTAACATGCTAGCCTACTAATGCAGTGTAAAATCAAATTACGAAATGAAAAATCATGCCAATCAACAATAGAATATAGGGGGAAGGGTAGTTTGGGGTTATTTGGACCCCTGGGGTGAAATGGACAGGTGCTTTATCTTGGAAAGTATAACACTTTTGGGTTACATGTCCTACTTCATCCTTTCCTTGAACTACTAAACCCTAACTAATATAAAAATATCATGGTTTGCTGTGACAGGTGCACCGCGGTGCCAATGTAAAGAAAGGAAACATCAAAAGTTGATTTTGCTGTAAGTTTTACGCTCGTGTATTTAAGGTTTTTTGAGAACTTCTTCGATGTTTTCAGTCTAATGAGCTTTGCAGCCGTGTTTGTCTAGTAAAAGAGTATATTTTAATGAAAGATTGCGAAAAGTTTGATCCAAAAAAAGTGAAAGGAATTGAGTTTTTAGAAAGGCGTCCTGTTTGGGGTAAAATGGACAATTTTTTTGGGGTGATATGGTCAGGCGAGTTTAAAGTAAATTCTTTTGTCGGACTGATGCCACGGGCATTTAAAAACGAACGGATAGACGGCGGTGTACAAACAATGAACTGTAAAAAGTGTTGCAGGCAATCTGGAATGATTTATCTGTACAAAAAGTGTTTGTTCAATGCCCCGCAGAGAGGCGGGTTTCTGAACAAAAGTTGGAAAAACCTAATTATTTTTCTAAAATGCTTGAAAATGACGTATAATGCCAATTTTTGGGTGCTGAACTCATTTCTGATGTCCGAAAATGTTGTTTCCCTAAAATGCCGTTAAACCTTTCTTATTATCAGATTTATTTTTTTGTTCAGATCATGTTCAACATTGGTATATGTACTTGTTCTTTATAGAAAAACTTTATACCCGTATTTTTTTGTTTGGTCCTTAGTGTGATCCATTTTGAATTAAAGTTGCCAAAAATCGGCAATCATTTTTAAAAAAATTGTAACTTTTGAGCCGTTTGACCGATTAAAAGATTTAATGGAAAATTTAAGGAATTTGATAGGCATTTCAAGGAAAAATAAGAAATCGTACCTCAACGTACATTCGTTGTATATTTTCCCGTTTCGCGAATTTGGGATTAACGGATTTGGAACGACGATGTGTAAACCGGGACCCAAAAATTCGAAAAAAACGGTTAATTTCATATAGGCTGTTGATTATCCGATTATTCCGAACTGTTTCACGAGACTGTACGGTACACAAGAGTTATGAAAAATAACATAAATTTGCCCTCAAAACGAAACTCGTTGATCCAAAATCAGATCAAAATTGAGGGAATTAGGTAATCGAAGTTAAGCTCAAAATTGTGATTTTCGAACATAAAAATCATTGAAATTTCCTGACACAGCAACACTCAAAGTGCTGCCAAAAATTGGTATATCATCCGATTCTCATAAAACTTACATCACACATACACTGACACACACACATACACACACATAGACAGACACACACATACACACTCACGCGCCCACACGCACACAAACACACACGCACACAAACACACACGCACACAAACACGCACGCACACACACACACACGCACGCACGCACATGCACACACACACACAAACGCGCGTGTGCGACACACGATCGCATACTCAGTTTCTAGTATGAATAATTGGAGGAAAGAAATTTTTTTGGCCTACTGTGGAACCACCGTGCAATGCCTAAGAATTGCAGTTATCATTCCGTATGCTTGATACCACCTTCTGCTGTGTATTAAGCAACTAATGATACTATAAAACTCCACATCACCCCAAACACTGTCCATATTACCCCAATAGCTGTCCATTTTCACCCCAAACGATTTTTTTATGTCCGAAAATCATAATTTTTAGTTTCGTTATTTTTTTTTGTTCTATTGACCTCAATATCAAGATTTTTCGTGCAGAAACATAGAAAACAGATCAATATTACTATAATACATTACGTTTATGGGATAGAAAAAACAGGTTACGAAATAACAGGAGTTTTCCTTAGGGGGTCCAAATTACCCCAAACTACCCTACAATTGATTTAGAAAATATAGCCAGAATGAAAATATCGGGGTAGGTGGACAAAAAAGGTTGAAAATATCTGTGTTTGAATATTTAACCAGTTTCCGGCTTCTCTCATTTAGTAGGTAGTTGAATTTCGTTATATTATTTTTATCATACTTCACTATTGTTTATCTCAACAATATCACTAAGAATAAAAAGTGAACTGAGCTATGAATTCGATTATACAAATTTTCCATTCTAGTTCTATTATTCACTGGTTTATTTTATCTTCCCGCAATATTAGTTTTCTTTCGGCATTTCGCGGGACATGTTTAGGCGTAATTACAATTAATTTGACGTCTGAATATTATTTTACTGTGGTTTTTTCTCATATTGTCTGATATTAGTTTGTTATCTGTTTTTCTCATGCTCTTTTAGAGAGAATAATGTGAATGAATTTTTCTAAACGGGGCCCATTGTTGTTGTTTTTACAAAATAACATGAGGGTTGTGTGCAAAGCCACGACCGCAAGGTTAAAGTAGAATACTTTTACAAGAAAGATAACCCGGCTGCTTGCGTGTCAGTCATTTTTTCAAGTAAATAAACGTTGACTCATCAGATCAATCGAATTTTGCGCTTCAACAAGGATTGACCATTTTCAATAATATAGTAAGTTGCTTGTCATGGTTGGGGCTTAACAGTTTTTAAATTTTGAGATGAAATTTTTTCGAACGTCGTGCTCATGACTGAGGGAAAAGATAATTCAGTACGGTCCGAGACACGAAAATAAAGTAAAATTTATAACTTTTACAAATTTAAAAATGTAAATTAACTCAAGAGAAAACATTAACCCTTTAATCATCAGGTTTTTATTTCAGGACAAGTTGATGTTCAATTTAGTATGGGATAAGATGCCGATTACATTTTGCGTTATCACTGACAGGGCGAACAAAGTATTCGTTGTGAATTCAGGGTTGATATTTGTTGACACTCTTGAGTGAATGTGAAAAAAAGCACCCATAAACGTTATTTTTTTACAATCTTTTCAGAGTTCTCCTTTCCCGCTTTTTGCATGGAAGTGAACTGTCAAAACACCTCATTATATTTCATGCGATGGAAGCAAGACAATAAAATCAGTTTATCAGTTCACGAAGATTGTCAAGGCATCGGTCAGTGTCAGTGAAAAAGTGTTTCGGTGTGATTCATTTTGGTTGAGTGGACTGTTTGTTTTTCTTTTTCGCTTTGAAGTGAAGATCATTTGGTTGGATTTGTCGACAAATTTTATTCTGTAACCGTGAACGATGCGCGCGATCTATTTCATCTGAGTATAACAGCACGTTACTAGGACGAAAATCTAGTGTATCTGAAAGAGTGCTGCGATCATTGGAAGTGAAAATTGAAAATGATTGGCTGTAATTTTCGAAGAATTTTGCTGGGGAAAATGACTTTTATCAGCACTGGTTGTGATAAAGTAAACGGTGAAATGTTGATATAACACTCAAAACTGGACGGCTCACGTGTTGTCAAAATGAGTCAACTTTTCATTGAATGCATTTACTAGAGCCCACTATCGCACAGAGACTGCATTTCACTAAAGTGCCTCAGACTGCATTTCACTAAAGTGCCTCACTGCATCAGCCGCTATCGATGCTGAGATCCGCTGCCATTAGTATCCGCTATCTCTGCATCAGCTGGCCCAACTGCTTTGGTTACTGGGATCCGCTGCGATTAGTGCGCTATCCATTGCTACGCCACAGCTGTGGCCGCTGGCCGCTATCGCTGGTATCCACTGCACTGCTAGTGCTGCTGCTAAGAGAGGACGGCTGCTGTTGTCGCTGTCTAGAACTATTATGAGCGGCTTCGACTGAAACAGGCTCTTATATACGGATGAAAAAAGTTTCAGCCAAATCGAAAATGGCAATTGAAAAAGAATATTAAAACTGGGACATTTTTTGTGGAACTGCTCTATAATTTTTGTCTTCGTGTATCTTACAACGTTGTTTAGTTTTGATAGATTTTATGTCCAGACATCGTTGAAACCATACGAAAAAAAAAAACAATTCGTTTTAAAATGTTGAATATTGTTGATATCATCAATTTATTATTATTTAAGAGAGCAACTAATCAAAACGATTGTAGATCTAATTGCACTGCGCATAACAACATATTCACTCATGCGCTGGTTAACAATTATCATAATAACACATATACGCATGCGCTTTATTGTGGCAAATTTTGTTCCTTTGTTGTGGGGCGTTTTGTATATGCGCATCTTACCCATAACGAAACTTAATACAAAATTTCGATGGCTTTTTTAAATTTTGCGATCTCGGGGTTTCTAAATTATGGTAGGTTTTAGGACAAGCATGTTTGGTAAAAACTGTTTTAACTTCAATCTTATGTGTGTCTTGAATCACATTCTGCATTAAGCAGCATTTAATACCAAATTCTTTTTAACGTGGGCATATTGCCAACAATTTTCCTATACGTGAAGTGCTTCACAGAAACCCGCTGTCCCCGTCAGTATTCAAAGTTAACCTTCGCTTTCAATTGAAAAGAACTTCTTTCGTTTTCGAACTCTTCAGCTGTCAACATGGAGATGCATAGAAAGCATTCGAGCAGTTTTCATGCGACTCATAAAGCGCTTGAAAGTAAAACAAATGGCTTGAAATTGAAAACGACGGTTGTGATCTGACGATTGTGAATTGAAATTTACTTTGTGGTCAATCGTTTAATTAATAAATATCTATATCATTCAATTCTTTCTTAGTTTTCACTATGTCGCTTCGAAAGTTCTTGCATTTTTATTTTCATTTGTAGCACCGTACTCTTCTCTCGGCAGTTAGACGCTTTGCTGTCAGAATACTTTTTTAAAGTCTTTATTTTTTGGATTCCTTGACAGAATTTTGCTTCGTCAAGATACAAGGTTGATGTCTTAAGTAAAGTTGTTGCTAAACAGTTGTAAGTTAGTCGAGTGCAACTTTCGCTCATACTGCAAACACACTAAAATTTGAAGTTATGGTCAAAATGCCGGTATTTTTACCTCAGCGCATGAAAATAATTTTTAATTAATTTGTTTTCCAACCGATTTTGAATGTTTTCGCCATTTTGGAAAGGGGAAAAATAGAGTTTTCGAAATATATACAGGTTTGTACTAACTTCATTAAAATATGTTGAGTTATTCGAGCGTAAATCTATTTTTTTTGACTTCTCCACGCAAGTTTTCAACTTCACTTGAAATTTGTCAGTTATTTTTGTAAGAAAAGTACTACAAGTACAATAGCAGTTTGAAACTATATGCAATTACGATAAAAAATAGAAGCTTTTGTTAGTAAATCGGCTGATAATTCGTTGAGTATCATGTTTTTTAAGGAAATCAAAATTTTTGACTTTCATCGAACAATAATATTTGGGCTGTTTATTCCACGGTGCTACCAATGGGAGAAAATGCAACAACTTCTGATGCCTTGTGTAGATCGTAACAAATTATAGAGCATTTAAAGTACATTTTTATAAAAATGTGCGAAAATTTGTTCTCAAATTAAAAAAAAACCATATATTTCAATTTTTTTAAAACTACTCATTACACGTACACCTAAGTGAAATCTATAGATTTATCTATACATTTTGAAAGCCCAATTTTTCGCCTTTGGGAACATTCATAAATGACGTATCATTCGAGCGGGGAGGGGGGGTTTGCAGTTTTGTGACGAAATGTGACGGGAGGAAGAGGGGGGGGGGGGCAAGCCAAGCTACGTAGCAAATATGAAACTAAGAAAACTGCTACGATGGGGGGAGTCAAAAAAAGCTACGTCATTTATGGATGTTCCCTTTCCAAAACGATTCATATATAAAGAATTGGTGGAAAAATTACAGAGTTGAAAGTAAACATGTGAACCACGGTCCAGAGGCGGAGTTTGGACAATAACTTCAAATTTTAAGGGTATTTGAGAAACTTCAAGTTTGGGCGTAAGTAACACACGACTAGAGCTATTTGGTCACATCAGAAGTGTTTGCATTTTTTCCATTTATAGTACCGTAAAATAAACAGTCCAAAGATTATTGTTCGATTAGAGTGAAAAATTCTGATTTTCTTAAGAAACATAGAACTAATTTGCGTGGAGAAGTTTAAAAAATGAGTTTTACGCTCGAATAACTCACATATTTTAATGAAGTTTTTTCCTTGTAGGAGCCTATGACCACTGCTACCATTAGTTAGATATATTGTGGTTTAATGAAGTTAGTACAAACCTGTATATATTTTGTAAACTCTATTTATCTCCTTTCCAAAACGGCTAAAACATTCAAAATCGGTTGGAAAACAAATGAGTTAAAAATAATTTTCATGCGCTGAGGTCAAAATACCGGCATTTTGACCTTAACTTCAAATTTTAGGGGTGTTTGGAAAATTTTTAGTATGAGCGAAAGTTGCACTCGACTAACTTACAACCTTCACTATGTCGCTTCGAAAGCTCTTGCATATGTATTTTCATTTGTAGCACCGTACTTTTCTCTCGGCAGTTAGACGCTTTGCTGTCAGAATACTTTTTTAATAAAAAAAAGTTTTTCGAAAGCCCGCGATGGATGATTTTCCGGAGGGTCTCAAATGAAAGGTAAAAAGCTATATTTTCAAGTGGTGAAGATTTTGGCGATGCCCATTTTTTTAAAATAAAGTTGTTCTGTTTACACGCCGTGTTTCCCAACACGTCTCACGGCAAGATTACCAACAATTGAATTATCCATATGCTCTGCACACACGGCAGTTAAAATTTTTTGTAGACATTTGCAAAAACTTCTAAAATCATTGAACAAAACAACTTTATTGTAAGTTAATTCATGTCATGCTGATCAATAGCGGATCTATGTTGGAAAAAAACATAGCAAGCTTTGCATTTTTACGTTTTGATGCAACTTTTAAAGTATTATCGATGCATGTAAACACGTGGTTTTTGAAAATTGGATTCCGTAAGCTAAGTACAAATTTTTGTTTTGATTTTGCTTTGTGTTGTTATTCGAGCTCATCCCAATAAAAAATATTCGCCGCCCTATCTTACGCCACACTGAAAGTGCAGGAAAGTATCACGTGTGTAGATTGCAACAGCGGGTTTTATTCCTGCTGTTTTTTTCGATCTTCATCATATATTCTTTATGCGTTTGCTTATGAAGATAAGTGACATTTCCCGTACATGCACTGGTAAACAGGCTTGTCTTTTCTCCTCGGAGAAACACTACAGTGTAGGAGATTATTTCTCACTGCGCAAACAACTACTCTCACACTGCCGAGCAAAGCGACGTGCTTGTTTGCTTGAGCAGCGAGCCGTGTGTATCTGAGCAGCTCGCAAAGCATAAAAGCAAAGCTTTGGTGTTACATTCCGATACGGAACTCGACCTTCTGTTTATTATACACAGACTTCGCAGCCAACTGTTTAGTGTAGTGTACAGGATAATCGCGGAGCTAGCGCTACGATCTTACTGACACTAACAGTCTTCTCCCGAGCCGAAACTCGAACCTACGACGACTGGCTTGTTAGGCCAGCATCGTACCTCGGGACCGGCTGGAGGATCAAGAGAAGACACGAAAGCAGTATACACTCAATAACTACACAACAGAGATCACTGCGGTGCTTTTACTGTGTGTATCTTGAAAAAATATGAAATGAGAGAAAAATCTAGGTAGGAAAATGTATTGCAATCATTGCATCTCGAAACTGAAAAAAAAATCAGCCACCGTCACGCACGTTTGCTCTTTAAATTCCATTGAATTCATCTCAGCTGTGTACACGGCGTTCTTTTGTGTATGTGTAGTGATTCGCCACTCTTCTTTCGCTAAGCTGGGATGTAAGCAGTAAGTGTGTTAGTTTCTCTGCGAGCAGCAGAGACACAGCACAAAACTGAAAGAAAAGTGTATTGCGAAAAAATTGCCACATGCAGCTCTCATGTTGGATAAGAAGTAAAGGGTAAATATTCACTCAACTCTTCTCACATATATAGAAGAATACCAAGCATGCTGGCAAATGTTTATATACCATTTTCACTGGTAGGGTAGGATACACGAACTGGTAGGTTAAATGATTGTAGAAAGGAGCGACACGTATATGAAAGCGCTGCAATGTTGTTGTAATATCATATTTCAACTCATGTTTTCAGACGCAGAAAGGAGCACAACAACAACTATTGATATGTCACGAATTAGTCTCATAAAAGATCATCTGTTTTTTTTTGGGAACACAATTTAACGGATATTTTCTATATGTTTTTTGAATTTATTTTTATATTTTTTCCGTTTTCTGTGTTAAAAATTTCAGATTTTCAGTTATGGAAAGCAGTCAACCGAGATCTTTTTTACATGCCCTAATATTTTTTATTGCATTTTATACACTAGGGTCTTTTTTACGCGGTTTCTTTTTATGCGTTTTATTGAACACGATTTTTTTACAATAACACGGATTATTTTTATGTAATTTGTAAGACTATTTGTACGCGGTATCAAATAAGTTCAGTATAAGTACATCTAATCTCACCCCTGAAAAGCGGTTCAATCAACCGCGTAAAAAAAGACCCCAGTGTAATTCATTTCTTTGAATCTCACGATTGAAATTTAGGAATTGTAGAAACGATATACTGTGCATGATCATATTTATTAGGGTGGGGCAAAGTGATCGATTTTCCAGAACCAAGTATTTTTGTTCCTTTTGGGGCCCCAAACAACCCTAAACTTACCTGAAATCGATTGGTTTTTCTCCGCTTGACGCATTGCATTACAAATTTGTATGAAAATTTATATGGGAAAACCTACTTTTTTGCATTTACCTCTCTAGAGAGTTCAGCAATGCTCCAATAATGCACTTACTTACTTTACTTTACTTTTAGTTTTATGGCGACAGATCGTTAAGATCCTATGCCGAATCCAGAAAACGTCTCCACAAAACTCGGTCTTGGGCTGCTACTCTCCAGTGTCCCCTTACACCCGCTGCTCTGGCATCCTCGTCGACAGCACACATCCAGCGCGTGCCCGGTCTGCTTCGAAGTCGTCGGCCTCTATCCGGTTCTCTGCTAAATATTATCTTTGCCGGTCGCTCATCCGCCATCCGTGTTACATAGCCAGCCCACTGTAACCTGCCGTGTTTCATTAGCTTGACAATATCAGCGTGTTTGTATACTTCGTACAGCTCGTGATTCATGCGCCTGCGCCACACCCCGTTCTCTAGTTTGCCTCCGAGTATTGATCGCAGGATTCTACGCTCGAAGGCCCCAAGCGCTCGTCGATCGGCCTCCTTCCACGTCCACGATTCATGTCCGTAGAGTGCCACCGGGAGGATCAGAGTCCTATAGAGCGCAAATTTCGTACGGATCTGTAGGCTACGGGACCTAAGGTGGCTACGCAATCCGTAATAAGCCCTATTCGCCGCCGCAATCCGCCTCTTCACCCGCGGCTCACCTCGTTATCACATGTCACGAGAGTACCAAGATAAACAAACTCGTCGACCACTTCGAAAGTATCCCCATCCATCTCCCCCGCAGCACCAACACCCGTAGAACTACCACGTTCTCTGTCCAATCCTCGCAGCTTCTTTTTTGAGAGCCGTAAAGGCTCTACGGTTAACACCAATTATATCAATGTCGTCCGCAAAGCCCAGAAGCATGTGAGACTTAGTGATGATGGTGCCGCTCCTCTGAACACCTGCCCTTCGTATTGCACCTTCCAAAGCTATGTTGAACAGCAAGTTCGAGAGCCCGTCACCTTGCTTCAGGCCATCCAACGTCATAAACGCGTCCGAAAATTCGCCCGCTGTCCTGACGCATGATGTGAAACCGTCAAGCGTCGCACGTAACAATTTAATTAGTTTTGTTGGGAAACCATGTTCTAGCATTATTCGCCAAAGCTTGTTGCGTTTCACTGTGTCGTACGCCTCCTTAAAGTCTATGAACAGATGATGCGTCTGCAAGTTGTGTTCTCGAAACTTGTCGAGAATCTGTCTCAAGGTGAACATCTGGTCTTTGTAGATCGCCCCACTCGAAAACCGCATTGGTATTCTCCAAGAAAGGCTTCCTGTAACGACCTCAGTCGCTGGAACAGGATACGGGAGAGAATTTTGTAAGCGGAATTGAGGAGGGTTTTGCTTCTATAATTACTACAGTCGAGCCTATGTCCCTTCTTGCAGATAGGGCATATGAGTCCTTCCAACCAGTCCGTGGGTAGTTGTTCCTCAGACCATACCCTTAGGATAATCTGGTGAATTGCACTACACAGCCGCTCGCTCCCAACTTTGAAAAGTTCGGCCGGTAAGCCGTCCTTTCCAGCGGCTTCGTTCGGGTTCTTTAGCTCTTGCTAGCATTCTTCACCTCGTCCAATATTGGTGGGTCCACAGCTTGTCCGTCCTCCCCAATTTCTATCCTGTTCACTTCGACGACTCTACTACCTTCCTCATCGTTCAACACCACTTCAAAATGTTGCTTCCAACGCCTGGCCACCTGCGATTTTTCGGTAATCAGGTTCCCCTTCCTGTCATTGCACATGGCAGGTACTGGCCGGTTCCTGATTCCGTTGCCAATAATGCACTACATTATGTTAAAGTATAGTATTTTAGATGCCTGAAAACTTTGCAGAAGACACTGAAGAGATAGGATGTCCCTAAGAAGAGCTACCGTGCTGGACCGAAATCCGTACACCTAAGCACATGATAATCTTCGACGGTCAATATAAAATTAAGAAATCACATATTGCTTTAAACTGACATGTTTACTTATAAGTCTACTTATAGTTTATCACTATTTTCAAGCAAAATGATTAAAATCACTCTGAAACTCGAAAAAATCATGTTTTAATAGAACATGTTTTGAATTGAAATCCGTACACAGATTTTTGTCTGAATCAAAACCCGTACACTTTTGAATCGAAATCCGCACACACGCGATATAGACTGGATTAGAATCCATGCAGAAATAAATCAAAATCCGTATAGATATAGAAGTACATAAATGAACATCTTTTATTTATAATTTATCTTTAAATTTACGAATAAATATATTTTGAGGATCAATTTGTTCCTAAAGTTTCACACGGTTTTCTAATTTTTTATATCAGCTGAAATAGTGCAATTTTTCGTAGCGTTTCGTTGCGGCGCTCCTAATTGTAGCAACCAGAACGCCGGAACCTTTCGAAGCTTCCCGGTACGACTTTCCCTAGCGCACCTCAGTCACAGCTCCTTCGAAATTGTTTGCCGTATATTTATACTTGTTTTCTTCCATTATATGCTGAAAACAAGAAGAAAGTTCAACAATATATGCATGATACACACGCTGTACGGATTTCGATTCAAGCAATTAACAAGGATCAAAATCCGTACGGCACAGTTTTTGTTGAATAAATACAATTTACACTATTCATCAGACAATATACAGCTCGAAAATGACGAAGACTTACCTTTTCAATCAATTTCAAAAAGATTCACAGAGTAGAACACGTATTTTTTTTTTAAATAGTTTATTTGACACGGCACGATACAATTTATGTTTAACTGAGCCAAGTACATTTTTTTTAAATTCTAAATTAGCAGGGAAAAGAGGGAGGCCTTTTCTTTATTCTCGCGGCCGACTACGAGCTAGTGGGGATTTAAGGTGAGAGGAGGGGAGTTACAATTTTGATTTTAACTATATTGAGTTATACGATTTATTTATTTGTACATGGCTAAGCAGTGATGTTCTATTTGAGCAGTTTGGACTGAGGTGTCTGCGTGAACATAAAGATGCCGAGTCTTTGTTTGAGTGTCTCCAGCTTAGTGTATCATCTTCTTTCAGCGTGTAGCGGGAATGGTAATCTAACAAATAGATAGAAGAGTTTCATATTTTAATACCAGCGTGTTTTATGAACACGTATAGCTGTGTCATGTACTGGAGATCACCGCTTCCCAGAATGTCTCTAACGGGTACGTTCGGTTGTTTTCCTCGGGCCCGAAGGGAATCTATAAGCTCAGACCTAACACCACAGTATTCGGTACACGACCAAACAACATGCTCGATGTCATGGTAGCCATCGCCACAAACGCAGTGATTACTGTCTACAAGCCCCATACGAAAGAGATGCGTGTTTAACGTATAGTGATTGGACATGAGTCTGGACATCACGCGAATGAAGTCCCGACCTACATCCAACCCCTTGAACCATGCTTTCGTCGATACCTTAGGAAAAATGGAATGTAGCCACCGTCCCAGTTCATCTGAGTTCCATGATGATTGCCAACTGTTGAGTGTTCTCTGACGCAAAATGCTATAAAATTCATCATAAGCAATTGGTCTTTCATAAATATCGCCGTCAATAGCACCCACCTTAGCTAAAGAGTCAGGCTTTTCGTTACCCGGAATCGAGCAATAAGAAGGGACCCACGCTAAGGTAACCCGGTAATTTTTATCTGTTAAAGCACTTAAAAACCGCCGTATTTTCCCCAGGAAATACGGGGTGTGCTTCACAGGCTTCATTGATCGCAGAGCCTCAATGGCACTGAGACTATCTGTGAAGATGAAGTAGTGGTCTATGGGTAGGGTTTCGATGATTCCAAGAGAGTACTGAATAGCAGCAAGTTCTGCGACGTACACGGAAGCAGGAGCATCGAGTTTGTAGGAGGCGGTAAAATTTTCGTGGAAAACACCGAAGCCAGTGGACTCATCTAGATTAGATCCGTCAGTGAAAAACCTTTTATCATAACTAACATGTTTAAACTTATTGGAAAAAATCTTAGGGATCTCTTGGGGTCGCAATTGATCTGGGATACCAGAAATGTCTTGTTTCATGGTGGTGTCGAAGAATATAGCATTATTAGAAGTATCTAAAAGTGCGACATTGGAGGAATCGTATGAAGAAGGATTAATATCTTGAGCCATATAGTCAAAATATAAAGTCATAAATCTGGATTGAGATTGAAGGTCGACCAACCTCTCGAAATTTTCAATTACTAATGGGTTCATAACTGTGCATCGAATTAGCAACCGGTAAGAGAGATTTCAAAAACGATGTTTCAACGGAAGAATACCCGCTAACACTTCAAGACTCATCGTATGGGTCGACTGCATGCAACCCAAGGCAATACGCAAACAACGATATTGTATTCTCTCTAATTTTATAATGTGCGTGTTCGCGGCGGAGCGAAAGCAGAAACAGCCGTACTCAAGAACTGACAATATCGTTGTTTGATATAACCTTAGAAGGTCTCCTGGATGAGCACCCCACCAAGTTCCGGTAATCGTACGAAAAAAATTAATTCTCTGTTGGCATTTTTGTGTCAGATATGTCTAATATGACAAGCCCAGGTGCATTTGGAGTCGAACCAGACCCCGAGATATTTAGCGACTAAAACCTGAGAGATCGTTTTACCCGTTAGTAGGAGCTGCAGCTGAGCTGGGTTATGCTTCCTAGAAAAAACGACCAGCTCAGTTTTCTCCGGAGAGAATTCGATACCCAGCTTAAGAGCCCATTCAGACAAATCGTCTAAGGTATCTTGCAATGGTCCTTGCAGATCGCTAGCCTTGCCACCAGTAATGGATACAACGCTATCGTCTGCAAGTTGCCTTAGCGTGCACGAATTTGCAAGACATTCATCGATGTCATTGACGTAAAAATTATATGAGAGAGGACTTAAACATGAGCCCTGGGGGAGGCCCATGTAACTAATTCGGGAAGTTGTCGAATCGCCATGTGAGAAATACATATGCTTTTCTGACAACAAATTGAGCAAAAAGTTATTCAAATTTGGTGAAAGTCCCTGCGAATGGAGTTTCGCGCTTAAAACTTCTACAAAGAAAGAGTCAAAAGCCCCCTTAATATCCATGTACGCAGAAGCCATTTGCTCTTTTCGAGCAAAGGCTAGTTGAATTTCAGTAGAAAGCAACGCTAGGCAATCGTTCGTCCCTTTGCCCCGGCGAAAGCCAAATTGAGTATCTGAAAGTAAACCGTTTGTTTCGACCCATTTGTCTAACCGTAAGAGGATCATTTTCTCCATTAATTTCCGGAGGCAAGAGAGCATCGCAATCGGTCTATATGAATTGTGATCAGAGGCAGGTTTCCCGGGATTCCGAATAGCAATGACTTTTACCTCCCTCCAGTCATGCGGAACAATATTTAGCTCAAGAAACTTGTTGAACAAATTCAACAAGCGTCTTTTTGCAGAGTCGGGTAGATTCTTCAACAGGTTGAATTTTATTCTATCTAACCCTGGAGCCTTATTGTTGCACGACAGGAGAGCCATTGAAAATTCCAACATCGAAAATGGAGGCTCTTCCGTAGTTACTAACAACGCGTCGCGAAAGGTTTTCTGTTCCGGTACAGAGTCTGGACAGACCTTTTTGGCAAAATCGAGTATCCAGCGATCTGAATACTCCTCACTCTCATTCGAAACGTCACGGTTCCGCATGCGCCTGGCGGTATCCCAAAGAGTGCTCATCGCTGTTTCTCTGGAAAACGCGTTTACGAACCGCCGCCAGTACCCGCGTTTTTTCGCCTTTACTAAGCTCTTCATCTGCCTGCCCAGTGCCTCGTACTTTCGAAGCAGGTTGACAGTGCCGTACTCCCGGTAGTCCTTATACGCCGCGGACCTTCGCGCGTACAACTCAGAGCACTCTTTGTCCCACCATTTGTTGGGAGGGCGTTGTCTAATCGTTACCCCGGGTATCGGTTTCGTCTGAGCTTGAGTCGCGGCGTCGATTATCAAGCCAGCTAAGAACGCGTATTCTTCCTCCGGAGGAAGTTCCTCGTGAGTCTCGATAGATTCCGCTATAATAGACTCATAACGCTTCCAATCAATATTACGTGTAAGGTCGTAGGAAATATTGATTGGGTTCGGGGGAGTTGAACCATTAGCAATTGATATAACGATTGGAAGATGATCACTACCGTGGGGATCGTTGATTACTTTCCACCGGCAATCTAACGCTAGTGATGTCGAGCAAAGGGATAGGTCAAGCACGCTTCCACGTGCTGGAGGATTAGGTAGACGTGTCGCTTCCCCAGTATTCAAAACTGTCATATTGAAGTCGTCGATCAAGTTACAGATTAAAGAAGATCGGTTGTCGTCGTACAGCGACCCCCATAGCGAACAGTGAGAATTAAAATCTCCCAATATCAAAAAAGGCGCGGGAAGCAACTCTGCTATATCAGTGAGATGCTTCTGTTCAATCCGCGCGGATGGAGGCAAATATAACGAAACAAGGCATAGGTCTTTTCCATTCATATTCGTTTGAATGGCAACGACTTCAATATTCGAGATCGAGGGGAGGTCGATTCGGAAGAAGGAATAGCACTTTTTAATCCCTAAAAGTACCCCTCCACCGTGTGAGTCTCGATCTCGACGAATAATGTTAAAATCGTGGAAATTGAGTTGATCGTTTGAATTGAGAAAGGTTTCACAGAGCGCAAATGCGTCACAATTGTATGTATTTATTAAATGAGAAAATAGATCGAATTTGGGGATGATACTTCTGCAATTCCACTGTAATACAGTGATAAAATTCCTAACCTCTTTCGCCGTATTAGTCATCGAAAGATATGCTGGCTGAAATGAGGGGCCAAGTTGCTGCTAGTTGCATCAAAAAGGTTTTCACTGTAGGAAGAAGGGCAAGAAGAATATTTTGTAGGGGATCTGGTATGTTGAATGTTTTAAATATCCAGTCCACAATATCAGAAAATTTTATGAACCCTGTTTCTTTTTTATCTTCTGATCGAGAAATGGGTGCACGAGGGGTTTTTGGTGCCCCAGGAAGCGGTGGGTACTCCTGGTTTGATTTAAAATTAAAACCGGGAGGTACTTGCTTCGGTTTTTCTTCACCGCTTCCTTTTTGTGTTGGCTTATTGGTCATTCCGCTAGGGGTTATCTTGCGACCTTTGCGAGAAAGATTAGGAGAGTTGATCATTCTCCTCTTCCTAGATCCTTCTGGCATGGCATAAGAACACCCTTCGACGGAATCGTCAGATGTACCCTCATCGGTTGGCAAAAAGGAAAAGATGTTTCCTGTCGAGGGTGGCTCAGCACTATTCAACATTTCTGCGAAAGAGCGCTTTGATCGTTCCTTGAGGGAACGCTTTATTTTTTCCTCGCGCTGTTTGTACGCGGGACACGCCGAAAGGTCATGCCGAGTTCCCTCGCAGTAAAGACACTTTTCAGTATCCTCACTGCAAGCGGTCTCAGCATGATTGCCTCCGCACTTGCTGCAGCGTGCCTTGTTGCAGCAGTAGGTGGCTGTATGACCTAACTGCTTGCAGTTTTGGCAATGCATGACCCGCGGTACGAACAGGCGTACAGGCAGACGAACCCTGTCCAAAGAGATGCAGTTCGGCAGTGCGGATCCGGCGAATGTTACACGGAAGGAATCCGAAGGGAAGAATTTCTTCTTCCCTTCTTCGATGGATACTGAATGCAATTGCTTGACATCCAGTATCTTTACATCTTGAATCAGGGGGTTCTTGAAGCAGCCAACCCCGTGACGCAAAATGTCATCGACCGTGAGGCTTCCTTCGGTAACCACACCGTCGATCTCCACGTCCTTGGCAGGGATGTACACGCGGTACTCTCTCGTGAAGAGCTCGTAGCTAGCAATTGCGTTTGCTTGCTTCAAGCTACTCACAACAACTCGCAGTTTGTTCGGTCTAACCTTTGTAATTTCGGTTACGTCCGAAAACTGTTTAGCCAGGTCCTTGCCGATTTGAATTATATTTAGAGGCTTCTTTATGGGCCTGAAGTAAACTACGAACGGACCTTTCGAAGCATCTGGGTAAGCTTTCACCCGTGTTGCCGGCACCCTTGGTACGGGGCTAGGTAGCGGGGAAGGTAGAGGGGAATTGATGGGGGAGATCTCAATCTCTTCCCCAGTTGTTTCCACATCCAGGAATAGTTGCACCTGCATGTCGTCCATTTTGCGGGAGCGTTACGCTCTACCGCACACAAACGATAAATATTCGAATGTGGGGGGGAGTCAAGTAGTTGCTATTAAATTTTAAAAACAATTTTTCAAACTACAATGGATCAAAATAAAAAAAAAGGCAGTAATACTAATACTAATAACAATAGTAATAATAATAATAATAATAATAATAATAATAATAATAATAATAATAATAATAATAATAATAATAATAATAATAATAATAATAATAATAATAATAATAATAATAATAATAATAATAATAATAATTATAATAATAATAATACTAATAATAATAATAGTAATAATTAATTATAATAATAACAATAATAATAATACTATTAATAATAATGATAAAAATTCTAAAGTGAATACTTCACTGAACGTCTAAGTCACGACCTCACGGCTGATAGTAGGATTAATCGAGCGTCTCCGCAGAACAAACAATGACGATCCAGCTTCGTGTTGTGACACAGTGGCCGTATCCTACACGCGACCTTGTAGATGCCACTTGTAGTTGACTTCCACTCGCTCGATCGTATGGTGGTCCGTGCTGCTAGCGGGGTAACAGCGGTGCGGGAGAATTATTCTTGCTGATATATCAGCTGGGTATCGGATCACTGGCGGGGTAGCCTGCCCCTACCAGTGTGCAGAAGATGTTTCTGCCGATAAACTACCGGCTATTGTTATCGCGCAGCACAAGAACTAATCGACGAAAAAACACCCGTACGATAACTCGTGTATTGTTATTTTGCAAACTCAAACGGAGATGAACATTTGCGTCTAATCGAGACGAAAGCAAAACAACGAATGAGTAAAACACGTATATCCCACTTGAAAAACGTTTTCATCTGAAGAACGTTTTCTTAGTAAATTCTCTAACGATACAACGAAATGACAACTGAAACCGATACACGATTGATTTTTTATTTTTATTATTTTTGTTTCATGGCCTACTGACGCATAGTTTAATTTAACAGAAGGCCAACAGCTCAACGGACATGTACATGTACCTATCATATGAATTTTTATTTTTATAATGCTTAAAATTGAAGAAAAACGTCAAGGTGTACGGATTTCGATACTGTACGGGCTTCGATCCAGCACGTATAGCTATTCAAAGTTGAATATGTCGATTTAAATGCAGAAAATCTTGTTTTCTGCCAACATTACCAATGTACCGGCGTCAGTACGGTTCCCATCAGAAGTAACCTGTCGTAACGAGTTCAAATTCAGGTCAATATTCTAGGCGTAGGTAGAATCTACAACGTGTTCCAGAGGTTACTTCTGATGGAAATCTGACTGACGAAATGTAAGTTGTCTAAAACAAAAATAAGATCGCAATTATCGAAACATGTTCGACTCAACCTTTTGGTTTTTCGTTACATCTTACCTCACTGAGAATGCTGTAATACGTTATATTCTTCATAGACTTCCTTAATTTTCAAATATCGAGAAACACATTTCTTTTATATGTTTACACTCATAAAATTTCAGGAAACGAACAATGAGAAAAATTTTCATTAATCAGCTTTAAAAAGAATAACAACCAAAGGCGTGTATTCCGCAAATTTACTGGCATAACATAAGTTGTTCATCAATACGATGAGTCAGTTCGCGTATTCCGCTACTTTATCATAGAATTATTTTGTTACAATATACTATAATTATTAAATTACCCGGGAAATTCCTAAATAGACTATGAATGTTCGTGATTTGACGTAAGCAAATATTTTCTGAAGATACACAAAACCAATAAAAAAACCAGACACGTCAGACTAGTTCCTAAAACAGGCCTTTTGACCTTCACGCCAAGCTAATAGACACAATTCTTTTTTTGCACGGGGGATGCATTCCGCGTAAAAAACAGTGCACAGAAACCGTGCAAAAAAAGGAGTGTGAAAACAACCCGTGTAAAAAAGACCGTGCAAAAACAGAAACCGGTGACTGCAATGAAACTTAGTCTACAATGAAGGATCCGGAATAATAAAACCTCAAACGTTAGAAGGAATAAGCCACCATAATAGAGAATTATCCATTGTAACGCCTCCATGTGCCAAATTCTTCTGCATTATCTCAGTTGTCAAGGTAAACACACATACACGCACAAATTCATCACCATCACTTGCCAGCACAGCGCAACAACGCGAGGGCAATAATGTATCAACCGGAAATTGCTGTCAAATCAAATTACAATACTTTATCCGCGTCGCTGATTCGCCTTCCTCCAGTCCGTTAGTAAGTAATAGCCTACCAGTGCCGAACAGGTCCACACTGTTGTCGTGAATCAAGTCTGTGTTTATGGGTTTCACGATTCGGTTCCCGCAGAAGTTCCAGTGGAAGGTAAAGCTCAATGATACAAACATTAAGAGATGAGAAGAAGAAAACGACAAAGAAAAAAAGATACAAGTGCCAAAGTGATAGGTTTTCTCGAATTTGAATGAACATTTCGTATGTAAGCTTTTGAATGAAGGCTATACTGGTTGAATCGAACGTCAAGCGGAAGCAAGATGAATCATTGATTTTTAAGATGAACTGATGATGTTTCTGGTTATTAGGCTTTTGAATTTCAAATCGTTAACATATAGAATTTGAAATGCGGATGTTCCCCGGAATTGAGGATTGATTCACTGTTCTAGGATTTTTTTTTTCTAAAACTCAGCAAAGTCAGTTGGTTGATTTTATTCTGGGACATGTTTAATTTACGTTCTTCATATTATCAGCCCAACACATCAAACCACCCTAATCTGTTAGATTGGGTAAAAATAGATAACCGACTATCTGCCACAGCCAATTTATTTACTATTTATAAAAAAAGATTCGTCGTTCAAAAATAACACTAAGCGGTGCTGGGAACGTGAACCGGGCGAACAGCTTATCATCTATAAAGTATATAAAGTTCATAACACCACTGACGTCATCCTTCGGGAAGAGAAGCCACATGGTAAGTTTACGGAAATGGAGAGCGCTATCATCGTGCACCACGCTGCAGATAAGGATTTCTCCCGCTTGTCTGGTTCCACGTGCAGAAAATGCTTGCATTTTCCAGCTTTGATACCCCGCAACGAGAGCGCTTACTGCAGGCAGCGAAAAAAAAATTCCCACCCTTTTTGCGTTGCTTCCTCGTTCGATCCAGAATAGTTCGACTATCACATGGCAATCAACGCAGTTTTCCCCGTACCCTTCTAGATTCCAGCTTAGAGGAATAAATTTGTGTCTGTGTGCGTGTTTTTATTTCGCAGGCATTTGTAAGCTGCAAACATGATCGAAACGTAAGGTCGTGTGAAGAATGGGCCTCATCCGGTGTTTGATGACGTCAAACGGAGGAACGGGAAAGTTGAAAAAGGGGAAAAATCGATTTTCCCACCCCCGTTTTATTAGAAGGGGGATGATAACACAGGAGAAAGTCTGTTATCGTGTATTTATGGCCTGGTATAATAACGCTGATTTTTGGTGCCTGGGGCTTGAAGTTGGTGCGGAAATTTGTTCCGGCGAAGATAACCAAGGCCGTAACAACTTGTTGATTTGCACACATCGATGTTAGCAATCATATGAGATGTGACCTTGAACGGCCGTGCAGTAGTGTGCAGTCAGGTACGAACGCGGTCGTAAATAAGCCCAATATAGGTGAAGTCGAACCGTGGTGTTAAGCCATTCATAAATTCTCATTTATACTACCATCGGAGTTCCAGACGGTTTCTTATCGCGATATATTTGCGTAAAGCAGCGTATCCGAAATAGGCATCAGATGACGCGTCACTTCCTGTACCGGGGTGCCCATCTTTATTTTTAACCATCATCCGAGGAAAAATTACGGTCGAGGCTAATTATTGTTGCTTCTTTCTTGTGTCGACCGTATTCTATTTGGACGCTTTCTGGTGCGAGGCCGCCCACAATAGATGTTTATTAGTGATTTACGGCCTCAATGGAAGTCGTAATTTTGGAACTGTTTACTCACGAAGATGTGGCCCAATTTCGCAGCGGTCATTATCATAATGATCCGTACCTCCCACTATACCCAAGTTTACCTATTTTAATGCGTGTTTGTGTTTTTCATTAAATTTATCAACCGTCGTAGGAGTCTCATTATTGATAAACTTAGTTTAACTTCGTCGTTATCCTATTTTGGGGAACATTTACAGAATATTCAACGGTGTAAAAAAAACGGGCTTGAAGTTTTAAAACTGGGTTATTTTGATCGTGCTTACACAGTAAATTATTTGGAAGTAGAATTACGTATTTTGGAAGGGCTAAGATGCTTGTGTATGATTGTTATGCTCACTTTTTTTATACTAAATACAATACAACTAAAAAGTAGTCTGGAGTTATCGAAAATGTCTAACATTGACGGATACAATGATTTTTCATTATTAGGCAGTGAGAATTAATGAATAACGATTTGACGAAGATAATTAACACTAAGTTTAAAAATGTTCCTAGCACAGATATTCACACAGATAAGATAGTTCGAGATGTCTGGCAACGGATACCCCCATTTAATTGCTAGAGAGGCATTGGACATCATTGAGCGCTTCGTTTTTCTCAGGCCCTTCACTTTTGGCTAAGGAAGCCTTGTAGGTTCCGGACGGTTCTTCTACCCCCTTTCTTGTGTACTAGAAACATGTATGCCGATTTTTAGATTGACGGAAAGACACTAGAGCTGATGGATTTAGTGGAAAGATTACTCATTGGAACAGCCAGACTACTGATGCAGTTTCTCAGGAAAACGGATTGTATACCATTTGGTCCAGCGGAAATGGAAGACCTGAACTTCGAGGCTCCCGATGTAACTGCCCCTACGTCAACAGGAAAGTTGGTCAATGCATGACCGAGAAAAGAGACACGTGCTGACGCAGAATTAATTTCGTCCGTCGTTAACCTTTCGGTTATAAACAAGCTAGACATTTCCGCAAAAATAGTTGGTACCTAGATCTGTTCTACACAATTCGCTGTGTCACAGTCTATTCGTCGACATATTGGAAATAAACCCAAATTAATCCACCTAGCTGTTAGACCCAGCCTTTCTCATTCAAACTTATTATATTTTGAAATAGATTTACACGATTTAAGAGAAAAAATACTCCTTGAAAATTCCTGCTGGTTTCATTTTTCACTCTAAATAATCCCCATTCAAAACCTAACAACACACATATGAGCATACATTAAAACATACATATGCAAAACCCATGAAATAAATATGATTCAAAAACATCACCAAGACGCCGGCTTTCAGTTTCTGGAAAACAACTTAAGATGACCAAATATCATCCATTAGGCGTCGTACACAAATTACGTAGCGCTAAAAACCTAGATTTCAGACCCCCTCTCCCCCCTATGTAACGATAAGTAACGTTCGATATGACTCCCCCCCCCCCTAAAATTTCGTAACGCTGGACAACCTGTCTCCCCCTTGAAATATGCAATTTTGAGCAAACATCACAGTTACGTAACGATCTCAACTACCCCCCCTCCCCCCTATGTAACAATAAGTAACGCAGACTTTGTTACCGGACAATTTCGAATTGCGAAACGGTACCGTGAACGAGACGTTTGGTTTTGGGTTTCGTAAATATTTAATGTTAGATGTGTAATTCTGTAATTGGTTGTTTATCTGGCTCTTTTCTTTTAATTGTTGTTAGTTTATTTTGTTTGCCAAATGAATAATTGTATTTTTGTTTAACATAGCGTAAGTGTACTAACCCGTAAAAATTTCAACCAATAATTAGGCTTCGAAAAATTGCGAAAAAATATTGTATGTACACGTTACCGTTTGAGGAAATGAGGGGGCACTGTCAAAATGTACACCCTGGGAACTTAAAAGAGACCTTCGGCGTCCACCCCGGAACATCCAGACCAGGTGTTGGGGCTTATCACGGAGGCTCTAGAGGCTTCGTAAAATACGGCCCAGGGAAGGGACAGCCCCACTCCCCAAACGGTAATAATCTTAAAAAAACTAAGTATATTTGTAACGGAAAAACCGCAACGGCAAAAGACGGCAAAAAAAGTCCGCACTAAATAGCCCACCCCTTAAATGATCCAGATTACGTACAGCTAAAAGTAAGATCACTTCAACAACTGCACGAAAACTTGGTATCCGGTAGGGAGATAGGAGAGAGTGAGAGAAGACAAGAGAGAGAGGGAGAGAGGACGAGAGCCAGATTGGGAAGATGACAGATCGATAAAGGGAGTCTGAAATTAGCCGTCGAATAGATTAGACGCGGAAAATAAAAGTCAAGCCGGAAAAAGGTGAAAGTACGAAAAAGTGGTGACGAGATTTGGTCAGCCGGCGTCAACGGTCGGGTGTTAGGGCCATCTAAACCCGTGGTCCAGAGCAACCTCAAGGGACGGTCATCGAAGGGCGATCGACGAAATTGTTCCCGTGGAATTCACCGCTAGGCCACGAGGTGCCGGAATCCGTTCCCTTGCGCTTACCCCCATAGCGCCGTTCAACACGTGGGCGTTTTGGAGGCGGCCTACTTAGAACCAAGGCATTCAACCCCGTTGCGGTGGATCTTCCGTGTGAGCCGCGGGATACCAGTGGCATCCGGTGCAAGCCGTGTGATTCTGCCGAGCAGTCGTCGTCAACCGGAACGCGCGGCATCGAAGGATGTCCCTATACTCTCCTGCTGCACATCGATCATCAATGGGCCCCAACGCTGTACAGATGAGTACTCAATAAATAGTTTTAGAATGTATTTTCCATTTTTTTTTTATAAAGAGCCAGTAACCCTTCGCTTATCGTCTCTTGTTCGTTCCGTTTCGCTAACGGTAAGTCGTCGGGTTGTCTGAGTCCCCCAAAAGTCGGTTGCCGACCCTGAGAAGGCACCACAAAGAGCTAGCCGGGTTGAGTGAGAACTCACCACTTATAACTTAACCCCCCTCCCCCCCCTTCATGCGTTACGTAATTTGTGTACGACGCCTTATGAGTATTGCGGAAGCGTTACACCCAAATGCCAGAAATCAACTTAAGACGCCATTTTAAATTTCTAGATACATAGTAGCTTCCGAAATTCATTTAAAAGCCCATTAAATTGAATTTAACTATGTTCATAGCTTCTGAGATATAAGAGCGATTTTCACATTTCGACGCAGCGCCAAAACTAAAAGTTTGATTAAAATGAAACTCAATAGCAATCTAAGTGGCAAATATACCCTTCATTTGACACCAAGATAGGAAGAATCGGTCAGACCATCTCTGAGAAAAGTGAGTGCAAAAAAAAGGTGCACATACACGCGTACACACCCACACACACATATACACCTATACATGCATACATGCAGAAAATGCTCGATTCGTCAAACTGAGTCGAGTAGTATATGACTTCCGGCCATTTGGATCACTTTTCTACTTTTAATCAGCCAGTAAACGTTAGGAGAAAGTCAACATGTTTACTTTCATTATGTGATTTCAACAACGGACAAAGTTACAATCCGATTACAATGAAATTCAATAGCAACCTATGGGGCAACTAGACCTTCCATTTGACACTAATTTTGCGAAAATAAATTCAGTCATATCTGAGAAAAATGAGTGAGTTTAAACAACCTCAGGATAACTTTTCTTTACATAACTTTTGATTCATATGTTCAATCATTACTAAATTTAAAAGTTAAGGGTTTTGGAGACAGCCCGATCATTTGAAACCAGTTTTGTTGAAATCGGTTGTGTGGTTTCTGAGATATTGATGTTTTGTGATTTTTACATTGTTACCGACGATATCGGAACAATTATCTGAACTATGTACATATTCACGCTATACGTTTGTTAGTTTTGTAGAAGATTGCTATTATTTGAATGTTTATTTTTGTTCGTGTAGATTAAAATTAAAAGGCCCCAAAAAATATTATTGTTTAAAAATAGGTTAGAAAATAGGGAATCAACCCTGAAAATTTCAACCTTTCAAATAGTCACCCAGCCCTAAAAATATTTGTCAAAGACTATGCATGAAGTCACAAAAAAAAAACACAAAAATATTGTACAGACAATAAAAAAGAACCAAAGAACCGCATTAAAAATACCCAACCCTGAAAAGTGATAGCACTAACAACTCGGAGCAATTTCAGTTCACTGGGCAAGCAAATATTCGCCTGAGCACTACTGTATCCTGTTCATGGTGTAGAGGGAGAGAGAAAGAGGTTGAGAGAATGGCGAAGAAAGCCGAGCGGGGAGTTGGAAGTTGACCTCGGCAGTGTGAGGATCGTTGTTGCTTGCTCTGCTTGGATGTCGAAACCGAAATTATAAGCCATCAAAAAGTACACGAGTTCCGATAAAAAACGCGACGTGTTGTCCCTAGAAACTGATAGAACCGCTGGATTACAAAGGGATCCACAGGACCGCTGGTTTAAAAAAGGATGTTCCCAACCCGAAGTCGATTTGTTGCACACACACACACACACATACACACATACATACATACATACAGAAAATGCTCAGTTCGTCGAAAGGGGTCGAGTAGTATATGACATTCGGCCATTGGGACCACTTTTATACCTCTGGTTTTTTTAGTGATTGCTTTACCTTTCTAGGAGAAAGGCAAAAAATGTTCCACAGACTTGGTTCCCAGATGACATTATTTCATCTTTAAGCATCTCATCATCAAGAGGAAGAAAAATTACGATTATTTAGTGGAATAACAGGTACCCACGGCTGGCTGAACAGCTGGATATTGCGTACCATCGGGGCCAAGTGCGCCTACAGGAATAAAATAGATCCTACATGTGGTCCTTAGCCTCTTATCCAGCTACTCCTATCCCGACCTCCACGCTGTGCCAGCTGGGATACAAGTAACAAAGGGAAGATCGGGTAACCAATCCCGGTGGGAACTTGGTCGTATGCTGACAGGGAAGGAGGGCTCTTTTGAGCTTCCGAGCGTCTGTCCTCCATGTTAGGAGCGGCTCAAAACGACGTCTATACTCCAGGTTAGGAGCGGCCGATTACCGTCCTCGTGCCAACGTGGGACTCTAAACAGTGTTGTGCACGATGGTCCTCCGGCGAGACAGCCGCCACCATGAAACACTCACAAGTAATGAAAGAGGAACAAAGAAATTCGGACTGGAACAGACCCATGCGACGAAAACGGACTAACGATTGGAAACTCGGGACGTGGAACTGCCGGTCTCTCAATTTCCAAGGGAGCACTCGAGTGCTTTCCGAAGTATTGAAATCCCGCAGATTCGACGTCGTAGCGCTGCAGGAGGTGTGCTGGAAGGGCTCAATGGTACGTACGTTTCGGTATGGTCATGCCATCTATCAGAGCTGCGGCAACACTCGTGAGCTGGGGACAGCTTTCATAGTGACGGGCGAGATGCGGAAACGGGTGATTGGGTGGTGGCCAATCAGTCCTCGAATGTGCAGGTTGAGAATCAAGGGCCGTTTCTTCAACATCAGCATCATAAACATGCACAGTCCTCACCTCGGAAGTACCGACGACGACAAGGGTGAATTCTACGCGCGGTTGGAGCGTGAGTACGACCGCTGCTCAAAACATGATATCAAGATCGTCATCGGGGATCTCAACGCTCAGGTCGGCCAGGAGGAGAAATACAAACCGTTGATTGTAAGGTTCAGCGCGCACCAGCTGACCAACGAAATGGGCCTAAGACTCATAGACTTTGCCACCTCCAAGAACATGGCCGTGCGTAGTACCTGCTTCCAGCACAACATTCTACACACGTACACCTGTAGGTCACCAAATCAGACAGGAACACAGATCGACCACGTTCTGATTGACTGTCAGATTCTATAGGAGTGCTAACGTCGACTCGGACCACTACCTGGTGATGGTTAAGATGCGCCCAAAACTCTCCGTTGTTAACAATATTCGGTACTGACACCCGCCTCGGTTAGATCTCGCGCGACTGAAGCAGCCTAACGTCGCCGAAAATTACGCGCATTCGCTCAAAGCTGCGCTGCCGGAAGAGAACCAGCTGGAGAAAGCTCCTCTCGAGGACTGTTGGAACACCATCAGAACAGCCATCAACAGCGTAGCGGAGAATGTCACCGGGCATGTGGGACGAACTCAACGAAAAAAGTGGTTCGACGACGAATGTAGGAGGCCTCCGGTGCAACAATGTAGAAGACGTGCCAGCCCACCGATAGGCGAAGTTAAGGATGCCATCAAGCAGCTGAAAAACAATAAATTTACTGGGAAGGATGGCCTCGGAGCGGAGCTTAATAAGATGGGCCCAGAGAAGCTGGCCAACTGTTTGCACCGGCTGATTGCAAGAATTGAGATACAGAACAGCTACCGGAGGAGTGGAAGGATGGGGTTATCTGCCCTATCCATAAAAAAGGCGACAAATTGGACTGTGGCAACTATCGCGCGATCACCGTCCTGAATGCCGCCTACAAAAAGTGCTGTCCCAAATCATTTTCCACCGCCTCTCACCCCTAGCCAACAGATTTGTGGGAAGTTATCAGGCCGGTTTCGTGGAAGGACGGTCTACGACGAACCAAATCTTTACCATACGGCAGATCCTTTAAAAATGCCGTGAATACCGAACCCTCACACACCACCAATTCATCGACTTCAAAGCCGCGTATGACACTATCAACCGAAAAGAGCTATGGAAGGTCATGGACGAAAACGGCTTTCCGGGGAAGCTTATTAGACTGATAAAGGCTACGGTGAATGGGACGCAGTGCTGTGTGCGGATTTCAGGTGGATTGGTCTCTCCTGCCTGCTATTCAATATTGGGCTACATGGTGTAATGTATCGAGCGGACATCAACACAAATCCAGTCAATTCGTTTCTGCTGATGACATGGACATTGTCGGCAGAACAGTACACCAGACTAAAACGCGAAGCAGCGAGGATTGGATTGCAGATAAATACGTATAAAACGAAGTACATGCTAGCCGGCGGAACCGAAGCCGACCGACATCGTTAAGGCAGTAGCATTACGAACGACGGCGATGAGTTTGAGGTAGTCGACGAGTTTGTCTATCTTGGCTCACTGGTAACCGAGGACAATGATACCAGCCGTGAGATCCGGAGGCGTATTATCAGCGGAAGTCGTGCCTACTATGGGCTCCACAAGCAATTGCGGTCGAACAGACTAAGCCCCCATACGAAGTGTAACCTGTACAAAACGCTCATAAGACCGGCTGTTCTCTACGGGCATGAAACGTGGACAGTGCTTGATGAGGACCTGCGAGTGCTCGGAGTTTTCGAACGACGGGTACTGAGGACGATCTTTGGCGGCGGGCAGGAGAACAGAATATGGAGGCAAAGGATGAACCATGAGCTCGCGCAACTCTACGGCGAACCCAGTATTCAAAAGGTGGCCAAAGCTGGCCGGATACGCTGGGCAGGGCACGTTGCAAGAATGCCGGACAACTACCCTGCGAAGATGGTGTTTGCCTCGAACCCGGCAGCAAGAAGACGACCAGGGGCGCAGCGAGCAAGATGGGAAGACCAGGTTGAGCGAGATCTGGCGGAGAGTACACGGTATCCCAGAGATTGGAGAGCAGCAGCTAATAACCGAGTAAATTGGAGAAACTTTGTTCATCAGGCTATGTCATGACGGAATGCCAAATCTACTATATAAAAATGGAATTCCGTAACGTTTGATCTTATTGATATTATTCACTCAGTCTCTGAGGTGTACAGTAATCATCATCATTTTGAATCGTTCTGAATCAAAAATAATTAGCGGTGACATGTATGTTTTTTAACATGAAAATGTTCGCTGATGTTCAGGAAAGACATTCGAGAAAAAATAATAGGTATCTAATTACAACAACTTGAGATATTATTCACAAAACTACGTAAAACATGCAAAATTATGACTTTCTGTGTTAAATTTGCCTCTAAATCAAAATTCTAAGCGATGACATATGATTCTTTTTTCACTAAAATGTTTGTTAATGTTCAGGAAAGACATTTGAGGAAAAATAATTAGTATCTGATCACTAAAACTTGAGATATTATTCACAAAACTACGTAAAACATGCACAATTATGACTTTTTATACTTAATTCGTCTCCAAATCAAAATTCAAAGCGATGACATGTGATTCTTTTTTCATTAAAATGTTCGTTAATGTTTAAGAAAGACATTTGAGGAAAAATAATAGGCACCTAATTACTAAACTTGAGATATTATTCACGAAGCTGCGTAAAACATGCAAAATTATGACTTTCTGTGCTAAATTTGCCTCTAAATCAAAATTTAAAGCGATGAAATATGATTTTTTTTTATTAAAATGTTGGTTAATGTTCAGGAAAGACATTTGAGAAAAAATAACAGGTTTCTGATTACTAAAACTCGAGATATTATTCACAAAACTATGTGAAACATGTAAAATCATGACTTTTATGCTGAATTTGCCTCTAAATTAAAACTCGAAGCAGTGATCTGTGATTTTTACTATAATAAAATGTTCGTTGTGTTTAGGAAAGATATTTGAGGGAAAAATAATAGGTTTCTGATTATTCGAAATTTAAATATTTTCCACAAAACCACATGGAAAATGCAAAACCATAACTTTTTAGGCACAATTTGTCTCTAAAATTCTGATTTAAAGCGACGACACGTGATTTTTTCAATAAAATGTTCGTTGATATTCAGGAATGACATTCGAGAAGAAATAATAGTTATCTGATAACTGATAATAAAGATATTAGTCACAAAATGAATATGAATATTTTGGCTCAATTTGTCTTTAAATCCTAATTCAAAGCTATGATGTATGATTTTTTTCCATTAAAATGTTTGTTTATGTTCAGGAAAGACTTTTGAGTTAAAATAACAGATTTTTGATTACTGAAAATTGAGATATTATTCACAACGCTACGTTAAACAAGCAAAATCATGAATATTTGAACTCAATTTGCCTCTAAATCGAAATTCAAGGCTATGATACGTAATTGTTCTTTATTGAAATATTTGTTAATGTTCGGGAAAGACATTTGAGGAAAAATAATAGGTATCTTATTGCTAAAAGTTGACGATTGACGAATATTCGGTTATCACCCGAGTGTGGTATATTCGGAACTGGGATGACCCCACATAACATTTTCCAAAATAACGACTTCTGGTTTCAGGAAAATAATCTGAAGTGGTATTTGGCCAGCCATTTCAATACTTCCGAAACCTCCGAACTCCATACGTCATTTTGAAATCCGAAATAGCGATTTCCAGTTTCTGTAAATCATCCCCAAAATATCAAAATATGCAATCCAATATGGGTATTTCCGTTCTGTGCGTTCTCAAAATGTTAAAGTACTTAAAGTGATGATGGACGTATAAGATGTGAAATATTATTGAAGTGAGTTGTGCTAATAATGCAATGAATTATAAAAAATGATTCCTAATTTTGAAACTTTTGATCCCGAGCATCGCCGGGAACGTTCAACTAGTAAATAAATAAATAAAAATAGCAGGTACCACATTTCCACTATATAATTGCCGCTGGACAGGCAACCTGAAATATACATTTCTTATGTAAAATTGGTCAATAAATCGTTTGGTGATGGTTTCATTTTGTGCAGGGAACGGAAAACGGTCTATTCTGTCCCTTTTCGCCCTACTTTTGCGTATTTTTGGAAATATGGACTTTTCCCCGTGCCAGCCCAGCGGCATCTAATTATTAGGAATTTGGGTTCATTTTTTCCCAGTGTGTATTGGAAGAGGACGCTAATTGAGAGCTTCAAAGTCTGCCCTATTGAAATTAAAATCAATGATGAAGTCAACTTCTTCATACCGCAAAGGTTTGTTACATGCTACTGATATAAAAAGAGCAGGATGGCTTGAGTCCAGGTCGATTGAAAGATCGTCTACGGGAAGGACTGTGTATTTTGTGGTAGCGTGAGAATTGATTCCCACAAGGTCTAGGATGCGATCACGGTAGTTTTTGATGCAGTTTATTTGTGCCATGTCAAGACAGCAGCTAGTTTGAGAAATGCTAGAGCAATTGGGATCAGCACACGAGAATCTTGAAGACGCGGTTAACCGCGAACTAAAAATCTTCACGGTTTACGGACCGAACTTTTTAAAGTCAGGAGCGAGTTGTTTAGTGAAATTCACCAGACTATCCTGAGAGAATGATCTGAGGAAGAACTACTTACGGATTGAAAGGTCTCTAATACCCTATCTATAAATAGGAACACAAACTCGATTGTAGCAACTATCGAGGCATAACCTTTCACAATTCCGCTTATCAAATTCTCTGCCGCATCCTGTTTTATAGACTAAGACTTTTGCAGGGAGCCTTTGCTGCTGAATACAAATACGGTTTTCGAACGGAGCAATCTGCAATGGACCAGATGTTCACCTTGTGACAGATAGAACCTCGACAAGTTTCAGGCACTTGCAGGAACGATATCTTTTTTTAGTTTTAAAAGCGGCGTACGACTCAATGAAGTGCAACGATTTACTGTTAGATGGTCGAATGCAAGAGGATGGGATCTCTAGCTTACTGTTCAACATAGTCTTGCAGGGTAGTGTAGGTACTTTTGAATGGTTGATGAACTTGTCTTTCTTGGTACCTACACTTGTAACGTATATGCATGTGAATAAATAAATGAATATGTGAGTGTGTAGGTGAGTAACCGAGTAAATGAGTATGTAAGTTTGAGTAGGTGAGTAAACGTGTCACTAACTGAATAAGTTAGTAGGCACAAAATAATAGTCATAGCACTTTGAGTCAATTTTCACTAAAACTATCATTAAGATGAAAGCGACGTAACGTTACGTTACGTAAGTAACAACTAGCATCATTTGCTGCTTGCACTGTGTCCTGTATCTCTACAGCAGCGCTAGCATACGTGCATGTGTCAAATTGGGAACCACAAAAATTATCGTTTTTAGGATCCAATGTTTCGTCGTTTTGTCTGTGAAGTAAAATTGTCATTATAAATTAAATCGTCACAGTTTCGGCTCAGATTTTGCATGCAATGTATCAATTGTATTACTTAATACAGTCACCAAAGGCCAACAGACAACCTCTCAGCAATCAATTTTGCTTCTTGTGCCCAAGAAAGCTATGGTCGGTCGTCATAAATCTTAATCTGCATTCGAACCTAGTTCGTACACCCCGAGTGGCAGTTCGTCTCTTTTAATTTGCAGTTTTTCCACTGCTTCGATACCGGTTGTAAAAAGTACCCTAATGATTATGAACGTCACTTCTGATGGTAACGAATGATTTCTTAAATGCGGGTGCTACCAGTCAACTTGTTCCCAGCGTCTCAACCGATTGACAAGAAGCGCACAGGGTTAAGGTTGTTGTACAACTTTTGAAAACTTTGTTGCCTGCGGGGAAATCTATCAACCTGTCAATATTCATAATGAGCTCGTTCCAATTCGGTGCACGCTCGTTAGTTTCAGTTTCTTGCGCTGGGAAACATGATCTAATCTGGTGCCGATTCCGGTGGAATCATCGGATTGAAATTTTGTTTGACTTGTTTCGGTATCGGCAGAGATTGATCGGTTTCCAGTGGAATTTTCTACGAGAGAGTTAATAAATCTGAAATACTTTTTATCCTTTTTGAATTTAGGATTGAATAGTTAAATTATGAAACATCTCTTAAAAGAATAATAAATTGCTAGATTTCCTTTATGGCGACCGCATTGCTTTTGCTTTAAGCTCAACATCTTTATTCAACATCTGATAACGTTAAAATGCAGCCGCCTTTTTGGAAACGCACTGCGATCGTGGCGAAGAAAAAATAAAAGAAGATCGGTTTTTATGTCTACCTTAAACAAATCTCCGCGATCAGATATTTCACATAAAGTTCGATAATCAATGATTACCATCGATAAACAAGAGGACAACACAACAATAATCGTGAAGTCGAGTGTTCATTAACATTTCGTCATCTAATTATGAAGCCGATTTATATGCAAATCCGGTGTGCGTTGCCCTCGAACGCGAACCCGCTCCTTATTCCGAGGTTTCGTCGCACGGATCCCGGCAGATACTTTGCATAGTGTACCGCATAGGGATTGCAGGGTGGAGGACGCTGTTTCTTCGAAGCCACAGAAAAAAATGCCGTTGATGGTCCGAAGCGACAAGCAATAAATTATGACATAATTAGGTGGACGCTCTGCGGTGAAAAGTTGTCGTTATAACCCAATTGGTACCAATAGGGGCTTCGCACCTCCAAGAAGAAGACCTGTGGTCAAGTACCGACTCTGGTGGACTCCTTCGACCGTGGAAGCATTGCAGGGGTGGTTTAAATTAGATCGATTCACAGCCGTGTTAAGAGTGATAGCTTCTGGGGTTCAACTTAACGAGGTTAAAAGAATAAGATTGTAGAGTTAATAAAAAAAAATCTGAAGAAAGAAAATTCTACATGAAGATATATTTCACAAAATTATGTCAAAATTGTGCAAAAATCGAATGGACAAACAATTTCAGAGTAGAAGTTAAGACGGTAGTACTGCCTGTGATCGCATAATTGTAACATTCGACATTTTATGGATTTCGTGCTTTTTATTGGGAAATGCTTAGAATAGTATGTACTTTTTACATCTGAAAAAATATGCGCATGTTTGTGTGAAAAAAGTCGTAAAAAATACCAAGTTGTTTTGTCACATAGCGTAAATAACCGCATAATTGTCACCCTACTTAATTTTTTCAACTTTTTTATAAAAAAAGCTTCCATCCAAATCCACATCTGCATTCTTTGGAACTCGGAAGTTATTCTGGTCCGGTAACCAACCACCGGTGATCCGTTTCTGATGTTCAGCTCATGCTTGTTGAATACATGAAAAACTTTATTTTCCCTGTGATATATTCCATAAGTAGCTTGAAAGTGACGGCATAAATGTATCATTGCAAAAATTTCAACCAATTTGACCTCAAAAGTAATGTTTAATGTATACAGAATGTAAAGTAGTGCTTTCTTCATGATGCAAAGTTTAGTTGAAGTGTCTATTTGCAAGAATATATTGGGAACAAAGCATTTAAGTTCAAAATATAAAAGTGCTATTTGCTCGAACAACCAATTTTGCAAATGTTACAAATATGCGATTATGGGCAGAGTAGTAGTTAAAATTTAAAAAAAATAGTTCTTAAAAACAAAGCAGAAGTGTATGAATAAAAAAGTAGATGTCAGAACAGTGTATCTGTCTTTTTTGCCATTTATGGAAATTACCAGTTATACAAAATTCTTACTAGGTGCCCTGTTAAATCGAAAAAAAAAACTTTGCTTGCTTTGCAACGTCCCTGAACAGCATCCCCCAAAGAGCGAACTTTACTGTTCTGACGGAATTTAGCATCCGAAGAGCAAGCTTTGAAGGAGATCCGATCGCAGCTTGCAGCACCGCAGGCCTCGTCACGCATCGGGTGAACCGGTCGTATGCGTATCAGTAGGATACCGTCGTTACTAAAACCCCGCCAGACAATCGTCGTTACCGTGGTCATCGATGCCGTCGCTCGGTTGCAGCCAGAACTAATATCACAATTTGACTGCCTTAATTGGCTCTGAATAAGTTGAAATTTTTCATAAACCAGTGCTGTATCTGGCGCTCGATAATTCCACCTATCCTGTCTGCGTCGCTCGATCCGATGATGAGCAAAAGGGATCTCATCGAATATTGCTGCGTACAAATGAGCAGAGCTGCTGATTGGACTTTATTTGTTCGCTCGTTCCCGTTGAAAGGCTCCTCACAGTGTTCTCAACAGTGTTACCGTAACTATTCTAAGAAAAAAAAAAAAAAGCAGTTTTATTTTGATTTGAAAGTAAAATATAAACAGACACAAAATTGTTTTTTACATTTTATAAAAAAATATGTGAAAATAGTATAGTCTGCGAGGATTTTCTTTCCTTAGAATATCAATACTTTTCACCAACGGAAAACAATAACAGTGAGCAGAACGTGTCCCACAGATAATAAAGCGCACAACAAACAACATCGAACGATTTCAGGTATGCTAAATGATTTTTAATGAGCTTCGAACAAATATTTTCCTCTACAGTTTCATTCGGATGCACATTTTTCCCCGATGTTTGATAGTTTGCGGGCACCGTTCGTTGCTTGTTTTGGTCACCATCGACGAAAGAAGCAGCTGTTAAGGTGAAACGGTGTTGAATCCAAAAATGGCCGATTTCGAGCCACCGCTTCGAATCTTCAAAGGCACAAGACTCGTAAACAGTAAATGCGTCACCTGTGAAAACGCTATTTTATGTTTGCTGCGGTGAAGCAAATATAAAATAGCGTTTTCACAGGGAATGTCATAACTGTTTCCGAGTCTTGTGCTTCTGAAAATTCGAAGTGGGGGCTCGAAGCCGGCCATCTTTGGATTCAACACCGTTTCACCTTAACATCGGAAGTTTGCTCTGTACACAACGCGGGTGATCATAGGCGACGGATCAGAAGTCTATAAAAGCTGTCGTTTGCATTGAATTGTGCGATGGTATTCTGAAATCAAGTGAGTTATATTGACTTCCTATACAAAAGATCTGGATACTTTTGTTTGAATTTTTTCTGTTGAAAATTACGTTATAACATGTTATTAGGATTGAATATTTAACATCTAAGAAATGTTCAATATGGTGTTATTATTGCTTCTCGTATAACTAGCATATACATTTCAATCAATTGTATAATTTCGTTATGCAGTTTCATTGCATCAGAGAAGCGAAATCGAAACAAATATTTAGAACCAATCATTCCCTACGACTTCTATAAGTAGAAGACCGCATTATTAAATATTTCTTCGTCTATCCAAAACATTTTCATAATGTTATTATTGCTACTCTAATGAAAATTTTTCTATATTGCAAGTGTCCTGTATAAAAACATGTCAATGAAGCTTGTAACCGCCAATCTTGTAAGTTTCAAGTTGAAACAAGCGGGCGTTCATTGTTTTGAATCTTAGTTGAATCCTGCCTTTCGATTTCAAAGGACTTAAGCATAGGTTTATCCTCAGGATACTCACTTGTCCCTTTCCGAGGCTAAACACACAGTTGAAACCTTTCCACAAAATAAAATCAGTGGTACTTGGCAAATAAACGAGGTTCAGAATGAAAGAGCAGTCAACGTAAAAGGAAGGGTAAAAGCATATAACCAAACACGGATGAACAATAAGCATGTCACTACTCTCAATAATGATATTGTTTATAATATGATTGCAGAATACAGCATACAGCATTTTTCCTAATTTCTCCATGATAATTATTTTTAATTTTCCTTTTAATTTTTTTTTTTTCGAAAAATAAATATTTTTTAAGAGTGTATATTTTTTCGGAAAGACAAAATTATTTTCAACTTATCAATTAACAACTTTGCCGAAGACGTCATACCGATCCAACAAAACGTTTTGACCCTAAAAATATTTGTAATCATCAATACCTTCCCAAAATAGCGTTTTTCAATAGCTTCTCAAACATGAGTCTTGTTCCAAAATATTAAACCAATAGCACAAAATGGTATCTTTTGTCTATGGAAGCGTCTATGCAAAGTTTCAGCCAAATCAAAAATGGTGGGGTAAACTGGTTGCCCGTTTTTCGAGGAATTGCTCCATATTGAAATCATGTACTGTAGTGCGGATTGCACGGAAGCATGATAAATCTTAAGCACTTGTTTCGTTGGAAAACAATTAATAAACTTATACAGAATGCTGCAAGTTGAACTCATTTCAGCCTGGAGTTTACTTATGTGGGTGTATCACGTGAGGTTCGTGTGAAATCTAAGGCCTACACACCCAACTTTCTTTGGTGAAATTCAGTAGACTTTCAATGAAGTTTGCCACGCTGGAACTTCAGTAATCATTTCAGCAATGAAGCATTACTGAATTACAATGAAGTTTCAGAAATGTGAAATGTCATTCTTTTTGACGGTACTTTGCTGAATTTTGCTGAATTGTCATTCATATTTGACGGACTTTTACTGAATTTCCAATAATGTTCAAACATTACCGAACATTCAGTAATGTCGGCTATCGAACATTTTGACAGCACTTTGCTGGTAAGTTTCAGCAACTTGGGAATTTTGTCGTGTGGATTTCATTCATCCAGCTTTCACCCTCATGTCACAAAGATAAGATTGATCTTCGAGTAATGTGTCGCCGAAGTCCGATGACCTTTCGCCATCTCTCTCCACTGAACTAAAATAAAAACAAGATTAATGACCTTTTTTACTCACCAAACACTTTATCCACGTTTCAACGGCCAGCGTTCAGGTCCTACAAACTCCAGAACCATTTTTGGAATAAATTTCTACCCAACATCACAATTTTTTACACGCACTAATCAACAGAATTGATAACAAGCACCATTTTTTCATTTTGACAGTATTTTGACAGAAGATTGCTGATTTTTGGTAAAGCAAAACAAATTGCTGAATTTTTAATACTCATTTTAATTGCTGAAAATTGAGTAGGTGCAGGATTTTTATTGTGGAATTTCAATAAAGATTACTGAATTAATCTTCGGGAATTTGATGTGTAGATACTTAAAAGTCTCAACTTTTTCGATCGCTGTCGCGAGAGTTGACTATCAGAGTAACAACTGTAGGTCGTCTGGACTGGGCGGAATCAAAAATCAAGTAATGTGTTTTGAATATGTTGAGCGATAATAAATCCTCTGCGAAGTATATCTGCAGTTCCTCCATATCATTTTTTATTTGTTGTGAAATTTGAATCGAATCAGAAGATGCATAGGACAGACATGTATCGTCAGCAGAAGACGTGGTATTCCATGCAGTCCATCACCGGTCATTGATTTTGTCCAAGAAAAGTAGAGGCCCCATGTTACTGCCTTGAGGTACGCCAAGGGCGGTATTCAACTACAATCTGCATTCTCGATGAATGGTAGCTTCGAATCATACCGTTTGCTGGACCCCGAGTACCATAACACTCAAGCTTACGTAACAGAATTTCGTGCTCAATCGTGTGCTGTCAATTAATTCACAGGCTGCAATTACTGTGTTAGATCCAGAGCGGAAACCATACTGATGACTGCATGAAACTCAATAGCTCTTGAGAAAGGATGCTAGGATTTCATCCGGTCCGCAGCTTTTGTTGGTGCCAAGATCCATTATCAAGACGATAATTATCTTGCTCAGAAATATACTTTCAGCTGGGCGAAAATGTTTGAATCTGTGCCAAACAATCACCATTCGCGGGAAGTACCGTACTGCATCAGTTTTCGAACACTTAAGCTATGATTGAATTTCTTGCACTAAAAAATCAACGAAAAATGAATTCTCTCGTCAACCTCAAAGGTTTAACACGCTGGTTATTTTATTGTTGTTGGAACTAGGTGCTATTCATATAGATTCAAACATATTTTGTTTATGAAATTAACGAGAATTCAGAACTCGGCTTTGATTCAAATTCCGAACACTTCAATGTAATCATTAAAGGCCCAAGCACAATGGATACGTTTGCGTTGCGTTGACGTTAATTTGACAGGAAATGTATGGGCTAACTGTCAAATTGCCGCAAACGCAGCCGCAACGTATCAATTGTGTTTAAACCTTAAGAAATAGGTAGGCAAACCGTCTCACTGGCTGTCATTTTTTTCAACGCCTGCTGGTTACCTGGAAGTAGTCCTACAGTGAGTGAAGATCTGTGCATCACCAGGTAAAGGACATTCCAAAAAACGAAAAGATATATAGGGTAAATGACCCAATAGTGGAGGAGCTAAGCACGAGTTATGCATGTTTAGCCATGTTTTGGCTAAGAAAAACAAATCTAGCTGGTCCGTTTCACTATTTTCTGTTGAAATGGGTTCTATTTGATAATTTTGCACCTTAAAATTGACTTTGAATCCGCTTTGAGGGTTTAAATTAACTAAAATAAGTTGCACGCTTTTGTTCCAATAGTTGCGGTAGAGTTCCTATAGTTGTGAATGGGTGTTCTTGTAGTTGCGGTATATAAAACATTCGTGTTTGCTTGGTTAAATGAAGGTATTTGCCTCGCTTGAAGTGGTTTTTGAGTATTTTACTATTTATCATATTGTTTTTAATAGGTTGACAAGTCGGTTTGCAAGTAAATACAAAAATGCACGGAGTTAACTAAGAGACGGATTTTGCGCCAATTTGGTCAGATGTTGGTAAAATTTAGTGAGGGTATGTAGGTTTTATTAAAATAAAACAAATTTTGCATACTTTTTATAAAATGTCTTTAGACTAACATTTTAAAAATGCTGAAATTGGCTGAAGAGAAAGACCAATGGCGCTCATTTTGAAATATTCAGAAGAATTTTTTTTTTCACAAATGGTGACTTCTCAACACTGGAAGTTAGAGTCTATTACCTCTGCTTCGTACCATGTTTGCGCTTACATTTTTGACGTTAGTGTTTACTAAAAGAGCGACTGAAGCTGTGAAAGGCTCGTTAAAAGAATAACAAGGCCAAAAGCAGTGGGTGTGCATCGATTAAGAGGTCATAAATGCATAATACAGCATTTTAGGGTGAGAGCGATAACTTTTGTGGCCGATCATGTATGAAGTATCGGTAAATACACGGTGGCAGGGGAAGGTGGGGTTCAAAAATTGAATAGTAATAAGTTACATAATTTAGGTATGTCCCCTAGTACCTGCTTGTCCCTAATATACACAAGTAGTCCCACATACATATGTTCTGATAAACGTAAATCAGAATTGCGAAACATACCGCAACTGTATCCTGTGTATCCTGTGATCCAATAGTGGAGGAAGTAATTTATAAATAATATGATCATCTATTAACGAACTTCACCTGTGCAACAGTTTCCATAATAAACTGTTATCTGGGAAAATAATTATATGAGTAATAATCGTACTAAAACCACACACATATCTTAAAACAATCGTGGCCAAAATAAGAAAATGGGTAGTGAGTGGCAACTATTGGTGCTACCACAACTATTGGATCATCCACCCTAGTAATCATACTTTTGATTACTCAAGCTATAATAAGGTGTTTGTTATTCTCAAGTGCTCGAAGTTTGAGACTGTTTGAAGTTTGAATCAAAACAGTATTAATTTTCTCATGAAGCGCATCGGGAAGTAACAAGAAGTTTACGGAAATGCTGCTCTAAGTAAAACAATGTGCCGTGATTGGTTACGGCGTTTTGAATTCGGTGATTTCGATGTTGACGACTGTTCGCTTAAAGGGAGGCCAAAAACCATCGAAGATTGCTCGATAAAAATTCAGACCAAAGGCAAAAATAGCTTGCTGCGATAGCATACTTTGAGAATGATTCAAAAACAAAAAAGTTAACAACTGTGAGCTTACATTCAACGAGCATCATACCATCTATTTCAGAGAGCGCATAATATTATGCATTAAGTTGAAAATTGGAGTTGTCGACTAGCGACATTCGATTTTTCTCTCATACCGCACATTACACCTAACGTCGGAAGTAATGCGCTGTATAGCAAATCAGATGCGTTATACAGCGCACTTATAATAGTTTCTCTGGCGAATAAACGCTCTTAATTTGACAGATCAGAAGCCCACACGCTCGTAAATAATAACTCATGAACTGAGCAACTCTGACTCAGTTTAAAACGATGTTCGTCGACGTCAAAAAATGAGTAGAAGTCCTTTTTTTTTCATTTATTTGACACGGCACAATACAAATTAATGTTTTACGGAGCCAATTAAATCAAATGCCTTATGGTCTAGAATATCTTATAATCTAAAGGCAAATTCTTTACCCTCGCTGCCGACTACGAGCTGAAACTAAATCTAATATTAAAACTAACATGGTTGTTTTTGACGTAGGACTACGTCTAACCGCACTATATCGAGACACATTCTGCGAAAACTAAAACCAAGGTGTAACGTTGGAATGAAAGATTTCAAACGGTAGTGCTGATGTAACCACATAATGGATTACAATAATCAATATGTCGTTGGATTGATAAAATGATGGACAATTTTGTGATTCCTCAGTTATCATTATCATTTCATTTTTTAACAGTGAAAATTTAATAGAAGTTTCAAGATCGAATTTCCACGAACAATGTACCAATCACACGCGAGCACCCCTGGCAAAGACTTCATGAAAAGATACCAACTGCTTGCTGTGATATCTTGTATAGCAGTGGCAAAAAAAATTGACAGAATCTCCCCGTCCCAATAGGTCAACTAACGTTTGCTTCTATGAGCCTAGACTTTATTGATGTCTTGAAGGTGAAGCTTTTTCGGAAAGTGCGTAACCACCTCCACTATCGGACAGTTTTACGTTCTGCTGTCAGAATGTTATTAAAACTGATGTCTTGATGGAAAACATGCTGGCACAGGCAACAGTACTGCACCGAGCAATATTTGAATAGAGCGCTGGTCACTCGTCGTCTATCAGTGCAGTAGAACTCGATATTCATTTGTGTGCAGCCAAGCCAAGTGAAGACTACATTGCTGTTGTCGACGCACAGTGGGGCGTGTTGGGCTGATCGAATTGCCGTTTGAATTGTCTTCTTCTTCTTGTTTCGTATATGTAGTAGCAAATATCAGAATTCAATATGATTATTCGGGTGCCGCAAAATACGCTGCGCCACCGGGGACAGCAAAATTCTGTACGTGTCGGTAGAGACAAATATCAGGGTATATAAATAAGGTTCATTGTACAGATAAAAAGCGTATTTTTCTTTCAAAATAGAGTGCTGCAAATAAAAAATCGAAATTTAGACGCCATTTGATTCTGCCAAACACGACATGACAGAATTTGCCAAAAATGAACGGTTCTTTTTTCATGACTATTTTTCATAGACATTTCCACCAATGAACTAGTTTTAGTTCCAAGTCGTTTGAGGTGTCGCTTGATGAATTGAGGCTGATGACCTAGATACTTGATATTACTACCCGAGTAATTAGAGGCTTAGTACTGCTTAGATCATGATCATTATACGTATTACCGGCACATGTTTCGGTCATGTTCCAGGATCCGTTTTGCCGATTCCGGTCATTCGCTCCGGCAACATTAAGAACCACGTTTTGTGCTTTTGTCTTCTCCTTCAGACTTAATAACTTACTTCCTTCATTATCGATCCTATCATGTGCTCCTGCAAGCTATCTTTCTAACGGCGTATAACGTGCTATAGTCCATGATATAGTTGAAGTTTTAGATCATAGGTTATTAAGTCTGGAGGGAAGCTTTTGTGTGAAAGAGTCTGAGAATAAACCAATGCGAACCTATGACCACCCGCTTGTCAAAGCGGACTCTGTAACTTTGCGGCTACGAAGCTCCCCTATCGGTGTTGTTCATTATGAACTGTTGAAATCGAACGAAACTATCACTAGGCACGCTATCGACTTCAGTTAATACTTCTAAGCCAGCAATTGCGTTAAAAAACGGCCCCGATTTGAGCAGAGGTACAAAAATGTGATTCTTTTGCATGACAACGCTCGGCCTCGTATTGCCGAAGTTATTAAAACACACATGGAAACGCTCAAATAGGCAGTCTTATCTCCCACACCGTATACTCCAGATATTGAGCTATTCAACTATTACTTGTTCTATTCGATGGCACATGGTCTAGCTCAGCGGTGTTGTTTAGTCACCAACGGCACACTCCTTTTGCAGATCGCTTTCAGGTTTCAGGTTTTTCAAAATCAGGTTTTTCTTGAAAGCTTTCGCTTCTTTACTTCCTTCTAAACATCAAGTTGGTGTAGTGAAGACCAGTAGCCCCGGAAGCTGCCGGAAGTCCGCGTTGAAGTAAGTCTCATCATTCATGATGATATGTACCATGAGGTTCCGTCGCCAGCTTGTTGTACAATTTCCCGGTTCTGTGACTTTCCCATCGAATTTTGCTGTTCGACACGATTTGGAGCTTTCTGTAACTTGGACAGATTGAACTTTTTGACCATATCCCTGACCAAAGCATTGGGATTTCACGTAAATGCCTTCACAACACGCTTGTGATCCTGATCACTAATAGAACATCCATTCTGACCAAATTTCTTCTTTTGTTCGATGCTTAGAGAAAATCGATTCGCGATAATGCCATTCAGGAAACGGTTTTGCCTTTCTCCTAGAAAGGTATAGCAATCACTTGCAAAACCGAAAGTATAAAAGTGCTCCAAAGGGCCGAATGGCATATATCACTCGACTCAGCTCGACGAGCTGAGCATTTTCTGTGTGTGTGTGTATGTGCAGATTTTTATTCTCACTCACTTTTCTCAGAGATGGCTGAACCGATTTTCATAAAATCAGTGTCAAATGGAAGGTCTAGTTGCCTCATAAGACCCTATGGATTTGTTCTGCAATCAGACTATTACTTTGCCTGTTATGTTTGAAAATGTGAAATCTAGCTATGAAAAGGAACATGTGCCGAAGACTCACTCACTTTTCTCAGAGATGACTGACCCGATTTCCACAAAATTAGTGTCAATTGATAAGTCTAGCTGCCTCATAACACCCTATTGAATTTTACTGTAATCGAACTGTAATTCCGTCTGAAATGTACCGAAATGTGAAAATCACGAAACTTCATTATCTCAGAAACTACACAATCGATCTGATCAATATTATTATCAGATGAGCGGGCTAGTTAAGGGTTAACTGATGAATTATGATTGAATACGTGGTTTCAAAGTTTGGCTGCCCTATACGTTCCCATTTCATTTGATTATAATAGAACTTATAAACTTATAAACTATTATAAAGCAACAGTTATGTGTAAAATTGTTAATAAAACAAAGAAAGTCTATTATCTCCAAAATTACATGACTTATTTGAAAATAACTAGTGTCATACGGCTCACTTCAGCTTGTCTCAAGGTACGAAGCTGGTCTAACAAGCCAGTCGTCGTAGGTTCGAGTCTCGGCTCGGGAGAGACTGTTAGTGTCAGAAGGATCGTAGCGCTAGCCCCGCAATTGTCCTGTACACTTAACAGTTGGCTGCGAAGTCTGTGTATAATAAACAGAAGGTCGAGTTCCGATACGGAATGTAGCACCAAGGCTTTGCTTTGCTTAGTGTTATACACGCAAAACTTTTCCTTATTACTTTAGAAGCAATAGCGCAAAATTACCTTTTAGGTTACAGATCCATTACTTAAAAAGCAATAAAATTCTTCCCCAGTCAAGTAACAACACATACTGTCATATATTTAGCACGTGTTATGAGAGTACGGCTATCTAATAATGGTCGATTCAACCACATGCAACGTTTTTTCTGTCGAAAAATGCTCCCTCTGCACCTCAAGTCAAAAAAAATCACACACCGTCGCATAAGTTGCACATGATACAAGTTTTTTCAATCTCCAATTCATCCGGTAGTTCGCTCGTTGTATGCATACGGAGCAGCGAAAAAATATGACAAGAGCTGCCAAGCAACATTTTCCCCGTCATAGAGTATGCAAACGTTGATGATTTCAAAGACTTGAAATGCACCTTAAAATGACATCACGATCTGTAAACTGTGTTAGAGAAAAATAAAAACATTCGCTTTCTTGCAAGCTATTTACAGCACATAATCATTGGTTCATGAAAACTCATTTGCACCTGTTTGAATATACAAAACTCGTGCCCATCCAGAACAATATTCGCAACTTCGGCAACTCTGGTCAGACAGTATTACATATTTCCATTTCAAGTAAACACTGGGGGACGAAACGAAAGTGTTTCTAATTGGACATTTAAGGTTGACGGTTGAGATTCTGATTGTGTGTGGATGAAGGGAGACAAAAATGAACCAGATCGTTGCATCAATACAAATGCAGCGAGTGAAGTCTTGCCAACACATGCATTTCGGTGCTTGGCTGTATGTTCTCCTGCAGAAACACATACAAGCGTGTGGCCGTCATAATTTTTATTACTTTTTGTTTGTTACTTTTTGTGTATAATGTGCAGTCATAAGACACAAAAAGTAATAAGAAATTGCCCAAAAGTAATAAAATATTCCCCGTTTGCGTTGGGTGTACGAACGAGTCATCTCTCAAACTTACCAATAACAAACTTCATTACAATTTGATATGTGGCTCAAAAGTTATGGAAAGAAAAGAAATTCAAAGACTATTTTTGATCGATATATGTGGCCTCAACAACATTTAAATGTGGTATCGTACTATTTGAACGTTCCAAATTCATTGATTCCTTGCGATGTGTTTAAAGTCTGCAAATGTTCGACAAATCGGCCACAGGATATGATCAAAGTCAAATAACAATTCGTTTGAAATGATTGGTTTTATCGAAGTGACAGCATCCTCGACTTTTGGCTTCTGTAGACCGTCTTAATTCTGAATACATTCATATTGGGTGGTTTTCGGTCATTTTCAGCAGATTTTCTGGCATCAATCTGACACCGGAAATACTCATATTGGTCGTGTTTAAATTCAAAATGGTGTCCAGGGTCAATGTTTGGTTTCTAAGCATCATCTCAATTACGGAAATATTCATATTGAGTATTATTCGGTCATTTTCGACTGTTCCTAGAAGTTGCCATTCAGCAATTCAAAATGATGCTTGAGGTCAATTGTTAGCTCATTGCATCATTCTGGTTCCAGAGATAGGGGAAAGTAGGTGAAGACGGACACCCTAAGGTTTAATCTAAATAATTACTTAGGTATTGCTATTTAGATCGCAGTAGTCATACAAATTGAAACTTAAGGTCATTTGTTTTCATAATCATTTTTGGTATTAGTGAACTTCCTCCAAGTTTTATGTGTTCTGGGTCTTCAAAAATAAGACTACAAATTGTTGTTTTTTGACATGGTTGGGAAAGACGGACACTTGGGGTGGGTAAGATGGACACTACCAAGATAAAGGTGGACACTCACAAAAAAGATGTAGTACGTTAAGTACGTTAAGCATTCTTTTGAATTATGTGTTAAGTGATGGGTATACATTACTCTACGTTATTAGAATCCATCTATACATCACGTGAACAGTTTGAGAGGATGGGTTTCGATGAAGGCGAAAATTCTCCGCCTATATGGCCTGTTCTAACTGCTAAGTGATTAATATCTGCTGGATTCCCTCGCGGGCGTACTTTGTGAACATCTGTAGTACACAACAGATGCTACATGTGAAAATTCTTGGAAAATCCGTGTGTCCATCTTTCCCTACCATAGTGTGTCCGTCTTGCCCGACCTGGTTGTAAATTTCTCAAACGATCGTAGCTCTTCATCGGAACATCGAAAATCTGCTGGATTTTTACTAGAAAACCGAGGAAAGACTAATTAATCACTTTACTATTGTGAACAAATGAAAACACGTAAGTTTCACGAGTTTTTCACTATTTTCCGTGGAAAAAAAATTACATCAAATTGCGCGTTCTCGAAAATATTCCTCGTTTTACTTACAAATTTGACAGTTTGCTTGCTGAAAACCGATAATGCAACTCAAAAGCATTAACACACTAAAAATAAGGTACTCGCATCACTCAACTATCATAATACATTCTAGTTTGTGAAATATTAAAAGTGTCCATCTTACCCGCAGTGTCCGTCTTTACCTACTTTCCCCTACTCATATTGGATGGTATTTGGTTATTTTAGACTGTTTTTCACAAACCGGAAGTCGCCACCTTGGATTTTAAAATGGTATTTAAGATAATTTCTGGCCTCTGAGCGTCATTCTAGTTGAAGAAACACCCATATTGGGTGTTATTCGATCATTATCGGCTGTTTCCCAGGAATCGGAAGTCGCCAACCTAGAATCCAAAATAGGGTCTTTGGTCGATTTCTCTAGATCCGGAGATACTCATGTTAGACGGAAATCGGCCATTTTTGGCTGTTTTCCAGAAACCAGAAGTTACAATCTTACAATTTCAAATGGTGTCTGAGGTCAATTTTTAGCTTCTTGCAACATTCTGGCTGCGGAGATACTCATATTGGGTGGTATTTGGTCACTTTGGGCTGTTTTTCAGAAACCGAAAGTCGTAATTTTGGACTTTAAAATTGCCTGTAGAATTTCTGTCATCTGGGCGTAATTCTGGGTCCGAAAACATTCATATTGAATGGTATTTGGTTATTTCCGGCTGTTCAATGAGAATCGTTCATTTCAGGCTGTTTTCCAGAAACCAGAAGTTCTTAAAATTCAAAATGTTGTCTGAAGTTGATTTATGGCTCCAGTGCATTATTACGATTCCAGAAATACCCATATTGGGTGGTATTTGGTCGATTACCGCTTTTTTTTTTGAAACCGGAAGTCGCCATTTTGAATTTCATAACGGCATTTGGAGACAATTTCTGGATTTCGAACGTCATACTGGTTGAAGAAACACTCATATTGGGTGCTAATTGGCCATTTTCAGCTGTTTTTCAGAAACCGGAAGTCGCTATCTTACAATCCAAAATGTTGCTTGCGGTCGATTATGGAACATATTTGTTACCACTAAAAACATTCACTTGCCAAATTTGGTTCCATTTAGTTGATTAGTTCTCGAGATGTGCAGAAATTTGTGTTTCATTTGTATGGAACCCCTCCCTTCCAGAAAAGGGAGGGGTGTCGAACCATTATGGTCATACTTGTTACCTCTTAAAACATCCACATGCCAAATTCGGTTTCATTTGCTTGGTTTGTTCTTGATTTGTGTAGAAATTAATGTTCCATTTGTAAGGGACCCCTCCCTTTCAAAAGAGGGAGGGGTCTCAAACTATCATAGGAACCTTTATCGGCACCAAAAACCCCTACATATAAATTTTCACGTCGATCGGTTTGGTAGTTTTCGGGCCTATATGGATCAGACAGACAGACCGGTCTGCATTTTTATATGTTTAGATTACAACATCAATATTTTAGTACCTAAAGAGTGAATATACATTTATTGGATAGAAGCGTTCATGTAAATCTATTTTTACAAATAAAAGTTTGAATGAGAAAGGCTGGGTCTGACCGCTAGGTGGATTAATTTAGGTTTTTTTTACAATTTTCGAAAAACTGACAGCGATAAAAATACAATGTAAACAATACACTCCAAACTACTTCTACTCAATTCATTTAATTTGGCTGTTTTAGCCGTAAAAGGGCACGTTAATGAGCAGAATTATGGTTGTCAGAGAGGCACGATCGATGTCTCAGTTGAAAAATGTGACATCAGTTGATTCAATTTTTTAGGATGATTTCATGTACAGTGTAAAATATAAAGCGAATTGTTAGTTATTTAATATATTCCCAAAACTACGACGTAGGATTCAACCGAACTGTATATCTTAATTATAATTCTGCTTCATGCTAAAATTTTGTTGGAATCTAAATAAAAGATCCTTATTGTTTGCATGTTGTTTCAGACTTAACGGGAGATTAGAATAAAAGTAAAAAAACTTTCAGACAATCTAACAAATGCCAATGAACTGACATATGTATAACCCAGTATCACACTCGCAAAGTACAACTCTTTTTTTTTTGTTTTGGCATAAAACATTCAAAGCTTTAATTCAGAAATATCCAGTTCTGCCATACTGACATCGAAATCGTGTTAATATCTGCTTAAGCCCTGTCACCTTCCTAATTGCATCAACGCAAATCCGCTTGCAGTACGGCTGTATACAGGTATTTAAGACAAAACCAACCACGTGCCAACGGAATGGCGAGCACTCAATCGTTGTTAAATCATGCCTCAAAAATCGATATCTAAATAACTCGGCTAAGCTGCCGTTGCGGGTGTTGACTCTGGCGGTTCAGATTGTCCGTTTATTCTCCATTGACTGACATCCGTCACTAATCTCCTCTTATGGGTGTATAATTTCTTGGATTTTTCCTGAGACGCGCAAAATGAAGAGGAAAAAACATCTCAATCGGAACATTCAACATGATAGCGAGAGATTAACTTGGAAAGCTCCTACCTCCCCGCCATTCTCTCCTGTAACCTCAAGCGGCTTTCGGTCAGCCTTGACAAGGTGATCCAAATGGGTTTATCGTGGCACTACCGCAAAAATAAGTCACAAAATGTTTAACATGATAAATAATTAACATAAAATCTCACTCACCTAATTAGGCGTAGATAATCTTGAACGAAAAAAAAACTGGGCTTAAGTCGAACAAGAATCCGCCAGCTGAACACAGTCAAATGCTGGCAAGGAGCAGCGATCGGTCATCGTTTTTGTTTTCTTCCCTACCACCGGGTCGATCAGCGAAGACTTGCCCGATCTCAATCACTCAACCGTGTGTCTTGTCGGGAATATCAGCATGACGCTTTTACAACTCAGAATATTTTTCCCCGTCGCCCTCCGCTGGACGTCGGGCCGGCCATCGTTTGCAGCTCCGTTTATGATTTATGCGTGTTCCTTCTGTTGTTGAATTATTTGTTCTATTATTTGTTTCACCTTGGAACGAGCAAATCTCAGGCATCAGCATCGGTGTTGTGTCTTCTCGGTGCAGGCAGTCTACTTCCCTCCGGTAGGCATGGGGAAACACAGGGCGGAAAGGAAAATGGCCCCAAAACGAGAACAATTTTCGTTACCCATTTTACGATTATTTATTATTTGCATATACGATGTTGATTTCTGTGTTTAAAATGTATATAAATAAAAACAACAATCATAAATAATATTCATTAAAATTCACTTCAATATATTTTATTGCCGGTGTGTCTTTCTTCCACTTCATTCATATTATTTAGGTGGAGTATGATACGCGCATTCGCGGATCCTTTAGGTGCACGAAGAATGCTCTTAATTTCTGTAAACCGTCTTGCGCTCTAAAAGGTAGATGATGCTCAACGTGTGATGGGCATTTTTATCGCGCTCCATTCTCACTGCCTTTGTGACAGGAGGTTTTCAACCTAAATTTTTATTTCTTCATTGCTCTCGTTTTCCTTCTGTCTTTCATATTTTTATCGCTTTATGATGATACTCGCGGGCCCCGGAATCGACGCTGCGTAAATGTGTTTTGAGGAGACTGGTGGAATTCTTCGCATTGCTGAAAGAATTTTTTCGAAATTTTCTGGACTCTTGGCATTTTGTTTTAATTTTGCAGTTTTCCCCGGCTCACAATTTTTGAGTTGTTTAATGATGTTCTCCAAATTCTTCCGAGTACTAGGAATAGTTGTTCTTCTAATGATAATTAAGCAAGCATTGTAAAAAGGAGTTCTTAATAATACAACTGCTTCAAACAACATTTAAAATGTTTATTTGCTGGAATTGAAAATTCGTATATGATATGAGCCGGTATATACTGTAAACGATTTGCTTTAATTATTCAAATCAGTAATTACCACTCCACACCAATTCGACAACAATCAATATATAAAAATACATATTACCGCTTCGTAACATCACAGCAACTTTCTTTCAATTCAACATCTTTTGAACCTCAACGCTAGGCTTAAAAATTAAACTTTATTTCTACCGTAAAAGATAAGATTGCCCGTCATCTTTACCCGTAGTTCAATAAAATCATTAAACAAGCAGAAGAATTTAATTTCTCAAATATTTCAGAAAGTTTCAAAATACCAAAATAAAATAAAAGTAAAATAATATAAAGGCAATAAAAAAATCAAAATCAAAGTAATGTAAACTGAGGTAAAGAAAAAAGGTAAAAGGTGAAAGGTAAAAGGTAAAAGGTAAAAGGTAAAAGGTAAAAGGTAAAAGTAAAAGGTAAAAGGTAAAAGGTAAAAGGTAAAAGGTAAAAGGTAAAAGGTAAAAGGTAAAAGGTAAAAGGTAAAAGGTAAAAGGTAAAAGGTAAAAGGTAAAAGGAAAAAGGTAAAAGGTAAAAGGTAAAAGGTAAAAGGTAAAAGGTAAAAGGTAAAAGGTAAAAGGTAAAAGGTAAAAGGTAAAAGGTAAAAGGTAAAAGGTAAAAGGTAAAAGGTAAAAGGTAAAAGGTAAAAGGTAAAAGGTCAAAGGTAAAAGGTAAAAGGTAAAAGGTAAAAGGTAAAAGGTAAAAGGTAAAAGGTAAAAGGTAAAAGGTAAAAGGTAAAAGGTAAAAGGTAAAAGGTAAAAGGTAAAAGGTAAAAGGTAAAAGGTAAAAGGTAAAAGGTAAAAGGTAAAAGGTAAAAGGTAAAAGGTAAAAGGTAAAAGGTAAAAGGTAAAAGGTAAAAGGTAAAAGGTAAAAGGTAAAAGGTAAAAGGTAGAAGGTAAAAGGTAAAAGGTAAAAGGTAAAAGGTAAAAGGTAAAAGGTAAAAGGTAAAAGGTAAAAGGTAAAAGGTAAAAGGTAAAAGGTAAAAGGTAAAAGGTAAAAGGTAAAAGGTAAAAGGTAAAAGGTAAAAGGTAAAAGGTAAAAGGTAAAAGGTAAAAGGTAAAAGGTAAAAGGTAAAAGGTAAAAGGTAAAAGGTAAAAGGTAAAAGGTAAAAGGTAAAATGTAAAAGGTAAAAGGTAAAAGGTAAGAGGTAAAAGGTAAAAGGTAAAAGGTAAAAGGTAAAAGGTAAAAGGTAAAAGGTAAAAGGTAAAAGGTGAAAGGTAAAAGGTAAAAGGTAGAAAGGTAATATGTAAGTGGACAGATTACAAAATTTCCACAAAATATTCGTAAACTCGTCTATCAAAAGTTTACCTCTCCGGTACTTAAAACTTTTCCATATACCCGAGTCATGCGGTTAGCGAACGAAACTCCCATTAATAATGAAATAAAAATTATTTCCGATGCATGTCGATAAGAAATTTGTTTTGCTTTGTGTTGTCGCACAATTTTCAAGCTTTATTTCGAGTTCCATTATTTGCAACACTTTGTCTGCAATTGCCCCTCCTGAGCCTGCCGCATAGGCAGCAGCCGAACCGCGAAACACTATCTCGCGGTGCAGCTGAACTCGGCAGGACACGCGGCTCGCTTGTTTTTACATATTTGCATTTTCCTGTGTGCTTTTCATAATAAAATCGTACAGCCTGTAAAGTGTAGCACTTTTCCCACTTAAATCTTCTTCCTGAATGTTTTGCTTGCTTTACACTGAGGTACGGTGTGGTAAAACATGGCTACTCAGAGGCCAAAAATGTTTCTTAGTTCATTCATATTTTTGAAGCAGGATTTCAGTTTCCATGAAAAAAATTATTCTGAGATTTTGACCCACCAAGTTTGCACACTGTGAGCAGTTCAAATGAAGATTCCGCAACGGTTCCGTTCGTGCTACAACATACATATTTTCACAGCATTCTACTTTAGCAACCGGGTAACAACCGCAACAAACTAACTATGTAAGATACTTCGCACCTCGACGCAGGCTCCGCAAGTCCACCGCGGTCGGTCGGTACTGAGTAGGTACCAGTGAGGTAACGCCGTCGCTAGACGGACGACGAGTGGCCAACGGCGAACGGACGCGACGCGTTTGCTGAATCGGACAGATCAACGGCGCGAGCTCGTTCATGCAATAAATTTAGCATATTTTTTAATTTGCGACTTCTGTTTCATTTCATTTTCAGGCCTTCCATTCCGGCAGATACACGGCAGATGAACCCGAGCTGAAGCTGCTGCGCGCTCCAATGCAGGTTTTTCGCTTCTCCGGGCTGTCGCCGTCTGTCCCGGTCAGCACAGCGCAGATTTATGTTCATATTTTATTTTTATAATGCAAAGATGGTGTTAGATTGAAGCGGAACGAACCCAGGACAGGGTGGGTTGTGAGCAATGCAGCCGCCAGCCAACAGCCACTCTTGAGTCACCGCGAGGACGGAAGACGATTTGTAGCGTTTGGCGTGTTCGGTGACATCGCAGCCAGCCAAGCTCAAGCCCTTGCCTCGCACTGTGCTACCGGAGAGTTTCCGGTTTTGAGGGTTCTCGGCTGTTTTGCGCCACCAACGAGAGTTGTGTATAAGGGCTAATAATACTGATAATCGTTGGACGACGAATCGTTGACACTTTCGGGTAGTAAATTTGGTAAAAATCGTTTGTACTGTATTTATCTGCTTGTCAGAAACGATAAAAAAATATCGAAAATTGTTACATTACAATTGTTACAAAGAACATTTATCTAATATCCAAATGTGGAATTTCTGCAAAATAATTTCAATTAATTATTAGTTTTAAATTATTATTTTCGTCGCAGTTCATTCGAATTAACCTACCATCTCCGAAAATTGGACAAACTTTCCAACGACCAATTTAATTTTATAGCTTGTTTTAATTATCAGTTACCATGTTCGAGCCTATCTGTATGCATAATACTGCTTATTTCACTTTGACCCACGGTGAGTTGAACTCTTCGTGTGTGGCAAATCTAGTTTATACGATATTACCATCGGAAAAACGAGCGATAAACTACCTCTAAATAGGAACATAACGGATGGCCGGAGAGGCCAAAAGACACGGACTGACGTTTCGAAACCCGAACGAAGCTCTCAACTGACCGGGCGGTCGAGCATAGCACAGCATTATCCGTAAGAGGTGTGACCATATTTTCAACGCTTCTCGCTGTCACCCCAACTGGACCGTTGTCAATGTTCGGGCGGCGAGGGAGGACCTGACAATCGCCAAGGTTCCGGTCACTCGTAAATTATCTGCGTTGTTTTTCGTCGCCCGCTATCGCGTTCGTCCGCACCGTGAAACTGGACTGTTTGGTAATCGAAATTGAATTTGTATCCGCGCTGTGACAAAGAACGAATAAAAATGTTCCCCAGCCAATTGATCGATCAACACCGGGACCCTCGACCGGGTTGTGGATATAAGAGGTGCGAGAGTGGACTTCGGTGTGATATGAATAACAATAGCCCGAGATGCTGGCGGGATAAGGTTCCACCCGCCGTTTAAGAGAGTCATCTTATTTGCGGACAAATGGATGATAGCTGTGACCCGGGCCGGTAAGATGACTCAGATCGGTTCCCGGGCCGGCTTACTCGAGTGTCGCACGAACACGATCGGATTAAAAAACCAGGCCTATCTGTCGTGGTGGGTGGTAGACCCGCGCGACCCCGACGCAAAGCCGAACGAAAAAAGATTTGAGGAATTTTGGCCGATCAGCACCTTAATCGCCAAATTGATTTCGACGATAATGAATTTGGAATTAGGGGTAGATCATCGCTGGTTACCCTTTGGGTGCGCTGCCACGGACTGCGATGAATCACATTGTGGCCGTCGGAAATAAAAAGTTGGCTTAGTATTTTTTGAACGGCGTCGTAAACAAACTCGAGAAATTTAACTTTCTCTAGCGGTTGTAGAATGAAAAAAGTATTGATAATTCATTATATTTTTTTATTTCGTCAACCGACGAGACCAGTATGTATACAAATAGTGATATTTCTTTAAATAAATGGTTTAAAATAAAAATTGTTATTTTTGTGTTGAGATATAGAATAGAGAACGTGCCTAATCTCTATAATTATTTATCACGCAATGTAATTGCGTATTGAGTTAAACAATTATTTATATTTTTACTGAAATAGTGCGGTGTGTTTGTAATTGGAATATTGATCGTAATATCAACCATCTAACGATTATTGGGTACGAATTTCGCATAATTTATTGCTGCAGTCTACTCAAAGAAGTATTACTGTTCGTCAGGTGTTCAGCGATCATTTGGAGGAATAATTTTTTAGATGCCGATTGCTTCAAAAGTTGAGAAATTCAAAAGATTATCTCTATTCTAAGGATGTTTTTTGTTTTATTTTTACTTTTACTTTCTCGGCAATAGGTCGTTAACAACCCACTATTGAGACCAGGACACGACTCCACTAGTCCGCTTGTCCTCGCCAATCTCCGATCGGACGTCCTCATCTACATGACATACTAAAAACTACAGGGTACGAATTCACGACTGCTGTCAGGCTCTATGCTGAATATTACCTTTCCTTGTTCTTTTCCGATAAATTATTAAATATTTTATTATTAAATTTATGCAATGAAGTAAATATTGAATCCAGTGAGAAAGCATGGAAACGCGTTACTATGAAGGTCATAAATTTCTCTGTTCCAACGACTCAAGTGAGATTTGATTCACCAATAATTAGGCCGATACAAATTTCATTTGTGAAGAAAAAAAAAATGTCACCACCCCCTGCAAAAATGTTAAAAATTGAAAGGGGAAGAAAAAAAGTTCAAGCCGTTTTGCTAATATTATTGACTTTTCGACAGCGTATATGCTTAAATTAGCAATAAACAAGTCCAGTGACAGTGAAAGTGTCATCAAAAGGCAAGCCAAATGATTAAAAGGCTTACCGAAAAAAAAATTAAATTACGTTTTCTTTTATGAAAAATCAAAAAATTCGAAACTGAGGTCGAAGAACACAGTAAAACAATGGAATATATTTATTCCTTAAAATGCAAACACGAAACTTTTAGGAAAAAAAATTCTCTTTTCTGAACTTTCCAACATAAGTTTTGAAATTCTGCCAGGTTTCAACCAAATAAATTCGATGGAAAATTTAACCGTGTTTCATTTTGATCGTTTTTTTTATAAATTTAAATATAAATTAACTGACAAAAGAATGCATGCAACCACATAATTGCATATGTTGAATTTAAAAAAAAATGCTCTGTAACTTAACTTTCGAAAAAAAATCTACCTCACTTTCCTGGACCAACTACTTAACTTGTATATAAAAAGAAGTTAAGAAAAACACATTCTTTTCTTCCAATCGAAAAATTTTAAAGTTTTGTTTTTCTGAAAATAATTATTTTACGGGAATGCGAAAAATAAACAGCAACTAAAGATGCGAATAAGCAAATTTCTTATAATACCAATATAGTTCATATCAATATACATCTAATATGTTCTACATGTCCAGTGAATATAATTAATATGAGCATGAGCATGAGCATTGACGACCACAATGTCAAGTGAATATAATTAATATTTAAAAAAAGTGTAACTCGAATGAGTAGATTTCAAATTATGAGTATGGAAGATTTGTCATAAAAGTTTTTTTTTTATTTTAGGAATTTTAAAATGAAAAAAATATCGCATTATTAGTTTACGCCAAGAAAGAAAGAGGAAGCTTAAAACAATAGTATACACTGGGGTTGCTTTTTACGCGGTTGGTTGTACCGCATTTAAAAGATTAGATTCGATATATTTATACTAAACTCATTTGATACCGCGTACAAATAATCTTCCGAATCGAGTAAAAATAATCCGCGTTTTTGTAAAAATATCACGTTTAAAAAACGCAAAAAAACAACCCGCGTAAAATTCCCAGTGTACATATATTCACCATTTTGGAAACAAGGAATTTACAAGTGAAAGTTCCACACGACTTTTAAACAGTAAATATGGTCGAGATACAACCACATACTTAAAACATACGTAACACTGACATTTATTTGCTGGTACAAACGTTTCAAAGTAGTCGTCAATAAAATCATTACTCCGCTTTACTGGAGCGCTAATAAAATCCCTTAAGGAGCTGTGAAAGTATATGCAGCAACCTTCGAGCACGCAGGAAAAAGCATGCAGGTGTACTGTTCGTATAAAGTACTCAAAGTTCATTATGGAGGTTAAGAAAGTACTAGTAATTTATTTCAAAACATTAGTTTTAGAAGATTTCTTCGTTACGGGGTTACGGATGTTTTGAATATTTGACATTTAATGTTTAACCAAGCACAAACTAGCCATGTATTTTCTACTAATTGGTACAGAGCGGAAGATTGCGGGCTCGAATCTCAGTACAACCAGGACATTCGTTGTTAAATACAAGCATATTATATAGAAGACTCAACTAGAGACATTGTTGATGTAACCCTACACTAGCGCGTCGTCGCAGGTTTCTTCTTTTACCTTTTCTAATCCGGAATTATGTACGCAATCTGCAATATGTAATTTTTTCACATTATTTGTCATTTTTCCTGTTAAAGTATGAAATTGAGTCAACTATGTCTAAAATTGAGTATTTTCTGTTTCGTGTGTAAGAATATCGGTCACACGCTCACAGAAATGCAACAACAATGCACAGTTGTACAGTAGAACAATTTAGGCGGACATGAGGTTTTCGATGCGATTTTTTGATTTTAGAGTCATAGTTTCTTTTAAGAAGTTCTTACTTATAGCTAGTCCTTTATTTATGTGCGAATTAAAATTAAGATGGTCCTAAAATCGGCAAAATAAAAAAATAACTTTTTTATTTGCAGAAGTAACTGTGTACAATCTTCGACACAGTTGTAGATTAACTAATATTGAGCAACAAAAAAAAAACCTCTTTTGTAGCTATTAAATTGACCGAAATAGATCAATTTTACGTGACTGGCTTAGAGTGGGCTCCGAAAAAAACAGTTTTTTGGCTCTATTTTTTCTGTTCAATTTTAATAACAGAGTATTCTTCAGATGACCTCAAGAGCTTAAAAATATGTTTTTATTGAACGTTTAATTGAAAAAATATAAACTCTTCACCTATACAATATTTTTCCGTCAAAAGTTGCGTATTTTTGTGTTCTTAAGGTTAGCCGAAGAAACCTTGTTATTACATTTGAACTGAAAAAATAAAGCAAAAAATCTGTTTTTCTGGAACCCTAGGTCAGTTACGTCAAATTGCTCTAAATCGGTAAATTTAATAGCTACAAAAAAATTAACGAAGTTGCTTAAAATTAGTTGATTTACAATTTTGCCGAAGAATGTATACAATTATTTCTGCAAATAAAAAAAGTAGTTTAGTTTGTTTCGTTGATTTTAGGGCCACCATAATTTTCATTTGCACATAAATAAAGTACAAAGTATAAGAAACAACTTCTTAAAAGAAACTATTGCTTTAAAACCACAAAATCATACCGAAAAGTTCATGTCCGCCTAAATTGCGTTACTGTACCACTGTGCAATGAATTTAGTTACTTTTTCACCACAAGAGGGGGTTTTCGAAATTATATGGGAAATTCGGGAGTGAACTATATTGGTATTATAAGATATTTGAAATAAGGCTTTTAATAAATCATACCTCATTCAGACGGAAATCGAATTCGCAATATCCAAAGTCTCTGGCCAGATGTTTTATCCAGTCAAGGGGGACCCTACTCTAGAAGATTGAAAAATAATGAATTTTCGTGATTTTTATTCGGTGGTTTATAAATTAATAAATAGCCAAAATACCCGAACACTTCACTTTACTTCAAACTTTACTCCGAACATCCTAAAATAAAATCTTCCAGAGTAGGGTCCCCCCTTAAACTAATGTGAAGGGCCCTTTCTCGGAGCTCAATCTATTACCCTTATAACCCTCTACTATTGCTCCACTTTTTTAACACACCTCGATCAACAACACACTCTGCGTTGTGAGAGTTTATGACGAAGAGAGAGTGTCTCCTCGCACGCAGAGAATATCAGTGAGCGTGTGATTAAAACTTCTATGTAGTCAGCGTTCTTCCAACGATCAACATCGACGATTTTAATGATGAGCAATGAGCAATTCTCACTGAAACTGTCGAACTGGTGTCATAAGGTCTTTCAAAAAGTTTTTTCTCCAGCTAAATGATTAAAGATAGTGAAAAAAATGAGAAAACCGTTTGTGACAAAATATAGGGTGGGGGTCAAGTCAAGCTACGTAGTAAATATGAAATTAGAAAACAATGGATTTATTCCAATTGTTCTTTTGACGTTGACTAACGTCTATATCGAAGTTAGGCACCTGAATTTGAAAATCTAGTAATTCAACCAGGGAAAACCAGCGAAAAGTGGTCAGGTTTTGAGCGCTCATTTTTCAGTCATTTATAATCAGGTTTTCGAGGTTTTGGCATCAATCGATCAGAAATTCTTTTATGGTTTAATTTATGTAACAAAAACAAACTATTGTTTGAGATACACGATACACTATTGAAAAATTGGTAATTATTATCGATTGTCTAAATCATACCGCGCAGCCAATCACTACCTCTCTTCTCAAGCACAATCGACACTAACGGATACAATCGATCTGACTTTGCTGTTATTGTTGTTGTAACTTTCTGTTTCCGATGCTTATTTACGGTCCTTGTCATTTCATTAGCTACTTAGCCCCTCCTTCTTTCTAATTAACTGACGAAGCCATGGTATAAAGGTACCGTTTGAACATTTTACCCCATCAGTTCAGTTTACTAGCAGCAGGCAGTAGCAGCGGACATCAACACCGTAGGCAGTAAGCGAAGTGGATCAGCAGCGGGCAACAGCGGCGGTGGTAGTGGTTGGCTGCAGTTCTTACCTCTTTCAGTTCGGCTCCCCTTCGATCTGAGTTGGACCCCACCAGCGGTAATCCGATTCAGATATCGTTGGGTGAATACAACCCGAAACTGAAAGAGACTCGCATATAAAGGGTATGAATATCTGTAGCGTGTGTCCCTAATATATGAGGTGTGTGGCTAGCGTGTGTGGCTTGCTATATAGCGTGTGTGTATGTTCATGGCGTGTATGCATGTCTGTAGCGCGTGTGTGCATGTTTATAGCGCGTGCGGCCAGTGATGTCACATATACAGATTTATCTGCATTTATACAGATTTTTTGCGTATTTTATATACAGATATCTGCATATACAGATTACAGATTTTCTGAAAAAAAAAACAGATTTATACAGATTTTTTTGGTTTTCATGGGGTCGTAAATAAAACTTCTTTGTATAGTTGAAAAACATAAATTAACTCTAATGCGGTGGAGCGTGTCAGTGGTTTTATTATATTCATATGATACGCATACACGTGTGCATGAATGAATCATGGAAAAAATGTTAAACAAGCTATATTGCATTTTTTTCGAGAAGGATATGTCCAGTACATATCGTGGGTTTCGTGCAACACTGGCACAACTCAAAATTTTGCATTTTTTAGTTTTTGATGGCAAACGCTGCAAAATATAGTGAAGTTTTATTCCACGAAACTCCGTTTCAAAATTCCCAAAAAATTCAGAGTTATGAGTAGAAGTGCCTTTGCTGCACAAATCGAAATTTCTCCATAAATTTAGTGAAAAGAAGGTTTTAACTTGGACAACGTGCTCATAATACGTGCATAATAGACCTGAAAGTGTTAAATGAGGATTGGTAATCTTAAACTTCAAAGTTTTCTTGAAAATCGAAAAATAAATTTTCGACGCAAATTTTCAAACGAGTTTTTCTCGAAACTATGATTTTCGAGTTGTGCCAGTGTTGCACGAAACCGACGATAGGCAGATTTTATTTTACAGAATTTTTCAAATTTTACCAAGGTGATAAGATTTTTTGAGCTTCAAAATATAGATGAAAATGTGGCATCACTGCGTGTAGCTCCGCCAGGTTTGAGAAGCCACCATCATCCAGCGTATGTCTTTGGGCTATATAAGAGACTGTTTCTCCTCAAGCAAAGCAGAGGGACGAATGACCGTTCGGGGTTAAAGTCCCTTCAAAAGAAATCAATCAATCAAACCCCATCAGTTTCATTACTGAACCGTACCGGTTACATACGGACGCTAGGTGTTAGCAACTGAAAGGAGGAAAGACAAAATAGTACCGGTCATCTCTGGCCGATTTCACCCGTAATGCTGGTGGCTGTTAGTAGTACATAGCTACTGCAAAATACTGAAATGTCTGGAATTCTGGACGAACTAACCAGTAAACAAAAATAATCGGCAACTGGTACCTTTTGGTGCCTCGAAGTTTTGAAATAGAAGCGTTGCAATTCCCTCTACTATTTATTTTAATGGAATAGAAGAATACGGTAGTCAATGTCATGCGGCCGTGTCTTGAATACCACCCTCCTACTATTTTATTGCTGTTTTGATCTATCAAGGGTAATTTACTTCATACTCTTTTTCTCTTGTTCGTTAATGATACAATGTATGTTCTTGAGATTGAAATTTGCAAACAAAAATTGTCATGGAGGGGGGGAAGAGGGTTGTTATGAAGCTACGTCATTATTCATAGGGGGTCTGCAACTTTGTGACGAAGTGCTACGATGGTCTGAGGGGTTAGGGGGGAAACAAAATCCCAAAAAAAGCTACGTCATTTATGCATGCCTCCTTGGTTCATATTGCAGGACCCTTAAGGCAGGGTCGAATAGCTTTTAAAAAACTTGTATTGTGAGCAATTTTTGATCTTTTGACGTGAGACTACGTCTCTCTTCACTATACTAAGGTACATTCTGTGAAAACTGGATTGAACATGTAACGTTTTTAGTTGGCGGAATGAAAGATTTTAGATGCTAATAGCGCTCAAACTACTGTTCCGATTTCAATAGTTAATATACCGTTCGAAAGCTAAAATATACAAGATTTGTATAACATGATAATTCTAATTACCATTTACTTATTACTCCGTGACAATTGCGGAGAAGTTTGAAGGTCGAATATCCACATACATTTTTCATACGATTGGTATATTTCCCTAACGCAGACTTCAAAAACATAGACGGAATGATTTCACGCATTCAGTCATTGGCTAGCAATGCCAGCCAATTGGCATCGCATTCATCACCCAACGTAAGCGACGAAGAAAGAAAGCAGAGATGCTGCCACGTGATTGGTTCTTCCCCCAATCACCCAAGTTCCCCACACTGAGTGACGCTATAAAAGGACATTCCGTGTTGAGAGAAGATCATTCCCTGGTCGACCGTCAAGGCGAACAGTTTGGCTTCCCTTCGATCTGAGTTGGACCCCACCAGTGGTAATCTAATTCAGAAATCGTTGTTGGAATACAGCCCGAAATTGGACGTAAACGGCACTGGGGATCATTGGAAGCCGTTGGAAGGGACCATCGGAAGACTTGAAGGCCGTTTGGGTGCTGCCGATAGTGTAGGTATAGTGTGTCGTATATCAAGCGTGTGTGTCTAAGTAGCGTGTGGGCGTGTATGTGTAGGTGTGTGAATAGCGTGAGTGTGTGAGTGACGTGTGCGTGTATGTGTAAGTGGCGTGTGCGTGTGTGTGTGTGTATGTGGGTGTATGTATGTGTGTGTATGTATGTGTATGTATGTGTGTGTATGAGTGTGTATGAGTGTGTATGTGTATGTATGAGTGTGTATGTGTGTATGAGTGTGTATGTGTGTGTATGTGTGTGTGTGTATTACGTGTATGTGTGTATAACATGTGTGTGTGAAAATGCATTTAACCGAGGTAAATTTATTTATGACAGAATACTTGTATAGCCAACAAGTTAATTATTTTTTCTATTAGTACTTCAATTGGTATTTCTATGATAGTGACCATAATTTTATGCTAGTTATTTTCAGCACTGAGCTTGTTTTGCGTTTATTTGTAACATGGGACTGACCAAAATTTATATTTTTCTAATCAATTTAACAACGAAAAGCTTTTTCTTGCGATTTTTTGAGAGCATCGGGTATGTGAAAAAGTTTTTGAGGTTTAAGCAAAAAGTGATGAGAAATTACATGGGACAGAATTAAATCTTTACACTCGCCATAGTACCACGGCAAGCCTACGTTTGTGCACTTAAAGCACAAACTATTAAAAATCGCAAAATTTTCTTACCTAACCAATCTTCTAATCCATGGAATGGATTCCTTTTTTTTAGTTTTTTATGTTTTCCATCCAAAATTTTATGTTTTCCATCGTTCGGTCCGATTTGATCGGTTTGCCATAGCACGAAGTATTGATCCCGAGAGAAGTTGGCTCTCACTCAGAGAAGTACTTTTTTTAAATAACGATAAACACTATGGTATTGATTAACCAGAATCAATGAAAACAGGCGGCATTTTTAAACCGTTAGACACCATCAAGCCAAACATCAAGTAACCCGCCAGATGTTTGATTTGAAACTTAAATATAACTTTTTCCGGAATATCCGCAAACTTCTTCAGTGAAATGACCTGGTCTGTGCGGCTGTAGGACACAGCATCGATACTTAACAGCAGACCGAAGACATGATTGTTACTTTTTCTTTCTCCAACAAAAGATCATTCTTTCAAAGGTGTCACTCGTAGCTCCTTTACCGGCTCCGTAATGAAGTGTTGTTTCATTCTAACTCTAAAAGATGCGTGATTCGCATTTCCTGACGGAATACACTGGGCAGCAAAGAAACTTTGTGCGAAGCGATTTGATCACGTTTAGCGTTCGAACCGCTAATCTTCACTTTCCGGGTTCCGCTGCTCATGACCTTCCTGTAGAGACTTTTTGATGCGATAAACTGTGTCCAAATGACATTCTATTACCCTGGAAACCTCCTTCGGCGTCATTCGGACCAGCAGCAAATTCGTAATACTTTCTGTGGCGTTCATTTTCTCAAACTTGCAATAGAAAAATTTCGATGTTCTGATGCAGCAGTTGAACGTAAACGTAACCAAATACACGGTCAACAGAAACAAGTCGTTAGTTACAAAAATTAACCCAATGTTAAGATCCAAACATTTTCGCATTTTTTTCTGGCGCAAAGCAGAGTAAAGCCATAGAGCTACATTCCGATTCGAAACTCGACCGTCTGTTTAATTATACACATACTTCGCAGCCAATTGTTTAATGTACAGGGTAATTGCGGGGCTAGCGCAATTTTTTTTTCTAAAATTAGAAAGCCTAATTATAATTCCCTGTAGACATTTCAAATGAGTAACTCTTTGGCCAGTTTCATTGCAAGAGTGACTTAATTTGTTGAGCTGAGTATTATCGTATTCAGCATGAAGTAAGGGTAGGTTAAGAGCCTGATAATAATTCCAAATTTAGGTCTTTTGAAATAAAATGACCCGATTATACTAAGATATGAACCCATGAGCTGTCAAAGTGGGGCTGCCCACATGATGGAATTATGACATTCCAAATGAAATAATTTGAAAACTTTTACAGAATTTTTCGCATTTTTTGAAAAATTCAATTGCTCAGTTTTTCGATTTTGACTCTGATAAAATGTTTTTGCATTCCCATTTACAGTTTCTGCAATGATTGTTTGTATTCAACTGCAACGACAATTACCGTTACTGAGTGGCGTTCAAGCCAATTTTCTTCCAGACAGCGGTTTATTGCTCTTGATTGCGTATCGTTTGCCAAAATTGCACCACGATTCCAGCTTCAACCGAATTAAACCTAGATGACAGTCATATTGGACTGAAGCATGGAATGGCACATATGTAAGCATGGCGAATTGTTTAATGCCTCCAGTTGCCTCAATTTGCCGTAATTATTTTTGCTCCGTTGGTGGTCCTGTTCGAAAAAGAGAGTAATGATTTTTTGGCATTTCATAAATGAGAAAAAATATGATAAAACTACTTTCATTAATAGCACTGTTTTTCGTACCTATTTCAATTAAAGATATTTTAATCGATTTCTCCTTTTTTGGCATTATTTTCTGTACCCACTACACGATACAAGTTTTTTTTTAAATAATTTTGTGTTTCCTACAATTAAGGCATAACATGCAGTTGCATGTTACTCGCACACGCGTTGCCTGCTGGCGTCGTGTTTCTAGCAATCGCCCGTACTGCTTTGACTAAACCAATTACTGCAGCTTCTTGTGTAGCGATGGCCGTTGGCAAGGCAAAACTTTCATCATTACATGAAATACTGCATCCGTGCGTCGCACTGTCAAATATGTTATTTCACCCAATAAATCATGGCACTTCATCGGAACGGTTCGATCGAAATTTTGCTGCTTCCTGCAGGCAGACAGCAGCAGCCATCCGATCGCAAAATGGAAAACAGCGGTCGCCAACTTTCCGATGAGCCTGCGTTTGCGTGTCGAAACCGATCGAAACGTTCGCACCTGCAGGTGCAAATTCTCGCCTTGGCGAATTTGGTTCAGCTCCCCCTGCCATGCAATTCGAAAGGAATGTGTTGAATGCGATTCCAGCGCTCGCGCGTTCGGGACACCTTCTGGAATTACTGCAGCCGCACGTACCGACCATGCCTGATCGCGCCTGCGGTCATTTCAAGTGTTATCACTGCCTACCGACGGCTAACGCTAGCCGCGTATTTCAAAGCTTTTAGGCTTATTTCGATTCATTAGGATTTTGAGAAGCGGAAAGCGGATCTAGTGGCTTTGATCTTAATTAAGACGTAAGCACGCTTAGCCAGAATCGTTCGTCGCACATGCGGGAACAATGTGTCGGACTTTCAATGGTCGGAAACCGGGAATTAATGGGCCATTTGATAAGATTCGGTATGGGCTTTCAGTGATTCATAAGGTATTTGTCGCCAACCGTCGTCCGTTGTCCTCTCCTCTGTCCGAGTTTAGCATACGGTAGCATTATCGGGTGGATTGGAGAAAATTTTATTGCAACCATTTGTTCAGCTGTGGCGCTCCGTTGGAGTTTTGTTACCTAATTAATAATCACCCCAAAATGAATTAAGTTTTAATGGCTTAATTTCTGGAGGAGGTTTTGTTTTAGCTTGTCTGTATGTAAAACATTTCTATTCTAAATAACTTCACACTGTCTGAACTAATGTTGTCCTAATGATGGAAATATTTTAAGCAAAACCGTTATATATTTCAGTATTAATTGGAATATTTTTTTGGGTAGTAATAAGCTTGATAAAATTCCATACGAGTTCAGTCTAGAACAAATCGCTGCGAACGTCAACCTCAGATGCACAGCTGCGCCATGTGAGAATCACTTTCTCACATTCCATAAACAAAACAACAATTCGATGACATCGTAGCTGGATAGTTTTTTTAATACCTACCTGAGTAGTGTGTGGTCTGCGACCAAAAATCTGGTTCTTGCTTAGATCCACAAACCGGTACTGTTGTACTGCCGCCGCCGCTGCCGGTGGGAATGGAACATGAGGGAATGCGACAGAAACAAAAATCACTCGATGCAGTTCCCATTTGGACACACAATCGAAGCCGTATCACACCTTCCTTCCTAGCGGGGAAGCACTGAAAGAGTTTGCTTTGTTGTACAGAACGAGGTTAAATTTATGACCTCTTCGAGGAGGCTTTTACGTCTGGAGAGTGTCTGGAGTGCGGGTTTCAAAATTAATTATGATTTGTAGTGGACTTACATTTGCAGCGGTGTCCGGTACAAAGAGATTGAATTCTATCAAGACGGGTTTAGCTCAATTTATTAGTTTTGATCGGAATTGAATGGGGAATATGTTTAACCGTATATTGATTAGCGTTAAGCCTAGTTCATGTGTGTACTGTGTACCGGCGGTTCGAATTGTGTTAACGTTTCTTACGTTCGCTTTATGTCAATATTCGTGATAACATAATTTTCTAAAATTTATTATCCATACCCATTTCACTTTGAAATGAGTTGAAAGTAAGACTAGTAATATTTTTTACTTAAGAATATGGCGAAAGTGAATAAAAATAGTTTCACTTTGAATATATATACATTTCAAAGTTACATATATTGTTCTTGTATAATATCGGTTAATAAGAAGGAATATCACATAATAAAGCAAAGCAAGCAAAGCCTTCGTGCTGCATTGCGATTCGGAACTTGACCTTCTGTTTGTTATACACAGACTTCGCAGCCGACTGTTTAGTGTACAGGACAATTGCGGGTCTAGCGCTACGGTCCTACTGACACCAACAGTCTCTCCCAAACCCAGACTCAAACCTACGACGACTGGCTTGTTAGGCCAGCATCGTACGTCGACACTATCTGGGAGATGAGATGATCACATAATAATATTGACCATATATTGCATGAAAAATGAAAAGAATTCTACAGATAAAAGGTTTCAACTAAATCAACCCCTCTTATCAGAGGTGATTTCTCGCACCAGAAAATTTTACAATTTGTCAAAAGGTTAAGAATATCAATACTTTTCTCAAAAGAGATGTTAATAAATTTTTTCCTAAAACTCATTAACACTTAAATGTTTAGTGAAACAGATAAATGAAATAAGTATTAGGATTGACAACTGCGCACTTGGTAGTTGCACCCTTGTGATTGATCTGAGCTAGTGAAGTTGCGCCTAAAACATTATAATAAGTTTTTTGATGTTATACTCTCTGCAAACAATTAGGTAACTTTACCTTTATCAAAATCACATGCGAACGGTCGTTAAGGAAAATTAGGAAAAGGTTTGTTAGTTTGATGTGCACTAGGTCGGTAGGAAGGTTCGCTAAAGTAGGCAATGCGATCAGATATTGCCTTATCCCGCGCACGTAGGATATATTTTGAAGACTTTGAAGTCTGTCATAACGCGCATGTGGTTCTGAATTATGGAGGACTGCGTTTGAAAAGCATGCTCTTCTTCCGGCGTTGTCTTGAAGATGTTGTCGATAAAAACGGAGGACACATCGAGTGCATTTATTTGAAAGAACCGCGAGCAGAAAACAAGCTCGTGATTGGTTAGCCACTGCTTTTTTACATGATTTTTAGTTCAGTTTCCGACTGGGTTGCAATTGGAACAGTAGAATTAGAAACAGTGAAGACATGCCAATTTCGTCGACACCAGTCGACACACGCTTGATAACGTGAGTGACTACTCCAAGTAGCAGACGATGTTGTTAAAGAAAATGGTGAACAGCAGAGATCCCAAGTTTGCTGCCTTGAGGAACACCGGAAAAGTCGTTGAATTAATCTACACACGAAGAATTTTATCACACGAGTTTGAACTAAGTCCTTGCGTAATTTTAAAGAAACGCCAAGCCCTGTAAGTTTTCGTAACAGTATTTTGTGTTGAACCCGACCAAATGCATCTTTAAAATCAGTTTATGCAATAAAAACTTGCGCTTTCTGCCTCATTTACATGTAATGCATAATCTGTTGATGTTGAAACTCCAAATAGATTAACTGTGTATAGTACTCAACTGATATGCTTGATATCTCTTATAACTAAAAAAGAAAAAGGAAGAGAAGGAAAGAAAAAGAGACAAAGAAATAGAGAAAGAGCTTAACTTAGCTTGACTATACATATGAATGGTTGCTACTCCGTGATGAGTCCGAGTCACTCAAGATGCACAAAAAGTCAACTGAAAGAACGACTGGGAGTGGTAATTCATACTCATTGTGCATTATTTGATGACCCGATCTTTCATAGGCCAATAACGGCACCGGCCACGTCCTTACAGTCAGGTGGGGATATCGTTGGTTTCGTGCCACACAATTTTTCTATTTTGAAATTTTGATGTTAAACAATTCAAAATACGGTATAAGTTTTATTTCACAAAGAGTTGTTTCAAAATCCACAAAAAAGATCTGAGTTATAAGCTGATGTGCCTTTGGAATTCACATCAAAAATATGCTCCAAAGAATTAAAAAAAAGAGATTTAAACTTGCTCATAGTTTTCGTGGATGTGATAAACGCTAATTTTTCAATCTCGTTTCTTTTGGAACTATAATTTTCGAGCTGCACCAGTGCATTGCATCCTTACAAGGATCACGAAAGGGAGTTTTTTGTTAGTGAGGTGGGGTTTTGATTATGATTCACTTTTCACTTTCATTTTGATAAGAAGTATTAGGGCATGTAAAGAAGATCTTGGTTGACTGCCTGCCATAGCTGAAATTTTCCAGCTTTCAAAGTTGAAAATGCAAAAAAATAATAAAAATACATTAGAAAATTATATGAAAAATGTCCGTTATACTGTGTTTAAAAAAAAAAAGTGATAAAATTTAATATGACTAATTCATGACATATTAATAGTTGTTGTTGTGCTCCCTTCTGCTTTTGAAAACATGAACTGAAATAAGTTATTACAACAACATTGCAGCGCTGGCATGGACTTGTCGCTCCGTCCTGCAACCATTCACCTCATAAAATCATCCAAACATCATCCAAACATCATCCAAACGTTCACGCATTTACCACAACCACGAACGTTATCGCCGAAAAGTGGAAACATTGGAGCACCGATATACGATGATTCATAGCTATAGACCACTATACGAGACGTCTTGGAAATCAACCCACCCAAATGACATTTATATTCATGAGCAAACGCATAGAGAATGTATGATGCAGATCGTACCTGCAGTGAAAACTACAGGAAAAAATCCGATTCTGCAATCCGCACACGTGACATTTTCTTGCACTTTCAATACAGCGTAAGATAGGTCATCGAATAGTTTTTATTTACCGGGTACGAGCTCGAATATCGTGCTGCCAGAAAGTGAAAAAGAAAGTGAAAGAGAGAGAGAAAGAGAAAGAGAAAGAGAAAGAGAAAGAGAAAGAGAAAGAGAAAGAGAAAGAGAAAGAGAAAGAGAAAGAGAAAGAGAAAGAGAAAGAGAAAGAGAAAGAGAAAGAGAAAGAGAAAGAGAAAGAGAAAGAGAAAGAGAAAGAGAAAGAGTAAGAGAAAGACAAAGAGAAAGACAAAGACAAAGAGAAAACGAAAAGAAGGAGAGAGAGAGACAGAAAAAGAGAAAATGAAAGAGAAAGAGAGAAAAACAGAGAAAGGAAAAAACAAGAGAGGGAAATAAAGGGAAGAAAAAAGAGATATGAAAAAATATAGTGGAAGAAAAAGAAAATCAGAGATTGAATGAAAAAGAGAAATAGAAAAAGAAAGAGAAACACAGGAAAAGAAAGAGCTAATGAAAGAAATAAGAGACAGAAAATAAGAGATATAAGGGATAGAAAGATAATGGAATAGAAACTAAAAAAAGCATAGTGTAAAGAGTAAGTAGGAGACAGTAAAACGGAGAGAGTAAGGAGAAGAGAGTAAAAAGTAAAGAGTAAAGAGTAAAGAGTAAAGAGTAAAGAGTAAAGAGTAAAGAGTAAAGAGTAAAGAGTAAAGAGTAAAGAGTAAAGAGTAAAGAGTAAAGAGTAAAGAGTAAAGAGTAAAGAGTAAAGAGTAAAGAGTAAAGAGTAAAGAGTAAAGAGTAAAGAGTAAAGAGTAAAGAGTAAAGAGTAAAGAGTAAAGAGTAAAGAGTAAAGAGTAAAGAGTAATGAGTAAAGAGTAAAGAGTAAAGAGTAAATAGTAAAGAGTAAAGAGTAAAGAGTAAAGAGTAAAGAGTAAAGAGTAAAGAGTAAAGAGTATAGAGTAAAGAGTAAAGAGTAAAGAGTAAAGAGTAAATAGTAAAGAGTAAAGAGTAAAGAGTAAAGAGTAAAGAGTAAAGAGCAAAGAGTAAAGAGTAAACAGTAAAGAGTAAAGAGTAAAGAGTAAAGAGTAAAGAGTAAAGAGTAAAGAGTAAAGAGTAAAGAGTAAAGAGTAAAGAGTAAAGAGTAAAGAGTAAAGAGTAAAGAGTAAAGAGTAAAGAGTAAAGAGTAAAGAGTAAAGAGTAAAGAGTAAAGAGTAAAGAGTAAAGAGTAAAGAGTAAAGAGTAAAGAGTAAAGAGTAAAGAGTAAAGCGTAAAAAGTAAAGAGTAAAGAGTAAAGAGTAAAGAGTAAAGAGTAAAGAGTAAAGAGTAAAGAGTAAAGAGTAAAGAGTAAAGCGTAAAAAGTAAAGAGTAAAGAGTAAAGAGTAAAGAGTAAAGAGTAAAGAGTAAAGAGTAAAGAGTAAAGAGTAAAGAGTAAAGAGTAAAGAGTAAAGAGTAAAGAGTAAAGAGTAAAGAGTAAAGAGTAAAGAGTAAAGAGTAAAGAGTAAAGAGTAAAGAGTAAAGAGTAAAGAGTAAAGAGTAAAGAGTAAAGAGTAAAGAGTAAAGAGTAAAGAGTAAAGAGTAAAGAGTAAAGAGTAAAGAGTAAAGAGTAAAGAGTAAAGAGTAAAGAGTAAAGAGTAAAGAGTAAAGAGTAAAGAGTAAAGAGTAAAAAGTAAAGAGTAAGGAGTAAAGAGTAAAGAGTAAAGAGTAAAGAGTAAAGAGTAAAGAGTAAAGAGTGAAGAAAATGAGAATGAGAAAAAGGAAGACGAACACAAAGAAAAAATAAAGCAAAGACCAAAAGGATAATTAAGAAAGCAAAAGAAAGCAAGAGAGACAGACAAAGCACAGTGGGGCGACTTCATACAAAGGCTGGCCAAGCCAAAAAAGTGTATAAATGCGACAAAAACTTGGTATTTACATAATTTTGGGGCGCTGAACACGAATCTGGCATCCATTTTTTGTTTGGGGCCGTCCATGAAGCACGAAATCCAATTTTTTAAGTAATACAAACTAATTACAAATTGAAAAAGTTGTCATCATCATCATGTCCCGCTGTGATTGCTGAAATCTCCTGTTGAATTGTTTCACGAAAATTTGAAATTCATTATACTCATCAGCAGAAAAAATTTCTTTCGCTGCAATTCTCTTTTCTTCTAGTGATTTTCGATGTTTCATTGTTTCATATATGTTGTCTTTCTGATCCGATTTCTACGGTTAAAAGAGGACATTTAAATACATGTATAAAACCATGAATTGATTACTTACTAGACACTGAACTAGTGGTAGGTGTCAAATTTATATTTTATCCTAACGAATTGAATTTGACATCATAAATTTTTTTTAATGGGGTATCACAGATATGATTAAAATTAATTCTGGATGAAATTTCAACTTAAAAAAAAAATAAAAAAATCTGCTATCGCTTTTTCACTAAAGTGACAATTTGTATAGTTTTGCGCTACAGCGGACAGTATGTAGTATTCTCCAATCAATATATTCAAATCTCTCCCCAATCCACTACACTCTCATCAACTTTTAGGTAGACAGAATTAATAACTTTGTTTTAATATTACAAAGGTGAAAGTGATTTCATTTGTTCAAGTTATGCAGTATTTTATTATTTTTTCTCACTATAGCAGCGAGCTGCTCGATGCCAAAATCTCCATATTGGATTTGTCAATATCGGCTTCATTTTGCTTAACTTTTTTTAATTTAGTTGATTTGCTTCACTTTCATTAAAGTTTTAAAAATGTAACCAAAAGATTTCCAGTATAATTTTTATTTACTTTTTGTGTCCTTGTGTAAGCTTTCAAGATTTTCATTAATCTAGCCTTTGAGCAGATGTTGTTATGTGTTGATAAATTTTCAACAATTATAATTTAATTTGCATCACGGCAGCTGTAACTTTGATTAACTCGGCATTTTAACAATAAATTTCAGAAAAAAATTTTGTTTCATATGTATAATTGCAGTTTATTTTATTTTTTATACTTAGGTAGCTTACTTCATGTCTCTAGAGGTGAAAATGTAATGCCTTCGAAAAACAACATGGTTTTGATATTTTAATACGTGATAAAATAATGAAATAATCGTATGTCTCATAGAGATATTGCGCGCTATTTCGATTGTGCTTTGTATGAATATTGAATATAACTTATTAAATATTTTCTCGTCGAATTCATCAACTATGCTATGTAATATTTAGTTTTCAAATATGTCTGTCTTTTGATGGTTCGGTGGTCAGAGATTTCATCTGCATTATTTTTGCTTTTTCAGTAAACGCGTGCATAATTGTACTCAAATCTTCAACCTAGACAACTTGCCTTCATGATTATTTTGAATTGCTCACTCTTACACATCTTTTCATACTCTCGACCCAAACATTGATTGCGTACCTAATTTGTCGGTGTTTTTTTATTCTTGTTTGGCCCGATCATCCTTAAAGTGAACAAAAGACTTCGAAAATAAAATGTTATTTATCCTGCTCAGAACGATCCACTTACTCACTTCTTAACTATCCGGGTGTTAACGGGAGAGCTCGAGCTCTGAGCTTTCACTAATTATAACAATATCAATCTGTAACCCATGAGTAGATGATGTAGATGTAAAAACCATTTTACAAATAATCTTGAAAGAATCGGTGAAATTAAGTGAGAAGGGTATCGCAACAAAATCGCAAAAAAAAATTCGCATATTAAAGTGTAGTCTGGGAGGATGATCTTGCAAAACTGGAAAACTAGAAATCTTATTAGAGGGTGTGGGTAGAACATGGAAAGTTCAAGGATTGTTAATTTTACGGTGAGACCTAATAACAAAGCCCAAGTGTTCCTGTGATTAACCTATTTTGCTAGCAATGAGGCAATGGTTAATAAAACTTCATACTACAAAAAAGATCTCTTATTTGATTGGATTTTGAACCAACGAAGGCAATGATAAGAAGGGCTAAGCTGCCCCACTAGATACGTAAAACCAGTTGTTTTAAATGAGCTTTCATAGCAGATCAGACACTGACTGTCGACGATTGCTTCTGCGTCCATTACCGCCCGTAGTGCCGACAATCAAAAATCTTTCGTCACGATTCGCCAACGGAAAAGGTAAACTGGCTGCCTGCAGGAAGAAAACGGTTGATAATGTTCGTACGTAGTTCCGAAGTGCACCATCAACGTCATAATCCTGCGAAATGGCCAACAACCCGAATGTGGCCGCGATATTAGAATGCCACAGACATCACACACACACACTCGGCAGCCGGTGCAAAGCTTTCGCAGTCTTCCCAAGTTTGCCCGGGAGCTTTTAATTAATTTGAAATAAATAAGAGTATTATTAAAAAAGCGTTTAATTTATTTATCTCGCCAGACGATCAAATCGTCGTTTAGACTTTATGGGGTGTGTCGCCGCTGGGTTTACCAAGCTGCACTACATAAAAGTATGTCCGTTACCGGTCGTTCGTAATCAGGTGACTAGTGGCGTTTCGAACAGTAGGAACGGCGATTGTTTCATTAGAGAGAAAACATCGGCATCATAAATTTCTTTTCCAATTGTTGGTTATCAAAAGTTTTTGTTTAAAATAAAGTCTTAAAAATATTTTTTTTTGTTATTGATCATCTTATGTGTTTAACATAATTAAGTTAGCAAATAAAAAAATGACCCAGAAAATTCGCATTTTGACAGGTTTTACCTTGTTCTCTGTGCATAGTAATTAAAAAAAACTATAAAAACTTTCCTAGTTCTGAAACTGCAATAGATTTTTATGTATCTAAGATTTGAATAAAATCGACGAAAAAAAAGTAGCAGAGAATCCGATGGAACTGCCAAAATCCGATTTAAACAATCTAAATCCCTATTTTATCAAAAGTGATAATTAATACTGTTCGTTTAGTTTTATAATCAAGTTCCAAAACGTGCTCAGGAAAAAAATCCGTCGATTCTTCTTCGGCATCATCATCATCACACGTTTGCACTGGAGAAAGGAAAACTGGCACTCGTAAAATGTTCGAGTCGTTAAAAGTTGAAAGCACACAATTAAAATTCACTAATTAATCCCGTCTCACCACAGCTTCCAGACGGCTTTCGTTCGGGCCGCGGTGGTGAATCAAACGGCCAGGCAAAACACCAGAAAAAATCTATATCATCTACATGGTGGAACACTCTTTGACTGGAGCTGTCTCTTTGATTTCAGCGCAGCACGCTTTTTACAGCTTCCGAAGATCGGAACGGGCCAGCCAGGATGGGAGTAGTTTTTACTGCGTTATGGTTTTACTGCTCGGGACTGCGCGATATTGACAGGTGAGAAAATTAGATTCCTAGCGAGCCTCTCCGCACAGTGAGTTAACATGTTCATGTTGGCTAATATTAGAGGTCTAAATTGAACCTTTAGTACTGCCGTATGCCCTGCATATATAGCATATCATACATCCAGGAAGAATTTCAAAACACGACAGTTATTATAGTTTTCTAAGTTTTGTCATCTTTATTTTATAAAGTTTGTTTTGGCGATGTTGGCAAATAATATCCAGGAAAATAGATTTTTCGGGGAAAAAAAGTAAGGCGATATGCACAAATCACGTAGGGCGAAAAACCCAATTTGTAACGAAACGTAACGTGAACACGAACCCTCCCATAAAAATTACGTAACACTGTAGTAGAATTTGCTTAATATAAATGCTCGTTTTTGTAGTCTCTTCAGCGTTTTTTGTTAGGTAACGATGATCTTAGCTCCCCCCCACAAATCGTAACGCTTGAGGATACCTCTATGAGCGTTACGTAATTTATGCCGTCTAGTCAAAAGTTATCATTATGAAATTACTTATAGAAAATTCAAACTGAACTTTGGCCATATTTACCCCACTTTCCACCGATTTGATACGTCGTTTCAGTCAAACAATAAAAAGCGACAGCAATTCTCACTTTGGCATCAGACGGCCATCAATAGGATCGATATCCAGCTGAGGCGAAGCGAATCTAAGCATACACACTTCAAGCCGAAAAATGAATAGTCGTTTAGTAGCGCACCTTTAGGACAAAACCCAATACGGCACGTTTCGAATTTATGGCCTAATCGAACCGCAAACTCGAGAACGGCCGTAAATGCCAGTAATTAAAGTAATAAATTTCAAAACAGTGAGTAAAATGCGAGAAAAAAAGTGGTTCGGAGTGTTATGACGATGACGTCCGCTGTGGAAAGGTTCACCACTGCGGGAATGCGCCCTGGATGGACCAATTTTCATAATTTACAGCTTACGCATCAAAGACAAACAAACACAATAAATATTTTCGACGCGGATCGTCACAACATTTAGATGGGCCTAACGAGGGCCGCAGCTTAACACTACGTCGACTTTCGAAACGAAACCGTATCGGGTGTGCGGGACAAGAAAATTCCCGCATGTTTAGCTTATTGTCAACACGCTGTCTGGTTTATGACCGTTATGCATTTCTTGCCGTGATTACAGGTTGCCCCGGCTCGAGTTATTTATGCTAAAACGGGAAAAAGGTGTTAAAGATGAAGGCTAATTACTCTAATACGAGTCAAATTTTCCAGTTTTTTTGTTTATAGCCTAGTGACAAGTGAGAATCATTCAAAGAATTTTGGAAACTAACAATGTATAAATCTTTTCTCTAATAATAATAAAATTTGCTCCGTATAGAACGATTATTTCGGAATCATTCCGGCTCATTACTTTTTCAAAACAGCAGATCTCATTTCAGTGAAACCGAGTTGAAGCGACCGCCTTTATTTGATCATACCTAAAACGAAACATTCCTCAACCGGCCGACTGACTGATGAGTGATTAATGATGCTTTAATATCTGCTTCTAATAGGACCCGAGAAGGGCCAAAAACGTCTTAATCATTGTCTGTGCGCTGCTGCAGTGCTCTCCCCTTTCCGTTCCGGGTAAAAGATCAAAAACGGGGCCCCATTATCGGCACGAGCGCTCAAATTCAATTAGCCGTTTCAACAGCTCTCGGCTCGAAGAGATGTGGCCAATTTTCACACATGCGCTAGAAAAACCGCTTGGAAGGTTAGATTTCATGCTTCGTAATTGGCGTTTAGAGTTCAGAAGATGATTGATTGATTCGGGCTTAAAGTGTGTTATATTTTTTTTAAGTTTGTGTGGATTTGGTTCACAAAGGTTTTTTTTACAGAAACCGCTTTGCAACCTGGTAACAACTGCTTCCAGAAAACGTTTTTCTAGGTGCTGAAAACTAAATATTCGAATATGTTTTAAAAGAAGTTTGTGCTAAAATTATTTTTTGAAAGATAAATATTTCGTTCTAGGTCAACAACAAGATAAAAATTCCAACACATGATTTTGAGTATAAAGACTGATTTAAATATAAAACATTGTAGAAATCAAACTGATTGTTAGGTTTAGTGTACAACACAAAATATTTTTTATACTTTTATACTCTCTCTCTCCAGATTTTGAATTGTAAACAACGAAGCAATGAATGGTGGCTTGACTATTATTCCAATAACTACACGAATCACAAATCGATAAAGACATATTAAAATGAGCTTGACTGTTTTTTAATTTTGCAATGACGTTTTCGTTTAATTTGCGTAAGCTTGATGTGCACCGATGATCAGGATAGAGTTTACAGCATTTGGGCTTGGTGTATTCCATTTTCACTTTATTCATCTTCACAAAATGCAAACTGTTACTAACACATCTGGAGTAGTGCAATCGTATTTATATACGAAAACAGATATTATAGATAACCCAGTAGTTATTGGTTGCGTACTTTACAAACAGTTATTATTAGTAAACAAGTAGGTAGTGTTGCACGACAAACATATTTTTTTATAAAACATTCGGCAAGGGGGAACGTGTAGGTAGGCTAAGGCTTAGCGCTTGAGTTATTATATTTATATAAAAAAAAATCAACTCGGTTTTTTTTTAATTGAAATTTAATGTTTATTTTTAATTTTTTTGTCAAAAAATTTTTTTTTGTACAGTATATATTTTTTTTATGGTGGAGTTTATAATTCCCTACAACTTATTCTCAGACAGTTTTTACAACCAACAACCATACAACCAACGGTTTCTGGGCTACAATGCTTCGAATAAAACCTGTGCCAAAGGGCATACGCCCTTCTAGAATGTAACTCATGGGTGTAAAAAATCTCTCCACCTGTGAAAAATGCTCAGTTTGCTAAGCCAAATACGTGTGCAAAGTTTCATTCAAATCAAAAATGGTCGATATTCGACCATCGGTCATTTCGCGCGATTCGTCTCATAAGCTTCCGATATCGACTACGAAGTCCATCCTGATGATGAGGGACGACTGGTATAATGCTGCTGATGGTGGAGCTAATGATGAGGCTGTTGTACCATTTTTATTTTTGCTACTCATCGATACGAATTGCTGGGTGACCATGATAACGGCTTCATTCGATGTACTTTATTTTCAATAATTCATTACTTTTGAACTAGTTGATAGATCGTTTTGGAACAAAATAAAAGTAATTGTTTCTCGTTTTAGGAAAAATATAAAACAAATCTGTGTGCTTTCACATGCAAAATATATAGAATTATTAAATTGTTTGTCATGTTTTTAAATTGAAATAACTCAAATATTAAAAATAACATATTCCTAAAAATGTGCCCTTTAAATTTAGACCAAGAGATATTTTTATTGTTTGTCCCAAAAAAGAATGACAAACAAATGAAAAACGCATATTTTCTGGTGAAATAGTAGGAGAGTGGTATCTAAGACACGACTGCATGACGTTGGACTACGGTATTTTTATAATCCATTGAAACAAATTGTAGACGGAATTGTGGCTCTAGTATTTTCTGCAATTTTATCTAATAGTGCATTTCCAAGTGACGAGACGTTAAAGCGTAAATAATAAAATATATTAAAAGAACGGATCTTTTATATCAGCGTTGCCACTTCAGAAAAACCTTAGCACAAGCACAACTTCATGTATAACTTCATGTATTTTAAGAAATTATGTTTATTTCAGTAACTTAAAAAAGCATGAACTAAATTACACTCTTGTTGCGTAGTTGTTATCAAGGTTTTGGCGAGTGACAGGAAAGTATATTACTTCTTTAAGTATTACTTTGAGCATTTCTAAATGTTTTATTAGAGAAAAGTTTGTTTTTAGCTCTGTGTGCGAGAAACAAAAACAAAACCGCGCACCGAGAAACAAAAACAAAAATTAAACTCATGTTAAGTTGAACTGAGTAACACTTTTCCAGATTTAAATTCAACTTGAATCTAGTTCCTCTCGATAGTTCGAGTTTTTTTGCACCACACACTCTGATCGGTTGAGTTCGAATGCATACAATCTACAACCGTGTTCGTTCAGGCGTTTTAATATTTTTAATGAATGTTAATGAATAAACGAGAAATTACTAAATATTTCGTAAACACCCGCTATAGCAATCCATACTTACGAACGAATGAGAAATTTATTTCGATGGTGTGCGTTTTTATCAGCGACTAATATTTGCCTCCACTCGCTTACTGCTACTCCATAAAGAACCGTCCGCTTTGCCGGTCAACGCACGAATGAGTGATTCAACTCGATGGCGTGCATATGATAGCCGTAGAATTTTGGAATGTAAATGATGGTGTGAAATGTTCGAATGTTACCTTAAATATCAAGTTTTCGTCAGTTATTTAAAAAAAAGGGAAGCTTAGTAGAATAAGGAATGGTAAGGAAATTAAAAAAGCATCGGAAACAGAAAGTGCCCTCGAGTAAACAACAACAACCAATCGTTTACAAAGTCAAATCGGTTGTATCCGTTAGTGTCGGCAGTGCTTGGGAAGAGAGGTAGTGATTGGTTGCTCGGTATGATCTCGATATTCGATGTTATTTACCAATTATTCAATAGGTTGTTTTTGTTAGGTAAATTTAACCGTAAAAGATATTCTGATCGGTTAATGCCAAAACTTCGATATTCTGAAAACAAATGAGAGATATATAAGCGCTCAAAACCTGAACACTTTTCCAAAACAAGGTAAAGTCCAATAACAGTGCAATCAAATAGCGTATTATGCGGCAGCTAGATCTTTTAATTGAGAATAATTTTCTGAAAAAATCAATGAGCCTAAGCAGTTTTGGGAATAAGCCTCTTTTCAAAACGTGATTTCCATTTTAACACAAAACGGACAAAGTTTTAAGCCAATTATGATAAAATTAAATAGAGTCTTTTGGGGTAAATAGACCTTTAATACGACACTAATTTTGTAAATACTGATTCAGCTATCTCTGAGAAAAATGAGTGAGATTAAATATTTTCTGGAACACGTTTCTTTTAATGACTCTTGAACCACATGCTCAATCATTATAAAAACCATTACGTAAGGATTTTCAAGACAGTCCGTTCCTTTGAAACCAGTTTTGTTAGAATTGGTTATTTGAGATAATGTTGAGATAATGTTGTCTCGAGGTTTTTACATTTTCATGCATGACTTCTAAACTAAAAATCCGATTACAGAGAAATAGTAACCTATGACTTTTAATTTGCAACTGATTTCGTTAGAATCGGTTTCACCACCCTTAAGAAAAGTGAGTGAGTTTAGGATGGCTTTGCTTCCATAACGTGATTTCACATTTTTATAAATAACGGACAAAGTTACCAACCGATTGTAATAAATTTCATAAGCTACCCATGGGAGGACTGGACCTTCATTCGAGACTGATTTTGTGAAAATTGGTCCAGCCATCTTTAAGAAAAAATGAGTGAGTTTAAACAGCCTCTGGATAAAATTTTTCACATAACTTTTAAACCATATGTTTAATCATTACAAAATTTATAGGTAAGGGTTTTGGAAACAGCCCGTTCATTCACCTCTAAACTAAAAATCCGATTATAATGAAGCAACCTATGGGGCAACTAGACCTTTCATTTGAAATTAATTTCATGGAAATCGGTTCAACCATCTTTTAGAAAAGTGAGAGAAAAAAAAAGTAGCACATACTTACACACACACATAACACAGAGACAGAGACATAGGCACACACACACATACACACACACATACACACACATACACACACATACACACACATACACACACATACACACACAAACACACCCCGGTTTTTACTATACCGCAGACAGACGTCCAAGCTGAGTTTCAAACTTGTGTAAAGATTTTTGTAGAAGCAATTCATAACCAGATAGCGCTACCAATGACGCCAGCCTCATACATCAGCGAAAAAAAATGTATTGTAGCGATAAGGTTACCAGACGGCGCTAGTATTCAAGTGATTTATAACGCAATTCTCTTTGAAAATTTACAATTTTTCTAGCTTGGACGCCTGTCTGTGGCTATACCTTTCTAAAAGAACGGCAAAAGGGTTAGAGTGAAAAATGAGTTTTTTTAAATCTAAATGGATTATGTTTTTTAAAGTTACTTAGAATTAATTAAGCTATAACGTTGTAGAACAACTGTTTCTTCTATCCACACAAATAACAAAGTTTAATATTTGATTTCATCGAAAATTGGGTCACTCTAATTATTGATAATTTATTTCATATGTAACAATTTAGTAGAAAAAAGTTTTTCTCTACAATCTTGCTATAGAGCACTATACCAACTGTGTAATCAAGTCCGACCTGTATTTCAATTTAAAGATAACTATTGATTGTGTGTAAAATGTGTTTGGAAGCGCTTTACTATTTATTTTGTTTCGAATCAATAAAATAAACCTGAATTAATCCACCTAGCAGTGCAGAAACCTTCGTTATACTAACTATCACTACATATAAATTTGTTATGCCAGTAAACCATAAATCGTTTAAAATAAAATTCAAAAGATAGTTTTCCAGGGGATGAACCAAATAACATCACTGAATCAAACCTCGATGAGGTTCTCACATACATTCTCAATACCACAACGACTTCGTTTTCAAAAATCACGAAACCCAGAAAAGAACACAATGATTATAGATTATGGATTAGCATCGAATATATCCTACGAATTGCAGCAAAGTCCTACAAACTTGCTCTCAAGAAATTATAGTTCAGAATTATACAGCGCGTTAAATGCTTTGTTACCATAAAAAAGTTGCTTAAATAATACGTGTAATTATTTCAAGAAATCAACAAAAAAATTGATAAAATCTGTGAGGATCATGTGCTAAAAGATTTCATTGAAACTCCTATAACTGCTGTTGAAATGTCAATTCCTAGTTTACATCAGATGCTGTTAAGAGTTGTTGAATTAATTCTATTTCAAATGCATTTTTTTTTTCAACATTAAAGTTTTTCGCAAGACTTAAGAAATTTTGACTGTTTAAAGTGTACTCGGGAACGTAACTCTTGTTGGAGACCTAGGCTGTATGGTAAACTCTGAAACACTTTTAGAACTTTATAAAACTTGCTGCCAAAACGAGGATCGGGATAACATGGATACTCTGTTTGCACAGACCTTTAAATAAATTTAAAATAAATTAAGAAAACAATATTTACATTATACAAAAGTGAAGTGTATCAAGTAAGGGGCCATCCACATACCACGTAGACAGTTTTTGGACCCCCCCCCCGTTGGCTAATGTCCACGGTCCAAACAATTTTTTATTTTTTTAGAATTTATAGGGGCAGTTGTCCACGGAGGAGGAGGGGGGAGTCAAAATCGTTAAAAATCTGTCCACGTGGTATGTGGATGGCCCTAAACGAGAACTGGACTTAAATAAGCATTACAGTTTCCTCTGACATCTATTTAATATTGTTAGTAAAAAGCTATTAAAAATAAAAGGTTCATTTATTACACCAGTTAGAACGAACTACACAGAGTATGAAAATTATGCACCGATGTCTTTTACTCTTATTTTCTTCCGGGAGATAAATAGTAGTTGAAAAAAAGAGAGAGCGAGAGAAAGAGAGATAGTCATATAGAAAAGGATAGAAAGAGAAATGATCCAAAAAGTAAAATACTCCATGTTTAAAAATTCTTTTGTAAATATTCTAAAAATCAAGCAACCAAAACTTGCTCAGTATGATTTTCAAAAGGGTTTGGAGCTTCCATTTGCACTTGTAAACACTTAAATCGAACAATGCACTCTGTGAAAGGTGTTTTTTTTTGTTTTTTCTGTTCGATTTTGATATACTACACATATAAACAAAATATTTACAAATACTAACGTACATATACACATACACACATGTATATAGGCAATGTCCATTGGTATACGACACTTGACCTTCAACAGATTCATTTTGTGTTTAAAGTTAAATACCCTATGTTAAAAATACTCTATGATCAATGTATCAAAATGTAAGCCAATAATCGAAAATCCACTCGGTAGCATTCTGGGGGAGCACAGTAGCTTTCATTTGCATATAAAATCATCAAAATCGGATATTGCGTTTTATAAGAAAGGGGCCATCCACATACCACGTGGACATCTTGTGGGGGGGGGGGGGGGGGGTGGTTGTTTGTGTAATGTCCACGGTTCCTACGAAAAAAAGAATTGATATGGGCATTTGTCCACGGGGGGTGGGGGGAGGGGAATGGTCAAAATCGTAAAAAATTTGTCAACGTGGTATGTGGATGGCCCCAAAGGTGCGTTAGTTTTTTTCGTCACATTCATACAGACAACACACATACACACGAACAGACATCGCTCAGTTCGTCGAACTGAGTCGAATGGTATATACCATTCGGCCCCCTGGTCTTCGGATCTATTTTGCGTTTTTCGACCGATTTTATAACCTTTGTTTAGTATAACAAAGGTAAAACGTGAATTTCAGATTCAGATCTAATTATTGAAAAAAAAAGTGTAAATCAGATAAATTTTACAAAACCTCAGATATTTCCAAAAATTGAAGAAATAGAAATTTTCTGACTTCTGCAAAGTTTCATAAAATTTTATGATCTCCAACTTTGTAGAAAACTGCGAAGCTCTATCGTGTAAAGAAAAAAAATAACAAATTGAAGATTTTTTCAATTTAACAAAAATTACATGGTTTGCTAGTACTTGCTAACCGATGAGATAACTAATTTACAAAGTTGTGTATTTATTTTCAAATTTACTTGAGTACTCGAAAAACATCCGTATTCAGCAGGAAAGGACGGAATAAGATTATCACAAGAAAACGTGAAATTTGGACAATCTCCCAAAAACTCGTAGATATTATAAACTGGAATAGAGATAAATCTTATGTATTCTACAAAGTTTCAAAAAATTTCATGATCTACAACTTTGTCGAAAACCGCAAAGCTCTAGCGTGTAAGAAAAGAAAATTGCATCGCTGCGCCATCTTCGTGGCCAAATCCAAATTGGAGTTTTAACTATATCAAGACAATTTGTAGACGATTGAAAACCGATTGGTTAAACCGTGAGAACGCTAATAATTTCGTTTTGCTGGATTTCATTTCTGACCCAGTGTGCAATGTAACGTCACAAAAAAAGAGTCTGGCTATAACCTAAAATGCCAGAGCCACTATTAAGTACATTTATTTCACATATATACCTATTGGCATTCAAATAAAAACTACTTTTTTAACAGCTAAACAGACTAACAGATTCAATTTTTAACACTTTCAGTACGCAGAAAATGGTTTCTACTGGACGAGTCCTGGGACCCAATTGCTAAATTTACTAGAAATATCATCCAGATAGTCACGGCTCAGACTTCTTCTTTTTTCCAAGACAGCTTGCACTTCAAACCACCAAGCGATATTCGTTTGATACAGTCTCCCTGCAGCGCCGTTCAAATGTTCTCGGTTTGTTCACGATCCATTCGCAACGTTGTTGATAGTGTGATTTCTGTCAATTAATCAAACCAGACAGATACACACTGCCCTTCGACGTTACGACGAGATTGGCGTACGGCAGCGGCGGCGACAACGGCGACGCCGATTTAGATCAGTTTAATCAAGCTCATTCCTATAATTTCATGCCTACATCCAAGAGCGGCAGTCTGCGACTGTCTCAGCTAATCCGTCATGCATTCATGCGCTCGCACATCAACCTGTCACGGGCTATGAATCTCGGACATCGAACGCAACACGGCCGGCGGGGTGTGGAGAGCGAGTAGTGACAAGCCATATCGATAACGTGTCTAAACAATCCAACTAAATGATAGACCTGGAGTCGGTGCTCCGCGTTCGGTCATGGGTAGAGAGCAACAGTCGGCAAATAGTGCTAAATTAATAGCTGGCTCCGAATGAAAAACAAAACATTTCTTATAGTGACTACGGAAACACCCTCCCGGAGCCCGAAGCTCGGCCCCTATGTTTTGTAGTTGTACTGGTCGTGCTTCGGAACAGTCATTTATAGCTGGTCATAGTTTCGAATAGTTCTCCCGTTGGGCAGTTCCAACGTTGCGTCTATTTAAACAGTTTTGAACCACCGTGCGGCGAGTGGTTTGTTAGAGATACTTTAAGGGAAGCTTAGCCATCAATTACTTATGATTAAATATCAATTTATCATTTTCTAAATGAGTTAAACGAATAACTGTAATCAAATCTAGTGGAGTTGGGTTAACTGCTGGAGCAACTTCTTTGCGGGGCCATCGGACAAGGGTATCGATTCTAGCAGCTAATTTACTTTTTTATGACGGTTGGGTTTCTCGGATTAAACCGAAAGGAAAATTATGCTTAATAGGGCGGCGAAGGTAGACAAACTATCGCACCAAGCCGAGAACGCACTCAGTCAGCAGGTAGCCCTATCCCATTACGGCATATTTAACTGACGACCGGCCCGTTGTTGATGGCTGTGATTATTAATCAACTATCAATGCACTCTGCACTCACTGTATTGCGAGCGAGCTCGGGCACGGCCAATACGGCGGGGGAAACGGATACCTAGAGTGCCCTTTTACGGTGAGCTGTGATTCCAGATACCACCTGCCGGTTGTTGTCAATTTGTTAGATGATGTCGAGTTTTGCTGCTTATTTGTCTACTGAGGTGATAAAATCACTGGAAGAGTTCCATGTTGTGGGTAACTTTGTCCTTTAAGAAATAACCAACCATCAATTTATTTTGGACTTTGAGGGCTAGGAACATCAGATGCTTAGTATATGGAGAGTAAGTTACTACTTGCTATTACTGTCACGGTTTATAGCTGCATTTTTAACATTTTCCCGTTGAACACAATTCTATGATTCATTATTTAGATTAGGAGCTACGAGCAAATATCCTAAGGTGGGGTTTTAATTGAAATATTCGAAAACTCAATGTAACTATTGTCAGCAATATTTACAGCATCTTACATTAACAGATGTCGAAAATAATTGCTTCTCTGCATGCTAGAATAAATGAGCCAACTACTGTTCACCACGGACCTTGTCCAACAGCCTGGCTGAATACCAAAAAAAAAACCAATAAACACTGAAAAGTTCAAACCACTTGGCACTCGTTTAAATTACGTTCCGTTGTCGCTCGAACGAAATGTTTATGCATATTCCACTTGGCCTCGCATCACGTTGGAATTTGATCCCAATCGACTCGGATTCAACAGATTGTTTGCATGGAAGCGCCCGAATTAAGACATTGCAGTTAACCCGGGCAGAATCCTTACGCGCACGGACTGAGAACTGCGAATCGCGGTTGCGACAGATGCAAAATATTATCGCTTCATGTATAATTAATCTCCCACAAGATAAATTAATTTATATCAATTACACACGGATCCCGAGTTGATTCCGCGCACCGTACGGGGTTACTGGGAGCTGGACGGCGGTTTTTCTCCCGGGGCCCGCAGCACCGTACCAACGCAGTGAAGAAGCAAAAAGCTTGATCAATTATTTCCTCTCCTCGCTCATTATATTTCGCACCGTTGTTTCCTGATATGACTTATAGATAAGCCAATCGCGGTCAAGTTTATCGCTGACCGCTGAGTTGCCGGTTTCGAAAACCTGGCCGGTTAGTTTGTCTTTTGTAGCTCCAAGGATTGTTCAGCGCCCTTTCGGTTCCTTATATTTCGATCAGCCAAAGGATATGTTTTTTCAAAAACCGAATATTGAACGTATGGCTTTACAAGCTGCAACAGCAAACTGATTCTAATCACTTTTCAGCCGGCAGATAATTCTCGATCGCTCCCTCTGGTAGCGAAAGGGCTCAAGATGCAATCCTCCCGCAGCGATTTTATTGCCCATCTGCAGTTCCTCGTTCCGCTTCAAAGCAGCGCTCATTCGCGTGACAAAATTTATTTAATTTTAATAGCTTCTGTTTCGCTCCAAATCAAATAATGATTATCGAAAGTCCATTTCTGCCTGCTCGTGTGCCTGTTGTTTGGGTGCTTGAGGGCTGACTCATTGCGCTCCTAGTACGAGTACTGCCCGCCCGCAGAATACAGATCGCGACAGTAGGCAAGAGGCGAGGCAGATGTCGATCTTTTGCCACTTTGATTCCGATTTCCTGACAACGTGTGCGCGCCTGCCAAGAAGAAAACCAACAGACCAGGAGGGCGCCCAGCAATGCACGCGGTGGTGGTTATCACTCGGTAAAATCTCCAGTGTCTCGTGCTCCGAGGTTTTCGTGACGTGCCTGTGGGAATGGTCCCTTTTATTTTAGGTTTAATTGCGTTAATGAATTGTTTCTCGATGAGCTTCGGTAAGCTTTCCACACTATGTATCGCCGTTTAGCGCTATAGTTTTACAGAGACCCGATTGCAACCGTCAGGAGAGTTGATGTTTCGGTCGAAATTCGGTGACAGCTGTCGCAGGCTGCCGATAGTTAAACAAGAAATATTTCGGTGTTGCTTGCTATAAATGACAGCAATTTCGCTCTTATCGAAATCAATCGTGCCCGGTCGTGCGGAGTTATGATCACGCACTGACTTTCGAGGTTTTTCTCGTCCGATTGGAGAAGGTGATAAAATTTGTGGACATGTAATGCGTTGGTCATAACAACTTTCAAGATCAGTCTCACGCTATCTTGATGAAGTGTACAGTAATGAGTTTTAAGGTTGGGAAAACCTTTTACCTAATACATTAGGACTAGTTATAATAGAAATAAGAAAACTACACTCGGTTGATAGTCAAAAGTCGTACCTCTAATTTTAAGAAATTTCAAAATTCGCTAAAATTTAAACAAACAAACATTTAAACAAAGAATCAATATTGTTCACCGCAAAACATCAATAAACTTGATACACAAAAAAAGAATCAATATGTCAGACATACGAGATAATCATAACTACACAAAAATTCGATGCATTTTATTTTCAAAAACTCATCACATTTAAATCACCTTACCTTACCAATCAGACGAGAGCCGCCGTGGTGGCTCGTGCTGTATCAAGAATTTGTCGCCATGTTGCTCGGTTTTGGGCTGTGTTTCGCCAGTTCCCCAGGCGTCTCATCACCCGCAAGTCTCCTTCGATCTGATCGAGCCATCGTGCACGCTGCGCCCCTCTATTTCTGGTGCCGGTAGGGTTGCTGAAGAGAAGTGATTTCGCAGGGTTGCCGTCCCGCATCCTTACGACATGACCGGCCCACCGCAACCTATTAACTTTCGCATGGTGTGCAATGGGATTCTCTCCAAGCAGCGCCTGCAGTTCGTGGTTCATGCGCCGTCGCCATTTTCCGTCGTCCATCTGTACTCCACCGTAGATAGTCCGTAGCACCTTCCGTTCAAAAACTCCAAGAGCGTTAAGGTCCTCCGCGAGAAGCGTTGTTGTCTCGATCCCGTAGAGGACTACCGTTCTTATCAGGGTTTTGTACAGCGTCAATTTCGTGAGTCGTCGCACTCGACTCGATCGAAGTGTCTTTCGAAGTGAAAAGTAGGCACGATTTCCTGCCTGGATGCGTCTCTGGATCTCTTTACTGGTGTTATTGTAGGCGGTCACCAGTGACCCTAAATACACGAAATCATCGACCACCTCAGGCTCATCAGCGTCTACAGAGACTTGAGTTGGGAGGCTGATGTTGTTCTCCTTGGAGCCTCTCGCTCGCATGTATTTTGTTTTCGACGCATTTATCCGCAGTCCGATCCGTCCAGCTTCGGCTTTCAGTCGGGCGTAAGTTTCCTTCGCCGTCGCAAAGTTACGTGATATGATGTCGAAGTCATCCGCGAAGCCCAGAAGCTAAACAGACCTTGTGAAAATTGTGCTCCTCGAGTCGATGCCCCCGCTCCGGATCACACCTTCAAGGGCGATGTTAAACAGCAAACAGGAGTCATCAATCGAGTCAGTTTATCCGGAAATCCGTTGTCGTGTATGATCTGCCATAGCTGTTCTCGATCGACTGTATCATAGGCCGCCGTGAAGTCAATGAAGATGTGATGTGTGGGCACGTTGTACTCGCGACATTTCAGTAAGATCTGTTGGATTGAGAAGATCTGGTCCGTGGTGGCACGGGCTCCCATGAAACCCGCTTGGTACTGACCCACGTACCTCCTGGTTAAAGATGATAGACGACGAAACAGGTTCTGTGAGCGTATTTTGTAGGCGGCTTTGATAAGCAAGATACCGCGGTAGTTGCGGCATTCCAGCTCCTCTCTTCCATGTTTCAAGAGCTCGCTCGGCAGTCCGTCTTTGTCTGCGGCATTATTGTTTTTCAGCTTCCCGATCTCACAAAGAGCTTCGTGAATATCGGGGGCTAGTACTCGGTCATCCGCTGCTGGTGCTCCTAGGTCAGTTCCTGCTCCGCTTCTGTTTACTGTTTCGCCATTCAGGTGTCCATCGAAGTACTCCTTTCACCTGTCGACCACCTCGCTGGCATCCGTGAGAAGGTTCCCATCCGCGTCGTTGCACATATCGGCTTGCGGCACATAGCCTCTGCGGGACTGGTTTACCTTCTCATAGAATTTCCGCCGCTCACTGGCACGGTACAGCTGCTCCAGCTCCTCATGCTCACGATCCTCTGGCGCTTCTTTCGTCTGAGAATCGTGGTCATGTCGTTCCGTGCCCGTTTGTAATTGGCCTTGTTCTCTCTCGTTGACCTGCCCAGGTATATCGCCCAGGTCCGGTTCTTCTCATTCACCGCTGCCTCGCGCTCCTCGTCATACCAGTCGTTTCTGCCACTCGGTGCTTCCACGTTGCGGTCTCCACGATACCTGTGCGAATGCTGCACCAGCCGTCTTCGAGAGGCAATGCGCCCAGCCCCTCCGCCGTGGGTAGCACCGCTTCAACCTGTTGCGCGTATTCCTCCGCAGCCTGGGAGTTCCGGAGCTGCTTAATGTTGAGCCGCGGGGTTCGTCGATGTCGCGCGTGGTATACGGTCGACAGTTTTGAGCGCAATGATACCGCAACTAGGTAGTGGTCCGAGCCAATATCCGCACCGCGATAGGTACGTACGTTTGTCTGAGAAGAACCGGCCGTCGATGAGAACATGGTCAATTTGATTTGCTATACGTTGGTCAGGTGATCTTCAGGTGGTTTTGGTACTTCGGACTGCCAGTCCTCAGGAAGCTGCGAAGTTTACGCATCGCTGGCTGTTGTCGTTCGTCACGGTGTGCAGGCTGTGCGGGCCGATCACCGGCTTATTCATTTCTTCCCTACCGATCTGCGCGTTCATGTCCCCGATGACGATCTTGATGTCTCTACGGGAGCAGCTATCGTATAGTTTCTTCAGTTGTGCGTAGAACTCTTCTTTCTCTACATCGGGTCTTCTTTCGTGAGGGCAGTGCACATTGAGGATAGTGTAGTTGTAGAACCGGCCTTTTATTCTCAACAAACACAACCTGTCGCTGATCGCCTGCCACTTTTTTTTTTTTTTTTAAGGGGGGATTTGTTAGTAGCTTAAGTATTTATGATAAATATTAGTAAATAATGAGTATGTGTGTCCAATCACAAATGGTGACTCCTCAACACTGTTAGAAATTTTTAATTTTAATTGTTAGGATTTGTTTGCTTTCGCGATTAGGACTTATCATTCGTAGGGATTTAAACCTACTTGTCAGAAAAGGGGAAGTAAACTTACAACTAACTTAATTAATAACTTATTGCCTATAAAGAGAGCTTATCTTAGCAATTGAGGATTGCACCGATTTTTGTCGAAAATTGTTAATAATTTTATTTGACATAGCTTCTAATGGTTCAACACCAGTAAGTCTATGTAATTCGAGTGTACCAAACCAAGGAGGACGCTTCAAAATCATTTTCAGAATTTTATCCTGAATCCTTTGGAGTGTTTTCTTCCTTGTTGAACAGCCACTTGACCAGATCGGTACAGCATGGAGCATTGCTGGTCTAAAAATTTGTTTGTAAATCAAAAGTTTGTTCTTTAAACAAAGTTTAGAATTCCTGTTAATGAGAGGATATAAACATCTCGTATATTTGATGCACTTGGCTTGTATACTCTCAATGTGCTCTTTGAAAATAAGTTTTTTATCATAAATTAGTCCCAAGTACTTAACCTTGTCGGACCAACTTAAAATAACCCCATTCATCTTGACAACGTGATTATTGTTTGGCTTGAGGAAAGAAGCCCTAGGCTTATGCGGAAAAATTATCATTTGAGTTTTAGAAGCATTGGGAGAGATTTTCCACTTTTGCAAGTAGGAAGAAAAAATATCTAAACTTTTCTGCAATCGACTGCATATGACACGAAGGCTTTTTCCTTTTACGGAAATGCTTGTGTCATCGCAGAACAATGACTTTGTGCATCCTTGAGGCAAATCAGGAAGATCTGAAGTGAATATGTTGTACAGGACTGGACCCAAGACTGAACCTTGAGGTACACCTGCTCTGACAGGAAATCTATCAGATTTTGAATTCTGATAGACAACCTGCAGAGTTCGATCAGTAAGATAATTTTTTAAAATTTTGATTAGGAAAATTGGAAAATTAAAAGTTTGCAATTTCGCAATCAAACCTTTATGCCAAACACTGTCGAATGCTTTTTCTATGTCTAAAAGAGCAGCTCCAGTGGAATAACCTTCAGATTTGTTAGCTCGTATCATATTAGTAACTCTGAGCAATTGATGAGTTGTGGAATGCCCATGGCGAAATCAAAACTGTTCATTTGCAAAAATTGAATTTTCGTTGATGTGTGACATCATTCTGTTAAGAATAATTCGCTCAAACAGTTTACTTATTGAAGAAAGCAAACTGATTGGTCGATAACTTGAAACTTCAGCTGGGTTCTTATCCGGTTTTAAAATGGGAGTAATTTTTGCATTTTTCCATAATTTGGGAAAATATGCAATTTTGAAGCAGCAATTGAAAATTTTCACTAAAAATTCCACTGTGCTCTCAGGGAGATGTTTGATTAGTATATTAAAGATTCCATCGTCACCAGGTGCTTTCATATTTTTGAAATTTTTAATAATTGATTTAATCTCATTCAAGTTAGTTTCAATTATTTCTGCAGGTAAAAAATTCTGGGAAGAAATTAAATCAAATTGACGTGTGACTTCATTTTCAATTGGACTCACAAAATTCAAATTTGAGTTATGAACATTCTCAAACTGCTGAGCAAGTCTTTGAGCCTTTTGTCCATTGGATACAAGAAAACGTTCACCATCTTTTAAAACTGGAATAGGCTTTGAAGGTTTCTTAAGAATCTTCGACAGCTTCCAAAATGGTTTTGAATATGGTTTCAATTTTTCAACTTTAGTCTCAAAATTTTGATTTCTCAGAAGAGTAAATCTATGTTTAATCTCTTTCTGTAATTCTTTATAAATAGTTTTAAAAACAGGGTCACGAGAACGTTGATATTGACGTCTGCGGACATTTTTCAAACGAATTAGAAGTTGAAGATTTTCGTCAATTATTGGTGAATCAAATTTCATTTGAGCCTTTGGAACAGAATAATTCCTGGCATCAACAATTGCACATTTTAATGCTTCCAAAGCGGAATCAATATTCACTTCGTTTTGCAAATCAAGCTCATTATTGAAATTTCTCTCAATATGAGTTTTGTATCTTTCCCAATTAGCCTTGTTATAATTAAAAACAGAGCTCATAGGGTTTAAAACTGATTCATGTGATAAAGAATAAGTTATTGGAAGATGATCAGAATCAAAGTCAGCATGTGTGATCAAATCACTACATACATGACTTTGATCTGTAAGCACCAAATCAATAGTTGAAGGGTTTCTTACAGAAGAAAAGCATGTAGGACTATTCGGAGACAAAATAGAATAGTATCCTGAAGAACAATCATTGAATAAAATTTTGCCATTGGAATTACTTTGAGAATTATTCCATGAACGATGTTTAGCGTTAAAATCGCCGATTATGAAAAATTTCGAACGATTTCTAGTGAGTTTTTGTAAATCACCTTTAAAATAATTTTTGAGCTCGCGTGTGCATTGAAATGGTAAATATGCTGCGGCAATAAATAAAATCCCAAGTTCAGTTTGAACTTCAATTCCCAAAGTTTCAATAACTTTCGTCTCAAGATGGGGAAGAGCATGATGTTTGATTCGGCGATGAATAACAATTGCAACTCCACCGCCGGAACCCTGAATCCTGTCATATCTATGAACCACGTAATTGGGATCATATTTTAATTTTATGTTAGGTTTCAAAAATGTTTCAGTAATAATTGCAATATGCACATTATTTACTGTTAAAAAGTTAAAAAGCTCATTCTCATTGGCCTTCAATAAGCGAGCATTCCAATTTAATATTTTAATTGTTTTATTTAAAATCATTGCTAAATTTTAAATTAGAAACAATTTTAATAGTAAAATTTGTGCCTATTTGAATGGCTTCAAACATTGATTTTGCCTGCAACATGGCGTTCATAAGATCGAACATTGCCTGTTGCAAAAAAGAAAGTTTACCTGCCGTAATAGGCCCCAGGCAGTTGACATTAGAAAAAATATTTTCGGCAGCAATATTAACTGGAGTGATAGGTGTACAATTATTTTCTAGCGTGTTTTGCTTACCCATATTAACGGTCATTTTCGAACTACCAACACTGGGCGGTATAATGTTCGAACTACCTGTAACCTGTGCATAAGTTAAACGGGTATGCAAAGGAGTAGGTAAACTATGCGTCAGTGGTACGCTTGGAGAATTTTGTTTTGAAGTTGGTTTTAATTGAGAAATTGAATTTTGTTTACCTTGCCTTGCCTTAACAATTGCTAAACGGACTGGGCATTGATAAAAATTTGACATATGGTTGCCGTTACAATTCGCACAGCGAAAATTTTTACTCTCTTTCACAGGACATGTGTCCTTTTTGTGAGAAGAGTCTCCACAATTAAGACATTTTTGGTCCATGTTACAGAATTTGGAACCATGGCCATAACGTTGGCAAGTACGGCATTGGGTGATATGCTTTTCACCTCCGCCATACTTCCTATAAATTTCCCACTTTACACGCACATTATACAAAGCATGTGCCTTTTTAAAAAATTTTAAGTTGTTAACCTCATTGCGGTTAAAATGAATTAAATAATTAACAAGGGAAATTCCAGCTCACTGACTGTTTTCGCCTCGTGATTTTTGTTTCATTAGAATTACTTGGGTAGGGGCTATGCCAAGTAATTCTGTTAAAGTAAGTTTGATCTCATCAACGGTTTGATCGTTGGTGAGACCTTTCAAGACAACCTTGAACGGCTTGGCGTTCTTGGTGTCGTATGTAAAAAATTTGTACATCTTGTCAGTTAAATACTGAACAAGACGATCACGACCCTTTACTGAGTCGGCTAATAAGCGGCATTCACCTCTACGGCCAATCTGATAGGTAACTTTAACGTCAGAAACAAACGTTGAAAGTTCCTTTTTGAATATATTATCGCCTGCCACTTGATCACACGACTCTACATCCTGCCCAGCACTATAAAGCCGGTACCACATCTGTTCAACTGAAGAACCAAAAACGAGACAAAATCTCTTTATTTTAAGTATCGACATCTTGCGGTGGAGAGAACGCATTCCACACTCGAAATTTCATTACGCTTATATTCCATTCATTCAACAAAAGGACTGTATAAGCTCTCGCCGCTTTTTCGTCGAGGGAATCCTTTTTTCTCCCCGGTACTGGTATAGCGAGGGTGCTTTTTCATGATCAACGTACAGTACCACCCGCATACGTGCAACGGTTTTTACGTAGATATATTTTTAATGAATTTCATTGTTTCCCAAGTTGAAAACTGAATATCTTAACTAACGACAATCACTTTTTTACATTGTACCTAATGTCGTAAGCAGTTCTGGTACAGCGCGTCTGATATGAATTTCTAGCAATGTTAGGTATGAAAAACGGTACGAGAAAAAAATATTGTCGTTGGTCGAGAAATTCGGTTTCTAAGTCGAACGAAAATATTCAAGTAAATCAACTAACAGGTTAAAATAGTTTCAACAGTCGTGAGGTGTACGATCCAAGAAAATTTATTAGGCAATGTTTGAATGATTGAAAGATTTTTAGTTTAATTTGTTCTATTGACGTTGATTGTGAATTGTTACTGAATTTCCACTTTAAAGATCTCTTGAATGCGGTCCTGTCTTAACTTGATTTTGATAGATTCAACTGTTCAAGATCACCTTTTTGCCTGGTCATTACAGCAAAAAAAAGTTTTTAGATGCATGTTCAAACTATTGGAGTGAACTGTTCGAACGATGCACTGTAAAATCAATGTATCCTACATTGGAACAGCAAAAAATGAATGCGAAAGCTTGGGCAGAGTTTTGTTCGAGGTTGCATATCTGTTCTGTGCCGGTACCCAGCTTATTGGTTGTGCCGCCGCTCTGGTAGTACCGTGCCCTGCGGCCACAAATCCTCTGTACCTTCTCTCCTTTTCGGCAAAACTCCAGGAGCGCAACGATGTCGAAGTGGCGGGGTTCTAGCTGATCCAGCAGAATCCGGTCGCCACCCGGAGCGTTCAGCGATCTACAGTTCCATGTGCCGAGCTTCCAATCGTCGTCCTTATTTCGTCGCCTAGGTCGTTGCCAATTGTTCCGGTCCGTATTAAATTCTTGATTGTTCGTAGTATTTTAATGTTTCGGCATGCTGCCTTACTAGGGCTGCGGATGCCTAGTCTCGCGACGGGGCTGCCGTCTTGGGTGAAGCTGGCGAGACGCCGCATTTCATAATTCAGCCGTCCGCTCCAGATCAGACGCTGTTTGAGCCGCCCCTAACATGGGGAACAGATGCTCGGACAAGCTGCCCTCCTAGGAGAGCAGCTCTCCCTCCCCTGTCAGCATACGACCAAGTTCCCACCGGTTCACCCATCTTCCCTTGGTTGCTCGTATCCCAGTCGGTACCACGTGGAGGTAGGGATAGGGGTTGCTGGGTATTATACTTTGGACCACACTAGGGTCTATTTTATGCCAACTAGTACGGGTGTACTGCTGGTACGCACTGCCCAGCCGTTCACCAACCACTTTTAAATCAGTTAATCGATTTTCGATTTCCTAAATCAAATTAAAAAAAAAATTACCAAAATTTACCATTTGGAGCAGTACAGAGGCATCTGATTCTCCATTTAGTAGCTTAGCGATGAACAAACATAATTTTATTTTATTGAATTTACTCAAATATAAAAAAAAAACAATATTTTAAAACATTCTCCATATAAAAAATGAAATGTGCCGTTTAAAGCTAGACCAAGAGATATTTTTTATCTTTAGCATAGTAAGCATAGCAAAAGGGATTGCACACATCGTAGTTGGCTGTACAATGATTAGCTTAGAATAAATATAGTGATAATAATAATAACTTCACAAACACATCATCTATTGTCACAGGAAAGAAACTTGGGACTAGTATCCTTCTTACAGATGATGTGAGTTGCAAACTAAGCCTTTCATTGGATACCTTGCTACATCCTTACAATCGCCGGGGAAAGGAAGTAGGAATGTTAGTACAACGTCTACTTAAGAAGGTGCAGAGAACCCATAATACCTTCATAGACGTTACAGGAATCAGGGTGTTGTGTTAGTAGGAAAGGTAATATGCCAAGGATCTCTATTTTGATAAGATAGAGTTATGTGAACATGTTTAAGAATATTTTGATATATGGAAACTACGTTAACTGACCTTCGTGATCACCTCCGTCTACTTTTACACATTTTTTCATACTGTCGACTCACGCAATAAATGCATTCACTCGTCTCACACACACTTATTGTTACACACTGCGACGATGTATATGAGCGCGACGAGTATTCTTGTATTGGTGTTGTCGGACTCGTTTCAGTAAAATTTATCTGCTGGCACAGTTTAAGTTGGGCGCCTATCGTGCCTCTCTGTACGACACGGGTCTACTACGAAAGGCTGAAACTCAAAAGGCTGAAACACGGAAGGCTGAAATCCGAAAGGCTGAAATCATGAAAGGCTGAAAGCTACATAAGGCTGAAAACACGAAAGGCTGAATCACGAAAAGCTGAAAAATCATAAGGCTGAAATTCACAAAGTTCATATTTTAAAAAAACACTCGCCTTCTACGGCCGACTCGATTGTCCGAGATGTATGCTGTCCTTACTCGCTATCGCTCGTTCGGACTGAACTAGGGGATCACCCCTATGAGTCAGTAGACCTAGGAAAACGAACGAACCTATACAGAGGTGATTTCTGCGGGGGGGCTGCCCCCCCGCAGTGGCCGGCGCTTCCGACGGCGGGTCGCCGGCACACACTCGCGGCCTTCGGCCGTCTCGCCCTGAATCATCTAGGAAACGTGTACAAGAGTCAAGTGTGTATAGATTCAAATGTTGCCGAAAATTAATTTTCCATTGCACAAACCAATTAATACTCAAACATTGAACTCTGTCACATTATAAAGGTTTATTATCCATATGTCCGAATTTTTCAACGGTTATAATTCAAGTTACAAAAGTTTCAGCCTTTTATGTTCAGCCTTTCGTTCATTCAGCCTTTTGTGGTTTCAGCCTTTTGTGCATTCAGCCTTTCGTTATGAAACATACTTTTCAGCCTTTCGAGTTTCAGCCTTTCGGGTTTCAGCCTTTTGAGTTTCAGCCTTTCGTTACTAACCCGTACGACACCATCTGCTGAGCAATTTACCGCACGGCTGTTTCTGCCGTACATAGCAATTGGGATGATAGAACATGTAAGCGGCACTCCATGAAGCCGCTCACCGTTTACGAAACCTCACATTCCTCCATCCCCCAGACAGCAGAAATCCAACGACGCACCGGAACCAAACTCTCTCCACGACATAGTAGAAACCGCCTCATCGAAGCCACCAAAAATAAAAGACAGGACACTGGAGCAGCCTTCCCTCGCTTTCACCAACACAAAGACAGTAACAGCAACAAGCTGTATGCAGTTTCACGCTCGTGCCATTCTCCACAAAACAAATTAGCGGTGCTTTGTCATTTTATCGATAGTACTCTATCGCACTCGCGTTGTCATTTCGATTCGAAAAGTTTCATTTTCACTCGATTCCTTTCGGCTACTGTCAACAGAGGGGATTCACTGCTGTCAAATTTCATATATGTGTGCGTTATCGCAGATCAGCTCTGGTCCATGACATTTGTTGGTCCAGGACGTTTGTAACTACAAACAATAATGGGGAAAAAAATCACTACACAACGCATTATTCTTAAAAGTTTTCCGAGATTTCACGAGTTTTGATAAAAAACGCTCCAATTCTATAATATTTCACATCGATCAAGTTAATGACCAAAAACCAGAACAATGTTCGACAGATAGATCCGGATCGTTTCAAATGAAACTAATGACTATTTCAATCGACGGAGAGAGTGACGGAGAGAGAGACTCTTTCCTTTCCTTCAGCGTCTCAATTGAAATTCTAGACCAAGAGATATTTCTTATCTTTGCCCAAAAAAGAATGATAAAAAAATAATAAATGCATATTTTTTATGAAAAATATTAATAACTTTGAGTAGAACTGAGATATTCATGATGTCAGCATTGCAAATTGTTTCACCTAAAAAATCACAGCCCCTGTATGAAACAGTGCCGAAGGACTGAATATTAGGGTGGGACAAAAAATAAGTACTAGCTCCAATGCACTTTTCGTGTTCCTTATGGGTCCTGTAACAACTGTGTAACTTTTCAGATCGATCGGTGGAACCCCTGATTTGCGCCCGATTTTTAAAGTTTCCATACGATTTTATATGGGAAAATCCACTTTTTCAAAACTTATCCTCTAGAAATTTCCAGTTGGCTCCTTAAAATATACCAATACATGATATTTGTAGGAAATTTTCCTGGAAATAATTCTTCTGAAGACTGTAAGGCGCTACAAAATTTGTAGAAAAAGTTATTCACCTTAAACTGATCGAATGTCTGACGAACGGCTCAACATTGAATTTTTCCAGCAACACTGCTGCAGCATGCTGCTGTTGCAAACTCAACAACGTGATGAGAAACAGTTTCGCGTAGAATTAAGCTTGAAAGCGTGATTTTTTGCTCATAGTATCTTCGGAGAAAATGCTTAGAATATCAATCCCTATATTCTGATAGTATTCGTTGTGTGATTTATACCCCTAAAAGTGAGAAATCAGCTTTCTAAACACCCCTACGTAGTGAAAAACATTTTCGTGTGGGATTAAGCTTGAAGGTATGATATTTTGCTCACGTTATCTTCATTATCGGAGAGCTTGCTTAAAATATTAATTGATTAAAAATATTATTGAATATTACATTTCATTTTTGAGTTTTAATGTAGATTGATTACTCCCCCTAAAAGAGGGAAGTAAACTTTCTAAACACCCACGACCTCAGACAACATTTTAAATTGTGAGATGGCGACTTCCGGTGACTGGATAAGACGAAAATGACCGAATACCACCTAATATGGGTGTTTCTTCAACCAGAATGACGCTCAGAGGCCAGAAATTGTCTCTGAATACCATTTTGAAATTCAGGATGGTGATTTCCGGTTTCTGAAAAACAGCGAGATATGACCAAAACCACCCAATATGGGTATTTCCGAAATCGTGATGATGCATCGAAACCACTAATCGACCTCAGACAACATTTTGAGTTGTAAAATGGCAACTTTTGGTGACTGGAAAACTGCCGAAAATGACCCAAAAACAACCAAATATGCACGCAAAAGTTGGATGGTGCGAAACTACAACTACTACAACTAAACAGTTTCAACTGGTATCAAGCAGCATTGCAAAGCGAGCGAAGCGCAAAACCATTCTCCTCCTTTCTGCTTGAGGACGAGACATATGCTACGCTTTTCAAGTCTTTTGCACACACGCTTTCGAGATACTTTTTCTTCTTCATGCATTCCTCTGAATATCAGCAAGCACTACATCCTATGATAAATTGAACAATTGTCCTTTATAAGGACAACAAATGAATTAATGAAGATTTAATTTTGAAGTAGAATACTTCTCTCAGGAAGTTCGGCTACATAGGGATGTGAAATGAAAATCTAAAACTGAAAAAAGTGAGAAAAATTTCAAATGCTAATAAATCGGTTAGTTTTCGATGGATTTCCTTCGTTTTTGCAGTAATCGATTAGAAAATCTTCTAAGATTCCAACCAAATGCATGAAATTGCAATTTTATCATTCGAACTATTGTACTATTGAAAATTCTTAAGCCTTGTCAAAACACAAAATTCGACCTCTGATTGGTCGCATTCCCAAGCACGGTCGGCAGAGCTATGGACCTAGTAAATTGGGAATGCATCATTTGGCCTATATAAGAGTTTCATCAGATAATAAACAGACATTTCATCGGATATTAAATTGAACAACTGAAATTTGAAGAACACAAATTAATATTTGAAGAGTTAATATTTTCTCGTTTTGCGCTATAATCCAAAGTTAATTATCTTCATCTTCATGCATACTCTGACTATTATTACGTGTTTGCGTCGCTTAGTGTTTGGCTACGGTCATGCAGAACGCCGAATAACGGCGCGATGCGATTCGGCAAGACGAAATCTGTTGAAATGTATAGCTCTACTTCGCCTTGAAAAGAGCTGTACATTTCACCACGGTAAGGCGAATCGCATCGCGCCGGCATTCGCGTTCTGCATAACCGTAGCCTTTGTTCCGTTCCCATTTAATGATGTCGTATAAAATGTGCATATTACAATTCGGCAGCACTTCAACTTCTCATTTGCACAAAATTTAAAAATATTCAATGAACTTCATTCAAAATATCAAACAAAAAGAAATTACAATACTGCCAATGAACGGTCAACGTTTATTAACTAGAAAAAATGACTGACACGCAAGCAGCCGTGTTATTATTCTTGTAAAAGTATTCTACTGTCTTCTTCTTCCTCACCTGTGTATACCTCATTGGTTCGTAGTGACCTGTTGGCCATGTATCTGCGCAAATTGTAGCTATGTATCTACAAAACTCCTTTCTGAAGGACACCAGGGTATGATCTATTGAATTGGCACCAGAACCCAAGTTGTCACACGAGGTGGGTGTTTAGAAAGTTTATTTCCCTCTTTTAGGGGGAGTAATCAATCTACATTAAAACTTAATAATTAATATTTTAAGCAAGCTCTCCGATAATGAAGATAACGTGAGCAAAATATCATACCTTCAAGCTTAATCCCACACGAAAATGTTTTTCACTACGTAGGGATGTTTAGAAAGCTGATTTCTCACTCTTAGGGGTATGAATCACACAACGAATACTATCAGAATATAGGGATTGATATTCTAAGCATTTTCTCCGAAGATACTATGAGCAAAAAATCACGCTTTCAAGCTTAATTCTACGCGAAACTGTTTCTCATCACGTTATTGAGTTTGCAACAGCAGCATGTTGCAGCAGTGTTGCAGGAAAAATTCAATGTTGAGCCGTTCGTCAGACATTCGATCAGTTTAAGGTGAATAACTTTTTCTACAAATTTTGTAGCGCCTTACAGTCTTCAGAAGAATTGTTTCCAGGAAAATTTCATACAAATATCATGTATTGGTATATTTTGAGGAGCCAACTGGAAATTTCTAGAGGATAAGTTTTGAAAAAGTGGATTTTCCCATATAAAATCGTATGGAAACTTTAAAAACCGGGCGCAAATCAGGGGTTCCACCGATCGATCTGAAAAGTTACACAGCTATTACAGGACCCATAAGGAACACGAAAAGTGCATTGGAGCGAAAAAATTACACCAACGCTTTTTTCCCATACATCTGTGTCCCAGTCTACTGAATATATATATTATATGCTGCGATAAACTGTTCATGGGCAACACTACCATTTATATTTGATGGTCGTTATTGTAAGAATGATTATTAAGAAATGCATGAACACATGTAGTTTTCAACTAGTAGTAGTTGCAAAAATTCTCATAACTCTTATCTTCAAGCAATTACAGTTCTGAAAAGAACCGAATCCATAATCTTCAGCTCGAAATGCGTGCTACAGAATGCTGATGATCGCACCATGGTACAAAACGACAATTTAGGCGGAAATGGAGTTTTCGATACATTTTTGTGATTTTAGAGCCATACTTTATATGGCGAAGTTGCTTATTATAATTTGGTCTACTATTAAACTGAGGTGAAAATTAGGGTGGTCCTAGAACCAACGAAATAAACCAACTAAAATTTTTATTTGTGGAAAAATAAAATTTTATTTTCAGTAAAGTTGTAGATCACTCAATTTTAAGCAGCTTTGTTGAAGACTACTTTCTTGTAGCTCTTGAATTGACTGAATTAGAGCAATTTTGCCTAGGGTGGCTCTTAAAAAACGGTTTTTTCGCTCTACTTTGTTTAATTCAATTTTCTCAGTAAAATTATGTTCAGACGACTTTTAGAGCTTTAAAAGACGCAACTTTTGGTGGCTATACTTTAACGATATATTTTATGAGTGAAAAGCTATTAAGCTTTTAATTTTTAAAATACACCCTTTTCAACTGTTGATATCTCTGAATGGGGCAGAAGAAAAAAATATCTTCTGGTTTCATTTGAAAGAGCAACTTTTGTACTTTATCATAAAAAAAATTGGAGATAAGTTATTTCTTAAAATCGAATAAAATAAGTTTGAATATGATCATATTTAGTCGAAAAAGTAAGGTTTTTACAGCCTAGTTCTTTAATTTGATAAAACTGATGTACATATGCTTCGGTAAAGTTGAAAGTGAATCAATTTAAGATAACTTTGCAATAAAAAAAATTGTATCTCTTGAACTGACTGATAGATAGTAGCATTACCATATCTGATAAATTAACGATTTTTCATGTAACTAGTATTTTACGCTTAACCTCGCGTCTAATTTTTCGGCAAAATTCTCTATATATTGTTTTCAAAACTTCTGAAGATGTACATTTTGAAGTAAAGATGTGTTGGTGACTTTTCGTCAATACAGTGCAGGATATACTTGGTTTTCGTTAAAAATCCTGAAATAGCAACATGTTCACTTTCAGACAACGTTCTCATACTCGCGTTCACTACTAGTATACAACCTAACACCACAGTACACATTCACGCAGGCGTAGCAACACATTTGCGCATGCGCAAATTGTGTTGTTCCTTAACAACGTGTGTTGCCTGGGAACCTGCTTATTTCTGAGGAACAATCATTGCAATACGACTTTTCAAGATGGAAGTTCCACGAAGCGATTTAGCGAACCTTCTAATTGAAGGAAGAAAACTTAGTGATTTGATTGATTTCGTTAGTCAACGGTTTCCCAGTGTCGATACGGATAATGCCGCCTCACGTAAAAAATTAAGACTTTTTAGTTTAATGTTCTGGAAATTGTGGAAAAAATGTAATCGTTCGAAGAATCGTTTTCTCACCGTAAATTCAACGTGGCTAAGTGGAAATGTGGTGCTCAAAATTAAGCAAACTGTTGTGGAAAAACCTACTTTGAAACCATTTTCCAAGTTGGGCCGAAGAAGCAAACAAACCCGTTTGCATGATTTAACTAACAATCATTCACCGGAGGAGCTAGGTATGGCCTCTGCTCTATGTGTTAGCCGTTGTGGATTTCGTTCGGTTGATAAGAGAATTGAAAGTCTCGTACGATCTCCGGAATCAGCAACAGAGTCTTTCGAAAACGTACCACAGATTGAAGAATATACCGCGGAAGAAGCCACAGCGTTTATTTGCAGAAACAATTTCTCCAAAAGGCAGTACCATGACATTCGGATGACTACTTTGAATAGGGACGTTCATTTGTATCCTAGCTACAACAAGGTTTTATTGGCCAAACAAGATAGTTATCCAAACGGTAAATACTATTCGATTTTTCTGATCTTTATTGAGAACCTAGATGCTAGAAGCTTTTAAAATATTTATAATATTTTGTTTAATTCAAAACATTTCAAGGTATCACTATCAAACCGTCAGGTGCGGAAATATCTCTACAGTCTTTAATAGACCATACAGTGCTACGCCTTATCAAGTTCCTCAATATAGACATTCTGCAGGAAGATTGGGTACAAGTGATTTTTAAATGGGGTTGTGATGGGAGTTCCAACCATTCAAGGTACATAGTAAATCGGAAATAGTAGAATCAAATGCATTTTAATTTTTTCTTATTTCTATATAAAGATTCAAGCAGGTGTTTTTTGATGAGGATAACGATAATGAGCTTGAATACAGTGATGCTTATATATTTGCGATGTCCTTGGTTCCGATCCGAATCATTCGACGACAGTTTGAAAATGGAAAAGAGGAAATCATCTGGAACAACGATATACCTTCTTCGGTATCACTCTGTCGTCCAATTAAACTAATATTTTCCAAAGAAAATGCGCAGTTAACGAGGGCCGAAGTGAATAAAATGGAAGCAGAAATTCAAAAGCTGGTACCGACAAAACTCAGTGTTAAAGGAGTGGATTTGAAAATTGCAGCAAAGCGCGTTTTATCAATGGTTGATACGAAGGTGGTCAATGACGTGGCAGGAACTCACTCACAGCAGTGTCACATTTGCCTACGATCAGGAAAGTTGTTGAACAACGCTGTTGGTGCTCAAGCTTTCAACGTTCCCGATGTATTGAAGTATGTCTTTTCACCACTCCACGCTCGAATTCGAACTATGGACCTTTTATTAAATATCAGCTGTCGTTTGACACTGCCAAAGCCTTCATGGCGTGTCAGCAAGAGTAATACCATACTGAAAGACCGTCAGGCTTCTATCCGACTGGCTCTTAAAGAGCAGTTAGGGCTGAGGCTAAACGAACCGTAACTCGAACGACGGCAACACTGCCCGTCGCTTTTTTAGCGAGGTTGACGCAGTTGCTGAAATAACAGGACTAAATAAAAATATTCTGTTCAGATTTGGGATTCTTCTCACAGTAGTCAATAGCAACAGAGAAATCGACATTGAGGCTTTCGAAGCTTTTGCCAGGGAAACTCACGAAATTTATCGTGAATTATATGATTGGTATGTACTTTCTCCTACAGTGCATAAACTTTTATTACACAGTAGTAATATAATGAGAACCGCTGCATTGCCACTGGGAATGTTGAGAGAGACCCGCAACAAGTGCATCAGAAAGTTTCGAGAACACCACTCAAGAAAATTCAGCCGCATCGTGAACATTGAAGGCGTTTTCAAGAGGCTTCTGCTAACATCCGATCCCGTCATTTCGCTAAACAACCGACGTACTGCCCAATGCGAAAGTTTGTCACATCTACCAACAGAAGCACGAAAATTGATTAAACATTAAAACTTTCTTTTCAAAATAACGAACATTAAATTTTGCCAATAATGCATAAACGGAAGAGAAAAGTATTTTTTTTGCATTGCTTACAGCAATTTCATCGTTTCGTAACTGCCGAAAGTTATTTTAAAGATTGTGTCGTATATAAATTTTAATATTTTGAAATTTTTTTAATTGAAGATACGTATAAAAATTTTATTGAAAATCATATGAGACGTAATTCTACGTAAAAAGTTTCGAAAATTAGCTTATCTTCAATTTTACCGAAGAATATGTACATCAGTTTTATCAAATAAAAAAACCAGGCTGTGAAAACCTTACTAAAATCACAGCCCCTGTATGAAACAGTGCCGAAGGACTGAATATATATATTATATGCTGCGATAAACTGTTCATGGGCAACACTACCATTTGTATATGATGGTCGTTATTGTAAGAATGATTATAAAGAAATGCATGAACACATGAAATTTTCAACTAGTAGTAGTTGCAAAAATTCTCATAACTCTTATCTTCAAGCATTTACAGTTCTGAAAAGAACCGAATCCATAATCTTCAGCTCGAAATGCGTGCTACAGAATGCTGATGATCGCACCATCGCACTGTGGTACAGAACGACAATTTAGGCGGAAATGGAGTTTTCGATACATTTTTGTGATTCTAGAGCCATACTTTATATGGCGAAGTTGCTTATTATAATTTGGTCTACATTTAAACTGAAGTGAAAATTAGGGTGGTCCTAGAACCAACGAAATAAACCAACTAAAATTTTTATTTGTGGAAAAATAAAATTTTGTTTTCAGTGAAGTTGTAGATCACTTGATTTTAAGCAGCTTTGTCAAAGACTACATTCTTGTAGCTCTTGAATTGACTGAATTAGAGCAATTTTGCCTAGGGTGGCTCTTAAAAAACGGTTATTTCGCTCTACTTTGTTTAATTCAATTTTCTCAGTGAAATTATGTTCAAACGACTTTAAGAGCTTTAAAAGAGGCAACTTTTGGTGGCTATACTTTAACGATATCTTTCATGGGTGAAAATCTATTAAGCTTTTAATTTTTAAAATACGCCCTTTTCAACTGTTGATATCTCTGAATGGGACAGATGAAAAAAATATCTTCTGGTTTAATTTGAAAGAGCAACTTTTGTACTTTATCATAAAAAAAATTGGAGATAAGTTATTTCTTAAAATCGAATAAAATAAGTTTGAATATGATCATTTTCAGTCGAAAAAGTAAGCTTTTTACAGCCTAGTTTTTTTATTTGATAAAACTGATGTACATATGCTTCGGTAAAGTTGAAAGTGAATCAATTTAAGATAACTTTGCAATAAAAAAATTTGTATCTCTTGAACTGACTGATAGATAGTAGCATTACCATATCTGATAAATTAACGATTTTTCATGTAACTAGTATTTTACGCTTAACCTCGCGTCTAGTTTTTCGGCAAAATTCTCTATATATTGTTTTCAAAACTTCTGAAGATGTACATTTTGAAGTAAAGATGTGTTGGTGAATTTTCGTCAATACAGTGCAGGATATACTTGGTTTTCGTTAAAAATCCTGAAATAGCAACATGTTCACTTTCAGACAACGTTCTCATACTCGCGTGCACTACTAGTACAACCTAACACCACAGTACACATTCACGCAGGCGTAGCAACACATTTGCGCATGCGCAAATTGTGTTGTTCCTTAACAACGTGTGTTGCCTGGGAACCTGCTTGTTTCTGAGGAACAATCATTGCAATACGATTTTTCAAGATGGAAGCTCCACGAAGCGATTAAGCGAACCTTCTTATTGAAGGAAGAAAACTTAGTGATTTGATTGATTTCGTTAGTCAACGGTTTCCCAGTGTCGATACGGATAATGCCGCCTCACGTAAAAAATTAAGACTTTTTAGTTTAATGTTCTGGAAATTGTGGAAAAAATGTAATCGTTCGAAGAATCGTTTTCTCACCGAAAATTCAACGTGGCTAAGTGGAATTGTGGTGTTCAAAATTAAGCAAACTGTTGTGGAAAAACCTACTTTGAAACCATTTTCCGAGTTGGGCCGAAGAAGCAAACAAACCCGTTTGCATGATTTAACTAACAATCATTCACCGGAGGAGCTAGGTATGGCCTCTGCTCTATGTGTTAGCCGTTGTGGATTTCGTTCGGTTGGAAAGAGAATTGAAAGTCTCGTACGATCTCCGGAATCAGCAACAGAGTCTTTCGAAAACGTACCACAGATTAAAGAATATACCACGGAAGAAGCCATAGCGTTTATTTTTAGAAACAATTTCTCCTAAAGGCAGTACCATGACATTCGGATGACTACTTTGAATAGGGGCGTTCATTTGTATCCTAGCTACAACAAGGTTTTATTGGCCAAACAAGATAGTTATCTAGATACCTTGGACAATTTGTCTGCTTGGGCTTTACAGCTAGGTATCGAATTCTCTCCGGAGAAGACTGAGATAGTAGTTTTTTCTAGGAAGCATGAACCTGCTCAGCTTCAAACACAATTAATGGGTAAAACGATTTCTCAGGTTTTGGTACACAAATATCTTGGTGTCTGGTTCGACTCTAAAGGCACCTGGGGTTGTCACGTGAGGTATCTGATGAAAAAATGTCAACAAAGAGTGAATTTTCTTCGTACAATAACCGGACAATGGTGGGGAGCCCATCCAGGAGACCTTATAAGGCTTTACCAAACAACGATATTGTCTGTTATTGAATACGGGTGTTTCTGCTTCCGCTCCGCAGCAAACACACATTTGATCAAACTGGAGCGAATACAATATCGTTGTTTGCGTATCGCCTTAGGTTGCATGCAGTCGACCCATACGATGAGTTTGGAGGTTTTAGCTGGAGTACTACCATTGAAAAACCGCTTCTGGAGCCTGTCTTCTCGTATTCTAATCAAATGTGAGGTCTTGAACCGTCCCGTGATTGAAAATTTTGAAAGGTTAATCGAACTTAATTCTCAAACCCGTTTTATGACATTGTATTTCAATCACATGTCCCAAAATATTAACCCTTCTTCGAATATTCCAAATCGTGTCGACTTATCAAATACTTCTGATTCTACTGTGTTTTTCGATACATCCATGATAGAAGAAACTCGTGGAATCCCGGATCATTTACGCGTGCAGCAGATCCCTAAAATTTTTTCCATTAAATATCGAAACATCAACTGCGACAATATGTACTACACTGACGGATCACTTCTTGATGGGTCCACTGGCTTCGGTATCTTCAATAACAATTTAACCGTCTCCCATAAGCTCGATAATCCTGCTTCTGTTTACGTCGCAGAATTAGCTGCAATTCAGTACACCCTAGGGATTATCGAAAAAATGCCCACGGACCATTATTTCATCTTTACGGACAGTCTCAGTTCCATTGAGGCTCTCCGATCGATGAAAGATGTTAAGCACTCTCCGTATTTCCTGGGGAAAATACGGGAACATCTGAGTGCTTTATCCGAAAAATCTACTCAGATTACCTTAGCGTGGGTCCCTTCTCACTGCTCGATACCGGGTAATGAGAAAGCGGACTCTTTGGCTAAGGTGGGCGCAACAAACGGTGATATTTATGAAAGACCAATTGCCTTTAATGAATTTTTCGCACTTGTACGTCAGAATACGATCATCAGTTGGCAAAATGCTTGGACCAGAGGGGAATTGGGAAGGTGGTTACATTCCATAATCCCCAAAGTATCGACGAACCCGTGGTTCAAGGGGTTGGATGTAGGTCGGGATTTCATTTGCGTGATGTCCCGGCTTATGTCCAATCACTATAGATTTGACGCGCATCTCCGTCGTGTTGGGCTCGGGGAAAGTGGTATCTGTGCCTGTGGTGAAGGTTATCACGACATAGAGCATGTGGTTTGGTCATGCCCTGTACACCGTGACGCCAGGTCTAAATTAATAGCTTCCCTGCAGGCCGAGGGTAGACAGCCGGCTGTTCCTGTTCGTGATGTCTTGGCGAGCCGTGACCTATCCTACATGTCCCTTATATACGTTTTCCTGAAATCCATCCACGCCCCAGTCTAGTCCCGTTCCCCTCCGTCTACACCCAACAAAACGACAAGAACACGTTTGAACCTTAAGCACAAAACCAGCAACCAGACCCCGCACAATAGAACCAGGACCCAAGGACTACGAGCCTCTGTCCCAACTCACGACATCGTGGCTCAGCAGAACGAATCCATACATGCCATTCGACGATTATCAGACGACCATTGAACAACAAAACACTGATTGGAAATCCCATGCTAGTTTTAAGTTAGACTTAATTTCAGCTCGTAGTCGGCAGCGAGGATAAAAAATTTGCTTTAGTTTTTAAGTCATCAGATATAATTGGCGCCGTTAAACATTAAATTGTATTTGTGCCGTGTCAAATAAATGTTATGTGAAGAAAAAAAAAAAAAAAGATAGTTATCCAAACGGTAAATACTATTCGATTTTTCTGATCTTTATTGAGAACCTAGATGCCAGAAGCTTTTAAATATTTATAATATTTTGTTTAATTCAAAACATTTCAAGGTATCACTATCAAACCGTCATGTACGGAAATATCTCTACAGTCTTTAATAGTCCATACAGTGCTACGCCTTATCAAGTTCCTCAATATAGACATTCTGCAGGAAGATTGGGTACAAGTGATTTTTAAATGGGGTTGTGATGGGAGTTCCAACCATTCAAGGTACATAGTAAATCGGAAATAGTAGAATCAAATGCATTTTAATTTTTTCTTATTTCTATATAAAGATTCAAGCAGGTGTTTTTTGATGAGGATAACGATAATGAGCTTGAATACAGTGATGCTTATATATTTGCGATGTCCTTGTTCCGATCCGAATCATTCGACGACAGTTTGAAAATGGAAAAGAGGAAATCATCTGGAACAACGATATACCTTATTCGGTATCACTCTGTCGTCCAATTAAACTTATATTTTCCAAAGAAAATGCGCATTTAACGAGGGCCGAAGTGAATAAAATGGAAGCAGAAATTCAAAAGCTGGTACTGACAAAACTCAGTGTTAAAGGAGTGGATTTGAAAATTGCAGCAAAGCGCGTTTTAACAATGGTTGATACGAAGATGGTCAATGACGTGGCAGGAACTCACTCACAGCAGTGTTACATTTGCCTACGATCAGGAAAGTTGTTGAACAACGCTGTTGGTGCACAAGCTTTCAACGTTCCCGATGTATTGAAGTATGTCTTTTCACCACTCCACGCTCGAATTCGAACTATGGACCTTTTATTAAATATCAGCTGTCGTTTGACACTGCCAAAGCCTTCATGGCGTGTCAGCAAGAGTAATACCATACTGAAAGACCGTCAGGCTTCTATCCGACTGGCTCTTAAAGAGCAGTTAGGGCTGAGGCTAAACGAACCGTAACTCGAACGACGGCAACACTGCCCGTCGCTTTTTAGCGAGGTTGACGCAGTTGCTGAAATAACAGGACTAAATAAAAATATTCTGTTCAGATTTGGGATTCTTCTCACAGTAGTCAATAGCAACAGAGAAATCGACATTGAGGCTTTCGAAGCTTTTGCCAGGGAAACTCACGAAATTTATCGTGAATTATATGATTGGTATGTACTTTCTCCTACAGTGCATAAACTTTTATTACACAGTAGTAATATAATGAGAACCGCTGCATTGCCACTGGGAATGTTGAGTGAAGAAGCCCAGGAGACCCGCAACAAGTGCATCAGAAAGTTTCGAGAACACCACTCAAGAAAATTCAGCCGCATCGTGAACATTGAAGGCGTTTTCAAGAGGCTTCTGCTAACATCCGATCCCGTCATTTCGCTAAACAACCGACGTACTGCCCAATGCGAAAGTTTGTCACATCTACCAACAGAAGCACGAAAATTGATTAAACATTAAAACTTTCTTTTCAAAATAACGAACATTAAATTTTGCCAATAATGCATAAACGGAAGAGAAAAGTATTTTTTTTGCATTGCTTACAGCAATTTCATCGTTTCGTAACTGCCGAAAGTTATTTTAAAGATTGTGTCGTATATAAATTTTAATATTTTGAAATTTTTTTAATTGAAGATACGTATAAAAATTTTATTGAAAATCAAATGAGACGTAATTCTACGTAAAAAGTTTCGAAAATTAGCTTATCTTCAATTTTACCGAAGAATATGTACATCAGTTTTATCAAATAAAAAAACTAGGCTGTGAAAACCTTACTAAAATCACAGCCCCTGTATGAAACAGTGCCGAAGGACTGAATATATATATTATATGCTGCGATAAACTGTTCATGGGCAACACTACCATTTGTATATGATGGTCGTTATTGTAAGAATGATTATAAAGAAATGCATGAACACATGAAATTTTCAACTAGTAGTAGTTGCAAAAATTCTCATAACTCTTATCTTCAAGCATTTACAGTTCTGAAAAGAACCGAATCCATAATCTTCAGCTCGAAATGCGTGCTACAGAATGCTGATGATCGCACCATCGCACTGTGGTACAGAACGACAATTTAGGCGGAAATGGAGTTTTCGATACATTTTTGTGATTCTAGAGCCATACTTTATATGGCGAAGTTGCTTATTATAATTTGGTCTACATTTAAACTGAAGTGAAAATTAGGGTGGTCCTAGAACCAACGAAATAAACCAACTAAAATTTTTATTTGTGGAAAAATAAAATTTTGTTTTCAGTGAAGTTGTAGATCACTTGATTTTAAGCAGCTTTGTCAAAGACTACATTCTTGTAGCTCTTGAATTGACTGAATTAGAGCAATTTTGCCTAGGGTGGCTCTTAAAAAACGGTTATTTCGCTCTACTTTGTTTAATTCAATTTTCTCAGTGAAATTATGTTCAAACGACTTTAAGAGCTTTAAAAGAGGCAACTTTTGGTGGCTATACTTTAACGATATCTTTCATGGGTGAAAATCTATTAAGCTTTTAATTTTTAAAATACGCCCTTTTCAACTGTTGATATCTCTGAATGGGACAGATGAAAAAAATATCTTCTGGTTTAATTTGAAAGAGCAACTTTTGTACTTTATCATAAAAAAAATTGGAGATAAGTTATTTCTTAAAATCGAATAAAATAAGTTTGAATATGATCATTTTCAGTCGAAAAAGTAAGCTTTTTACAGCCTAGTTTTTTTATTTGATAAAACTGATGTACATATGCTTCGGTAAAGTTGAAAGTGAATCAATTTAAGATAACTTTGCAATAAAAAAATTTGTATCTCTTGAACTGACTGATAGATAGTAGCATTACCATATCTGATAAATTAACGATTTTTCATGTAACTAGTATTTTACGCTTAACCTCGCGTCTAGTTTTTCGGCAAAATTCTCTATATATTGTTTTCAAAACTTCTGAAGATGTACATTTTGAAGTAAAGATGTGTTGGTGAATTTTCGTCAATACAGTGCAGGATATACTTGGTTTTCGTTAAAAATCCTGAAATAGCAACATGTTCACTTTCAGACAACGTTCTCATACTCGCGTGCACTACTAGTACAACCTAACACCACAGTACACATTCACGCAGGCGTAGCAACACATTTGCGCATGCGCAAATTGTGTTGTTCCTTAACAACGTGTGTTGCCTGGGAACCTGCTTGTTTCTGAGGAACAATCATTGCAATACGATTTTTCAAGATGGAAGCTCCACGAAGCGATTAAGCGAACCTTCTTATTGAAGGAAGAAAACTTAGTGATTTGATTGATTTCGTTAGTCAACGGTTTCCCAGTGTCGATACGGATAATGCCGCCTCACGTAAAAAATTAAGACTTTTTAGTTTAATGTTCTGGAAATTGTGGAAAAAATGTAATCGTTCGAAGAATCGTTTTCTCACCGAAAATTCAACGTGGCTAAGTGGAATTGTGGTGTTCAAAATTAAGCAAACTGTTGTGGAAAAACCTACTTTGAAACCATTTTCCGAGTTGGGCCGAAGAAGCAAACAAACCCGTTTGCATGATTTAACTAACAATCATTCACCGGAGGAGCTAGGTATGGCCTCTGCTCTATGTGTTAGCCGTTGTGGATTTCGTTCGGTTGGAAAGAGAATTGAAAGTCTCGTACGATCTCCGGAATCAGCAACAGAGTCTTTCGAAAACGTACCACAGATTAAAGAATATACCACGGAAGAAGCCATAGCGTTTATTTTTAGAAACAATTTCTCCTAAAGGCAGTACCATGACATTCGGATGACTACTTTGAATAGGGGCGTTCATTTGTATCCTAGCTACAACAAGGTTTTATTGGCCAAACAAGATAGTTATCTAGATACCTTGGACAATTTGTCTGCTTGGGCTTTACAGCTAGGTATCGAATTCTCTCCGGAGAAGACTGAGATAGTAGTTTTTTCTAGGAAGCATGAACCTGCTCAGCTTCAAACACAATTAATGGGTAAAACGATTTCTCAGGTTTTGGTATACAAATATCTTGGTGTCTGGTTCGACTCTAAAGGCACCTGGGGTTGTCACGTGAGGTATCTGATGAAAAAATGTCAACAAAGAGTGAATTTTCTTCGTACAATAACCGGACAATGGTGGGGAGCCCATCCAGGAGACCTTATAAGGCTTTACCAAACAACGATATTGTCTGTTATTGAATACGGGTGTTTCTGCTTCCGCTCCGCAGCAAACACACATTTGATCAAACTGGAGCGAATACAATATCGTTGTTTGCGTATCGCCTTAGGTTGCATGCAGTCGACCCATACGATGAGTTTGGAGGTTTTAGCTGGAGTACTACCATTGAAAAACCGCTTCTGGAGCCTGTCTTCTCGTATTCTAATCAAATGTGAGGTCTTGAACCGTCCCGTGATTGAAAATTTTGAAAGGTTAATCGAACTTAATTCTCAAACCCGTTTTATGACATTGTATTTCAATCACATGTCCCAAAATATTAACCCTTCTTCGAATATTCCAAATCGTGTCGACTTATCAAATACTTCTGATTCTACTGTGTTTTTCGATACATCCATGATAGAAGAAACTCGTGGAATCCCGGATCATTTACGCGTGCAGCAGATCCCTTAAATTTTTTTCCATTAAATATCGAAACATCAACTGCGACAATATGTACTACACTGACGGATCACTTCTTGATGGGTCCACTGGCTTCGGTATCTTCAATAACAATTTAACCGTCTCCCATAAGCTCGATAATCCTGCTTCTGTTTACGTCGCAGAATTAGCTGCAATTCAGTACACCCTAGGGATTATCGAAAAAATGCCCACGGACCATTATTTCATCTTTACGGACAGTCTCAGTTCCATTGAGGCTCTCCGATCGATGAAAGATGTTAAGCACTCTCCGTATTTCCTGGGGAAAATACGGGAACATCTGAGTGCTTTATCCGAAAAATCTACTCAGATTACCTTAGCGTGGGTCCCTTCTCACTGCTCGATACCGGGTAATGAGAAAGCGGACTCTTTGGCTAAGGTGGGCGCAACAAACGGTGATATTTATGAAAGACCAATTGCCTTTAATGAATTTTTCGCACTTGTACGTCAGAATACGATCATCAGTTGGCAAAATGCTTGGACCAGAGGGGAATTGGGAAGGTGGTTACATTCCATAATCCCCAAAGTATCGACGAACCCGTGGTTCAAGGGGTTGGATGTAGGTCGGGATTTCATTTGCGTGATGTCCCGGCTTATGTCCAATCACTATAGATTTGACGCGCATCTCCGTCGTGTTGGGCTCGGGGAAAGTGGTATCTGTGCCTGTGGTGAAGGTTATCACGACATAGAGCATGTGGTTTGGTCATGCCCTGTACACCGTGACGCCAGGTCTAAATTAATAGCTTCCCTGCAGGCCGAGGGTAGACAGCCGGCTGTTCCTGTTCGTGATGTCTTGGCGAGCCGTGACCTATCCTACATGTCCCTTATATACGTTTTCCTGAAATCCATCCACGCCCCAGTCTAGTCCCGTTCCCCTCCGTCTACACCCAACAAAACGACAAGAACACGTTTGAACCTTAAGCACAAAACCAGCAACCAGACCCCGCACAATCATCGGTAATTGGCGATCACCGAAGGCCACGGAAGTGCTCACTGCTAGCAAGCAGTCCCGGACCATCAGCGGGAGCTAGCCTAGGTCGTGGCGAGATTCAGGCACTGGGCCGCTGAATTCTCGCAAAAGCCACACTGGCCGGAAGCAGCTCCGACGGAGCGAGTAGTGCCGCTCCCACCACCCAAATGCACTATACCGCCCATTGGGACTGATGCCAGTAATGTTCCCAATTACGGCAACTGGTCGCATCACTATAGGATACGAGTCGGATTTCGTTTTCGTACCATGATTTTGGGCTGGCACCTGCGCCGAGCTCCCTTAGTAATGTCGTGTGATAACGGCTTGAAACGGCGAGATTACAACCGGTGCAGGGGTCTCCGTCCCGTAAAACCTGGCAGGCCTTCCAGTACGTTCCGAGTCCATTGCCTGGTGGGAACCAGGCAGGAGTAGGATCAGATGTCTTTTCCTGACTTGCGCCGGTCGGGGGTGTCATAGTTGCCCATAAGGCGCTATGGCAGCCGCCCCTAGCCATGGCCTCACTGCTCCGGCATAGACTACCTTGGGACCATTTAGGCGACTACTCCATTATGGATAAGGATAGCGGCTGGTAGGGGGACCCAATAAACAAGAATGCAGAAAAACAAAACTCTGGAGATGGGGGCAGATGGGTTGGAAAACCCATTTGCGCGAGGTGGCATCCAGCGGTCTCCGCCTAGAAAAGTGGAGACGGATGCAGTGAAGGTCGCCTGCGAAGACGGTAAAGGCAGTACGCCTACCGGATCTACGCAAGACATCGCGGTGGCTGGTCCACAGCTATTAAAGGCGGTCGGAAGACAGCGGGACACGCTACCGAGGGTAGTGGCCCTGTCTGAGCAGCTCGATGCTATAATCGAGTTTGCGAAAAGTCGCAGCAATACAACGAAGTACTTGAAGCAGGCCCTCTACATGCTTCGGTCCTCCGTCGATGCTGCGAAAAAGGAGCACGCCGAGCTCGAAATGAAAGCTGCGGCTGCGGAGAAAGAGGAGACGAAGGTGACCGAGCTGGCGACGAAGTCGGTCCAAACGGACGCTAGCACGTTTGCGGCGGTTTGCGCGGCAGGGCCAGCTGCCAAACGAACGCGACAGTCCCCGGGAGAGACGGCCCCCGGGGGCACCAAGAAGCGTTTAATCGCAAACAGCCCTCAGACCGGTGTAGGAGTGGCGCAAGCAACGCCCACGGTGGCAGCCAAGGAGCAGAAGGCTCCCGGTAACCCGTGGGTAACGGTTCCGGGAAGGAGTAGGAACCAAAAAGTGGTGGCCAAAAAACCGCATCCGGTTACAAATCCTGCGACGAAGAAAGTTAAAAATAAGGGCGACGCACTCATCCTTAAGACAGAAGAGTCAAAGTACTCGGAAGTCCTTAAGGCAATGAGAGGCGATGCGAAGCTCAAAGATCTGGGGGCAGATGTGCGTAGCATCCGCCGATCCCGCAAGGGAGAAATGATCGTTGAGCTCCGCAAAGAAGCCAGAAACAAGGGCCCAGCCTATCGGGCATTGGCCCAAGAGGCGCTTGGAGATAGAGTGCAGGTTCGGGCACTCACGTCGCAGGTAACCCTACAACTTAAATACCTGGACGAAGTCACCGAGGCATGCGAAGTCGTGGATGCCCTCAAGGAGCAGTGCGAAGTGGTTGTGGCACCAGAGGCAGTTCGACTGCGCAAAGGCCCAGTAGGAACCCAGACCGCCACTGTCAGGCTTTCGTCAGTAGACGCAAACCAGGCGCTAAAGGTAGCGAGGCTCAAAGTGGGCTGGTCAATGTGCCCACTCAGCATCTACCAGCCGCCGGAGGTCTGCTTTCGATGCTTCGAGCAAGGACACAAGTCCTTTAGCTGCAAGGGGCCTGACAGGAGCTCACTATGCAGGCGGTGTGGTGCTGCAGGCCACAAAAGCAAAGACTGCGGAGAGCCCCCGAAGTGCTTGGCGTGCGCCGGGAAGCGTGACGCAAAGCACATAATGGGAGGCCCGAGGTGCACGGCCGGTAAGCCGACTAGCAAGCCACGGGCGTGAGAGTGACACAGCTAAATTTGAACCACTGCTTCGCGGCTCAGCAACTGCTATACCAAGCAGTCACTGAGTCGTTGTCGGACATCGCCATAATCTCGGACCCCTACCGAATTCCTTCCGGAAACGGTAACTGGATTTCGGACGGGTCCGGTATGGCGGCAATATGGACGACGAGCAGGTTCCCGGTTCAAGAGATAGTGTCAACTTCAAACGAAGGATACGCGGTTGCCAAGGTGAACGGAGTGTACTACTGCAGCTGCTATGCTCCGCCTCGTTGGTCTACCGAGCAGTTCGCAAGGATGATCGACCGAGCCACCGGGGAGCTGATCGGTCTATCACCGTTGGTAGTGGCGGGCGACTTCAACGCATGGGCAACTGAGTGGGGAAGTCGACGCACAAACCAGAGAGGCCGGATCTTGTTGGAGGCTTTGGCGAAGCTCAACATAGATCTGGCCAACGTCGGCTTGAAGAGCACCTTCAGTAGAAACGGCGCGGAGTCGATCATCGATGTGACATTCTGTAGTCCAGGATTGATCACGAACTGGAGGGTAGACGATGGCTACACTCATAGCGACCATCTGGCGGTCTGTTATAGCGTAGACTGTAAAACGAGACCGCATGTGGCGAGTAGAATTAACACTCCAGCTCCTCGCGGGTGGAGGATATCACACTTCAACGAAGAGGTATTTGCGGAAGCAATTAGACTAGAACACGAGGCAAGCAGAATTCGTAACCCGAGCGCTGATCAGCTTGTTGCCATACTTTCGCGGGCGTGCGACGCCACTATGCCTAGGAACCGCCAGCCTAGGCATGGAAGGCCACCAGTCTACTGGTGGACCGACGCGATAGCGGACCTCCGCAGAGCGTGTCTTCAAGCGAGAAGAAGGATTCAACGTGCGCGAACCGACGAAGAAAGGGAAGATCGTCGAGGGGAATTCAGTTCCGCAAGAGCGGCGCTTAAGAGAGCAATAAAAGCTAGTAAACGTGCGTGCTTCGAAAGACTGTGCGCTAGTGCCAACACTAACCCGTGGGGTAACGCCTATAGGATGGTGATGGCCAAGACTAAGGGTGCGATGGCGCCCGCAGAAAAATCACCAGCGATGCTTGAGCGGATCATAGAGGGACTCTTTCCACGCCACGAGCCAAATCCTTGGCCTCCGGCTGGCGAGTCACTTCACCGACGTTCCAGTATCTCAAACTCAGACCAGAGGTGGTCGGCCAACCTGCCGAACACCCAATATATGAGTGACGGCGTTAGCCGTGCCGAGGCAGAGGAGGCGGAAACGGTTACGAATGAGGAACTCATCGCGATCGCCAACTCCCTGAAGGTGAGCAAGGCACCGGGATTGGATGGGATTCCGAATCTGGCTGTGAAGAAGGCCATCAAAGAGGCCCCCAGACTATTTCGGGAAGTCATGCAGAAGTGCCTGGATGACTGTACATTCCCAGACAGATGGAAGCGACAGAAGCTGGTCTTATTGCCGAAGACAGGGAAACCACCTGGTGACCCGTCGGCATACAGACCGATATGTCTGCTCGATACGGCGGGTAAGGTGCTCGAGAAGGTTATTCTCAATAGACTGGTTAGGTACACCGAATGTGCAAACGGTCTGTCGAGTAACCAGTTCGGCTTCCGAAAAGGCAAGTCTACGGTGGATGCTATTCTGTCCGTCACCAAAACAGCAGAGGTAGCACTCCAGCGTAAAAGATGGGGCATTCGCTATTGCGCAATCGTCACGTTGGACGTGAAAAATGCGTTCAATAGTGTTAGCTGGGATTCCATAGCCCACTCGCTTCGGAAACTAGACATTCCGGTGTCTTTGTACAGGATTCTGGAAAATTATTTCCAGAATCGTGTGCTAGTTTACAGCACAGACGAGGGTCAAAAATGTGTCCCAATTACCGCAGGGGTTCCACAAGGTTCCATCCTGGGCCCGGTACTGTGGAATATCATGTACGATGAAGTGCTGAAACTAAAGCTCCCCCAAGGGGTTGTGATCGTTGGATTTGCGGACGACATCACACTTGAGGTCTACGGCGAGTCGATCGAGGAGGTTGAGTTGACGGCTTCGCACTCTATAAGCGTCGTCGAGGACTGGATGCGCTCCAAAAAACTGGAGCTGGCGCATCATAAGACGGAGATTTCAGTTGTCAATAACCGCAAGTCGAAGCAACAGGCGTTGATCAGTGTCGGGAATTGCACCATCGCCTCTAAGCGCTCCCTGAAGCTGCTGGGGGTGATGATCGATGACAAGCTCGCCTTCGGGAGCCATGTCGAATATGCCTGCAAGAAGGCTTCAATGGCTATTGCAGCATTATCTCGCATGATGTCCAATAGCTCAGCAGTGTACGGCAGCAAGCGGAAACTTCTAGCTAGCGTGACTTCGTCCATACTGAGATATGGCGGGCCAGTGTGGTCCAAAGCACTAGGTACTAGTAAACATCGGAGTAAGTTGGAAAGTACCTACAGGCTCATGTGCCTGAGGGTTGCGAGCGCGTATCGAACTGTGTCATACGACGCAATCTGCGTCCTGTCCGGCATGTTGCCTATCAGCATAGCCATTAAGGAGGACGTAGAATGCTTCGATCAACGTGACACAAGGGGCATACGAGGTACCAGAAGATCATTCTCGATGATCAGATGGCAGCAGGAGTGGTCCAATTCCGCGAAGGGTAGATGGACGCATCGACTTATTCCGGATGTATCCGGATGGGTCGGGAGGCGCCATGGAGAAGTGAACTTCCATCTGACACAGATTCTGTCAGGCCATGGTTGCTTTAGGCAGTATCTACACAGATTCGGGCATGCGGGGTCCCCCATGTGTCCCGAGTGCGCGGATGCGGAAGAGACTGCTGAGCATGTCTTCTTCGTGTGCCCTCGTTTTGTGCATGCGCGGAGCGACATGATGGTAGTGAGCGGGCCAGACACCACTCCGGACAACCTAGTTCGGAGGATGTGTAAAGACCCAAACATTTGGAGGGCGGTTTGTACAGCCGCCTCTCAAATAGTTTTAGAATTGCAAAACAGGCGACAGGTTGACCACCGACACGCCAGTGTTAGCTAACGGCCAGTCTCCAGGTTAGTTAGCTAAGTTAGCAAAAAGACCTAAAGAACCAAGAGGGTGCACAGAGCACAAAAGCCGCTCCCCGAAGCAATACCTAGCGGTGGTCCCGGGGAGTATTATGGGCTGGAGACTGAAGGGGTTTTAGTGGGTCCGGTCACTGATTCAAACCAACCCCACACTCCCTGAGGTTGGTCACCTCAGGGGTTTGGATGCAAATTTCCCCTTCACCTGAAACAAAAAAAAAAAAAAAAAAAAAAAAAAAAAAAAAAAAAAAAAAGACCCCGCACAATAGAACCAGGACCCAAGGACTACGAGCCTCTGTCCCAACTCACGACATCGTGGCTCAGCAGAACGAATCCATACATGCCATTCGACGATTATCAGACGACCATTGAACAACAAAACACTGATTGGAAATCCCATGCTAGTTTTAAGTTAGACTTAATTTCAGCTCGTAGTCGGCAGCGAGGATAAAAAATTTGCTTTAGTTTTTAAGTCATCAGATATAATTGGCGCCGTTAAACATTAAATTGTATTTGTGCCGTGTCAAATAAATGTTATGTGAAGAAAAAAAAAAAAAGATAGTTATCCAAACGGTAAATACTATTCGATTTTTCTGATCTTTATTGAGAACCTAGATGCCAGAAGCTTTTAAATATTTATAATATTTTGTTTAATTCAAAACATTTCAAGGTATCACTATCAAACCGTCATGTACGGAAATATCTCTACAGTCTTTAATAGTCCATACAGTGCTACGCCTTATCAAGTTCCTCAATATAGACATTCTGCAGGAAGATTGGGTACAAGTGATTTTTAAATGGGGTTGTGATGGGAGTTCCAACCATTCAAGGTACATAGTAAATCGGAAATAGTAGAATCAAATGCATTTTAATTTTTTCTTATTTCTATATAAAGATTCAAGCAGGTGTTTTTTGATGAGGATAACGATAATGAGCTTGAATACAGTGATGCTTATATATTTGCGATGTCCTTGTTCCGATCCGAATCATTCGACGACAGTTTGAAAATGGAAAAGAGGAAATCATCTGGAACAACGATATACCTTATTCGGTATCACTCTGTCGTCCAATTAAACTTATATTTTCCAAAGAAAATGCGCATTTAACGAGGGCCGAAGTGAATAAAATGGAAGCAGAAATTCAAAAGCTGGTACTGACAAAACTCAGTGTTAAAGGAGTGGATTTGAAAATTGCAGCAAAGCGCGTTTTAACAATGGTTGATACGAAGATGGTCAATGACGTGGCAGGAACTCACTCACAGCAGTGTTACATTTGCCTACGATCAGGAAAGTTGTTGAACAACGCTGTTGGTGCACAAGCTTTCAACGTTCCCGATGTATTGAAGTATGTCTTTTCACCACTCCACGCTCGAATTCGAACTATGGACCTTTTATTAAATATCAGCTGTCGTTTGACACTGCCAAAGCCTTCATGGCGTGTCAGCAAGAGTAATACCATACTGAAAGACCGTCAGGCTTCTATCCGACTGGCTCTTAAAGAGCAGTTAGGGCTGAGGCTAAACGAACCGTAACTCGAACGACGGCAACACTGCCCGTCGCTTTTTAGCGAGGTTGACGCAGTTGCTGAAATAACAGGACTAAATAAAAATATTCTGTTCAGATTTGGGATTCTTCTCACAGTAGTCAATAGCAACAGAGAAATCGACATTGAGGCTTTCGAAGCTTTTGCCAGGGAAACTCACGAAATTTATCGTGAATTATATGATTGGTATGTACTTTCTCCTACAGTGCATAAACTTTTATTACACAGTAGTAATATAATGAGAACCGCTGCATTGCCACTGGGAATGTTGAGTGAAGAAGCCCAGGAGACCCGCAACAAGTGCATCAGAAAGTTTCGAGAACACCACTCAAGAAAATTCAGCCGCATCGTGAACATTGAAGGCGTTTTCAAGAGGCTTCTGCTAACATCCGATCCCGTCATTTCGCTAAACAACCGACGTACTGCCCAATGCGAAAGTTTGTCACATCTACCAACAGAAGCACGAAAATTGATTAAACATTAAAACTTTCTTTTCAAAATAACGAACATTAAATTTTGCCAATAATGCATAAACGGAAGAGAAAAGTATTTTTTTTGCATTGCTTACAGCAATTTCATCGTTTCGTAACTGCCGAAAGTTATTTTAAAGATTGTGTCGTATATAAATTTTAATATTTTGAAATTTTTTTAATTGAAGATACGTATAAAAATTTTATTGAAAATCAAATGAGACGTAATTCTACGTAAAAAGTTTCGAAAATTAGCTTATCTTCAATTTTACCGAAGAATATGTACATCAGTTTTATCAAATAAAAAAACTAGGCTGTAAAAACCTTACTTTTTCGACTGAAAATGATCATATTCAAACTTATTTTATTCGATTTTAAGAAACAACTTATCTCCAATTTTTTTTATGATAAAGTACAAAAGTTGCTCTTTCAAATAAAACCAGAAGATATTTTTTTCATCTGCCCCATTCAGAGATATCAACAGTTGAAAAGGGCGTATTTTAAAAAATAAAAGCTTAATAGCTTTTCACCCATAAAAGATATCGTTAAAGTATAGCCACCAAAAGTTGCGTCTTTTAAAGCTCTTAAAGTCGTTTGAACATAATTTTACTGAGAAAATTGAATTAAACAAAGTAGAGCGAAATAACCGTTTTTTAAGAGCCACCCTAGGCAAAATTGCTCTAATTCAGTCAATTCAAGAGCTACAAGAATGTAGTCTTTGACAAAGCTGCTTAAAATCAAGTGATCTACAACTTCACTGAAAACAAAATTTTATTTTTCCACAAATAAAAATTTTAGTTGGTTTATTTCGTTGGTTCTAGGACCACCCTAATTTTCACCTCAGTTTAAATTTAAACCAAATTATAATAAGCAACTTCGCCATATAAAGTATGGCTCTAAAATCACAAAAATGTATCGGAAACTCCATTTCCGCCTAAATTGTCGTTCTGTACCACTGTGCATCGGTAGCATTGAATATTTTGCTTGACCGCACATAATAAATTTGCTCTCCGCTCTCCCCTTTGGTAGCCGTGCCAGCAAAATAGCCTGCAGCTTATGATGGTAACTGTTTCTGCCATATGTCAAATAAAGGAAAGGTGTTGCGCAGTGCCTGGGGGTTGATTCGTATGCAGCAGTCGTTTCCTAATATCGCGTACCTCTAACAGCTATACGCCACTCGCTATTGTGTGACAAACTGGAGTGAAGCTGAATTTTCTACACGCAATCTGTTGTATCGAGTTGAGCGTAGATTTTTGCATTGAAGGCGTGGCCACGCAGTTTCGAGAAAGAGAAACGAAACAAAACATTTTGTTGAGTCAGAATATGTAGGCAGTGGACTTTATTCCGTCCATGTTATTGTTATCCGTGCTCGGGAAGCAAGCCAATAGCTAGGGATATGTATAGGAAAGCTTGACCTTGGAACTTTTCACCTTTTTTCACCATTAAGCAACAAAAGCAACAATGTTGAATATTATATCAAACAATTGTCACACATTTTATCTATCCAACGAAAGATAAATGACTAAGATGCATTAAATCGTTCGTTTGCTATCATCGTTTGAAATCTGACGGAACATTTGCTAGTTTTATTTTCAATTTTACAAAATGTATAGAAAAGAAAGACGTAGTCCAACGTCAATAAAAACTTTTTTCCACAAAGTTACCTAAAATTAACGGAGCTATAACATTGTATCACCCCTTTTTTTCAATCTACAAAGGCAAAAAAGCAAGAAACTTGATTTCGTCGAAAATTTGGGTCACCCTAATTTCTAATTTCTGCCTTTAGAAAATCAGCCAAGTTGTTTAAAAAATATGGGGGGGGGGCTAAGAACACTCACCCCCTCCCTCGAGCAACGCCTAACGGCAATTCCAAGGGGACTCGGGCTAAAGAAAAGGGATGATGAACCGTAGGCAGTGCTGATAAAAGTCATTTTCCCCAGCAAAATTCTTCGAAAATTACAGCCAATCATTTTCAATTTTCACTTCCAATGATCGCAGCACTCTTTCAGATACACTAGATTTTCGTCCTAGTAACGTGCTGTTATACTCAGATGAAATAGATCGCGCGCAACGTTCACGGTTACGGAATAAAATTTGACGACAAATCCAACCAAATGATCTTCACTTCAAAGCGAAAAAGAAAAACAAATAGTCCACTCAACCAAAATGAACCTCACCGAAACACTTTTTCACTGACACTGACCGATGCCTTGACAATCTTCGTTAACTGATAAACTGATTTTGTTGTCTTGCTTTCATCGCATGAAATATAATGAGGTGTTTTGACAGTTCACTTCAATGCAAAAAGCGGGAAGGGGGAACTCTGAAAGGATTGTAAAAAAAATAACGTTTATGGATGCTTTTTTTCACTTTCACTCAAGAGTGTCAACAAATATCAACCCTGGCCGTAGGTTTATAACTCTGTCGACCGTACTAGGAAAAGCAAGCGTCGAGCTAGTCCTGTGTGCCGCCACGCCGCGCCGCCGCCGCCGACACTTTAACGCACGCCGCCGCCGCCGATGGTTTTAAGTCGGCGCGCCACCGAGAAAATTTTTATCGCGCCGATAGTCATTTCTTTGCTGTTTTTTTTTTATTCTCGCTTATTTTCCGTCGGTCTAGTTCCGCTACTGTTGTTGTGCCAATCACCGACGCCCAGGGAGGTGACTCCACCCATGACCCTAACTTACGACCCGTTGATTAACGGACCGGCGCCAACGGCTTTACTTCCTCATGCGATGGAAGGCATGATCCCAAAGATTTTTCGCCTCAGGGAATCTCCCGGTGTCGGCTAGGATTGAATCTAGACCAGTTGGGTTGGTTGTGAGTGGATCACGCCACCTCACAACCATCGACACCTATGTCGGCGGTGGGATTCGAACCCAGGCGTCGAGCGTGGTTAGCGGAGACGTTACCAACCACACGGTTGGTTTACTTGATTCCTAACCATTCTAATTTCTTTTTTTAACATACTGTCAATTCGGATGAACATATTTTTAACTATTTATGTTGAATTAAAAAACCGAACATGAGAGTGTACACATTATACGAAATATTTTGGAAGTGGTAATTAGTACACGCCGCCGCCGCCGCCGAGAATTACCAACGGCGTCACGCCGGCGCGCCGATCGCCGCCGAGGTAAAACGTTTTCTACGCCGCCGCCGCCGATGATATGGTCGGCGCACAGGTCTATCGAGCGACCAATCAGAAGTCGAAATCGGCGTTTCAACAAGGTTTGACAATTTTTTATAGTACAATAGTTCGAATTACCATATTACAATTTCCTGCATTTGGGAGGACAAATAGATGATTTTCCTGTCGATTGCTGCTAGAACGATAGAAATCCAGTGAAAACTAAACCACTAATTAGCATTTGAAATTGGTCATATGTAACCCGTTTTCCGTGTTTAGATTCTCAATTTTACACCCCTCTGTAGCCGAACTTCCCGAAAGACGTACTTTTACGCAAACAACATCAACGCACTACCATATGAGCCGTTGCGGAACAGAGTGGTCTAAAGACCATTTTTTTCGAAAATGAGTTTTTTGCATAAACCGCATCTACTCAAGAAGCTGGAGTTGGGAGATTAAGAAAATTTCGAAAAATCGAATTTTAAAGCTGATTTATTCCGTGTTGAAAATTCGTCTGAAACAGAATGGCCGTTTTGTTTCGGAACAGAGTGGTCTATGTACATGAATCGATGTAATACTATCATGTAACACGTAATATGTAGCATATTACATGTGATAAGGAACATGCCACTTGTTTTGTACATGTCACACGTGATATGTAACATGTTACACGTAATGTAACACGAAAAATGTAACATGTAAAATATTATGTAATATGTAATATCTTGTGTTCCAATTAATGTAACACGTGACATCTTACATGTGACATGCTATATGTATCATATAACATGTGACACATATAACATGTGATTCCAGTGAATATATATATGAAGTCAGAGTGGTCTAAGTAATTTGGTGAGATAAAATCACCGATTTCGCAAAGAAACTGTTAATTTTATGTATCCCAATGTTAAACCACTTCATAATCTTTATATTAGAACATTTTGTTTGAAAGTATCCGTTGAACAGAATTTTATTCAGAGATTTTTCGAAAATTGATTCTCCTGAACAATTTGCTCGATGGCACATAGACCACTCTGGTTCGCAACGGCTCATATAATACATTTGTCGTTGAATGAAAACGAACGCGCGCTACGAGTGAAACATCAAAGCTACCCGATGCTTATGCGAAACAACATTGCAGCGAATGCTCAGACCCTTCGACATGCATTCATCGCATAAAGACATCCACACGTTCACATGTCTACACCCTTGACAAAGGCCAAAGTCCGCTGACAGTCGTGAAACAACGATTGGAGAGAAACAAAAACAATCCTTCATGGCTGCCCACGTTTGCCCCTGTGTGTAGAGAAAATGTCATAACTCTCTATAACTCTATAAGCAAACGCATAAAAAATGCATAAAGATAAAAAAAACTAGGTATGCGTTGCATATTCAAGTTATTCAAATGAAACCCACAGTTTTATTGGAAAACTGTTGAAAAATCATTGAGAATGCAACGAGAGAGAGAGGGAGAGGGAGAGAGAGAGAGAGAGGGAGAGAGAGAGGGAGAGAGAAAGAGAGGAAGAGAGAGGGAGATGGTGAGGGAGAGAGGGAGAGGGAAAGAGAGGGGAAAAGAGTGAGAGAAAGAGAGGGAGAGGGAGAGGGAGAGGGAGAGGGAGAGGGAGAGGGAGAGGGAGAGGGAGAGGGAGAGGGAGAGGGAGGGGGAGAGGGAGAGGGAGAGGGAGAGGGAGAGGGAGAGGGAGAGGGAGATGGAGAGGGAGAGGGAGAGGGAGAGGGAGAGGGAGAGGGAGAGGGAGAGGGAGAGGGAGAGGGAGAGGGAGAGGGAGAGGGAGAGGGAAAGGGAGAGGGAGAGGGAGAGGGAGAGGGAGAGGGAGAGGGAGAGGGAGAGGGAGAGGGAGTTGAATAGAGAAAGAGAGTAATAGAAAAAGAAAGGAAGAGAGAAAGAGAGGGAGAGAGAAAGAGTGGGAGAGAGAAAGAGTGGGAGAGAGAGGGAGAGAGAGGGAGAGAGAGGGAGAGAGAGGGAGAGAGAGAAAGAGAGGGAGAGAAAGAGAGGGAGAGAAAGAGAGGGAGAGAAAGAGAGAAAAAGAGAGGGAGAGAGAAGAAATTTGAATTCAATTTTAAATCATGTGCATACCCTAGCGACTCAAAAATCCACAGGAATGCTTTGAAAGTTGTAATTTTTTTAGAGTACAGGTCGGACTCGATTATCCGGAACATCAAAAAAAATTTCATTCCGGATAATCGAGTTTTTCGGACAATCAAATCACACAAAAATTACTAAAATTTTGCGATTAACGAACACAAAATAAATATTTCTTTTCCTTACTTGTATGATGCAGTGGCGTAACCAGCAGTTATTTTTGAGGCGAAAAGGGGTAAACTCTTGAGAAGCAATAAACAAATAAATCGGACATTGATTATTTTCACTTAATTCGAATATGTCCCAAACATGCCGGAAGTGACTTAAATGGTAACAATTATGCCAGAAGGGATGGTAAAGGCAAAATTACGGAATATAAATTGAAAACGGACACCAAAAAAATAAAATTCCGAATAGTCGAGTCTAAAATTCCGGATTATCGAGTCTCCGGATAATTCAGTCCGACCTGTACCTATTTCGAGCCATGAAGCAACATGTTTTTACGCTTTTGTCGATCACTGTTTTTGGTTTGATCCAATTTGCGAATATCACGGATTTTTTAATAAGCAAGATTCAGCCATATTATTTTCAAACACACTATCTCAACTTGATCATTTCGATCAGAACTGCAGCAGTTCTTGTTAAAAAATGAAGCAAATAGACGTACTGCTTACTAACTCCGATCGATACCCAAACCAATTTCTGCAGCAATGCAAAATACACCCTGCGCTAACCACAGTGTGTACCTGAACAAATTTGCGACCCATTGAACCTCGTGTTGGACAAACTAGTTTGCGCGTGCGCGCATATTTGTTAGCAAAGTGAACCGCTGCAAGCTGCATTTTTCCCATAGCGATGCAATTGCCGGACGGGGACCACCATCATCTAAGAGTCTTTACAGTTGTCAACAGGCTGCTAACAGAGAGTGGAACGGTACGAGATACCCTTTTGAAATTTGAAAAATGTTACCCGTACAATTTATTGCTCTATTAGAGGTCGTAAATCTTCTGGGGCTAGGACTCCGGTGTTGGCGGCACATGATAGGCCAAAGCATAATCAAATCCAACCGATAGGGTTTAAATAATCTTATTGTTGTTGAACTAGGTGCAACAAGCTGACCACTTTCTAACTGGAATGTGTTTTCTAGGTTTTAATTTTAAGCATTTCGTCTGGAAAGTGTCGTTATGGATTGTAATACACTGGTGAATAAAATTGTTCAAAAGAACAGCGAAATTTTACTTGTTAAAACATCCGCCACACCCATGGGCCATGTCTAGCGTTCTATATGACCGATAATATTCATCAGATGCGTATACATATACCTGCCAAAACGGCAACTAAGTAGTTCAGTAGCGCAAGCAAACATAGGCGCGCTATTTCCTGTAGCACTTGGGAACATTCAAAGGCTCGCGCTGCCTGCTGCTGACCAGCTTTGGTTTCACGTGAGCCAGACCGCAGTGCCTCAAGAACCATCAAAGTCCGCAAGTGGAACCATGACTTGACCCTTTTCTCTCGTGCTCCTGGTTCAGATCCAGCAGCGAATGACTTCGTACTTGATTAAATAGTCTGTTTGCGTTTGGTCATATGTACACAAGTATTTGGACACTGCTGCTACACGAGAGATATGCGTTCTTTCGAGGTTTAGTTGCAAGAGGTGATGTGACGTTCTTTTGCTGAGCTATGACACTCCAGCATCGCTGAACGTCAAGTTTCCTCTCGTGAATTCCACTGCGAGAGACCAGTGACGACGAACCGAGAAGTACTGTTTATTGGGCGCGCTGAAAAACGAACTCTGAAGGAATGTAAATGGACTGGAAGAAACATTGTCTTTGACGGGATGAATTGCGGAACTAGAGGTCATTTCTGAAGAGAAGAAATCACCTTGGGTACGAAAAAGACAAACACTACAGACCGGGGTGCAGCACCTACGGCTTATTATGCAGAGAAGAATTTCGAGCGAAGTTGGTGGCAAAGATATTTGCATAATCTGTGCACAGTTACAGAGTGATTTTATAGGCGACTGTGGTGAGCTTGAATCTATTGCGATCTTCTATACCTATTTATTTATTGAAATTTTACAATATCCTGTCTTACTTAATGATAAAACACGAAACTACAAAATCTTACAGCCTTCGTTTTAAATTATGGCGTTTTTTCAAAATTTCTTTCATTTTTTGACAATGTTTGTTTAAAGATACTCAAGAAGCAAGTATGATAAAACGTTGCTCTTTTTCCTTTTGAGGAAAAAAAATCAAACATTGGTCAAAATAGTAAAAACTCTATTAAAAAGAAGCTGGTATCTTTTAACAATTCAAAGTTCAAACTGAAAATAGATAAAATACCCTATTATATGGAAGATTCATCCATCGTATTCCCAAATATTTTTGCAACACGCCACTAACCAACCGTCCGATATTCCATTATTATCCGACCGCAATTCCTCGCAAACTGCAACCAGCTAAAATCCGCTAATGCTGCTTTATTTATTCGCCGAAACGAATCGGGAACGATTTTTATAAATTGAATATTTCTTTACTTCGTTAACTGGTGATTATATGCTGCGCAATTCAAAGACCGGAATCTTGCCGGGGGTTTGGCACGGGCCCCGAAGCTGCCATTGTCCGGTTACTGTTTGTGAGCCCCCCAACCCTGCGGTGGATGATTTGGTCCCCTTTCCACCCCGAGCTCGAAAGCCTGAAATCCTACTGTCCAGTGTGCAAACGAAGAATGATCATTGTGTCACATTAGTCGGCTCGTTTGTCATCGCATGGTTGTATACAACTTATGAAGAATTTAATGCTGCATTGGAGTCTGCCGGGTGCACTGAATGTAAAATCCATTGCAGGCCATGCAAGAAAAAATATTTATTAGCCGAATGTACTATCAACGATTCAACATTGTCATATGATTGGTGGTCCCACAAGATGGCTGGCTTGTATTTGAGGTCAGCTGGAGAGAAATCTTCGAAGATGGGACAGGGGCATGACACATAGATGGCGTTGCAAATAAAATATCTATGGGATTCTCGATTTTACTAACCTTAGCTTGAATACTGTGAACGCCCGCGAAGTACAAATTGAGCAAGCTTGTTAAGATCATTGGCATTTTAGAAGAACGCGTCGGACATATCATTTATAAAGTTTACACATGAAGAAATTGTACGCCGATGAAAGTCGCGTTTCTTAACAATTAATCAAAAAGACCAACTCAACTGTCGGTGGAGAATTTGGCATTATTTACGCACAATAGGAAGGAATTTTAGCGGTGATTCCTGACAATAGATGAAACATGGGTCCATCTCTACACTCTTGAGCCTAATCATTCAGCGATAACATTAGTCTCGTTAAATCAGTCTTCATCATAATACGCACTAGACTCGGTTTGGTTGCATCCCGAACACATGAGAAAAATCGAATTATGATAACAACCAAAACTCGTCCAATCCTCACAACACTTTTACCCGCTCAAAGGTAACAGTTCTAGTATACAAGCTGTCCAAAACCATCTCTTTCAATTAAGAAATAGAATAGAAACCTCTCATGTAACCGTCGAAGAAGCGAAACGCGCAAGCCTGGCACGCAGGTCATCCGCAGGTAGCCGTGAAGCCGTCGCGACTATCTGCGTAAACCGCGCGAAAGGACATGTTGTGTGCTAAAGTTGTCACCACACCGGTCGCTTGGTTAGTCTGCCGCGGCGGCGGCATGTAGTTCCAAGAAGTGCTGCCACCACGAACCATGACATAAGACTGGCACAACTGCAATCGGCAGAAGCGGCAACCGGGGAGGAAGTATTATAAAATGCAATTTAATGATGTATACTTTGCGGGTTCGGATTTGACTTTTTATTGCCTGATGATTGGTAGTACTTGTCGCGTGTTGGATGTCGTTCAAAATGTGCCTCGATGGCGTAAAACGAAACGGGCTGGCGGTTGGCAACTTGTGAATGACAGCAGAGCGGAATGGAACACTGACTTCTCGATTGCAGAAGGGCCGCCATGTAAATGCATTTATTTCGCCATTCACTCTGTTGTTGGCTACCTTCCTGCCATTTTCCACTGCAGCACTAGAGCGTCGTCGTCTGGCTGGTGGTCGGAATCCTTCCCTGGTATGGCAGCGCGCAAACAGCAGAAACAAGTCCTTTTAGTGATTGCACGCAGCAGCAGCCCAGTTGCGAGTTGCGCCGCGGCGGCGGTGGCATGGCGAATGCACAATGTCTGACGGCCAGAATGGATCGGACGCGGCCCGGCCAGTCATCTTCTCTGATTTATGGTGGTTTGTTTGTCGGACTGCTAATAGCAGGCAACGGCAGCAACAATTGCAATAATGATGAGGATTTGCTGGAAATGGGAAACACATTAAAGCCATCTTCGGAATACATTCTTCGGCTGTCAGGAGGATTTCAGGTACGATTAACATACAGGTTTGGCGGAAAATTAATAGACTGGAGCATTCCGCGAAGTGTTGATACATACGAAAATGTCACACAAGCATTTCATTGTTTTACGATCTTTGGCATTAGTTGGGGCAGTTACAGGTTATCCAACTGAAGAATTTTTATTTGAAGAGGTGCACAAGAGTATTCACAAAAAAATTTATCTCATCGCATGTATAAGCGTTACCATTTTTTTCTCCGGCTTCGGCTTATCATAGCCCTGAATTTTTCCTCGGGTGTCTGTTCTAAAATATTTAATTGACAAAATTTCTTCATCAGTCGCATCAGCGCTGGTTTTTCCTATTTTGACGTAGAGTTACATATAACAGGGGACCAATTTCAACACAGGGATCCAATTTTAAAAACCAAAAACATCGTGAGCGTCACGAAAATTGTCCAATTTCAAACGTTTGAAACTCAGTCAGTTTCCAACCGATTTCCGCCATTTTTGCAGTAATCGATTGGAAAATCAACCAAGTTGGAATCTGATTGATCGAACGATTGTACTTTTGAAAACTGTCAAGCCTTGTCGAAACGCAAATGTCGACCTCTGATTGGTCGCACAATGCTTCTTTCCCTAACAAGGTCGACAGAATATACCTAGTTGACTAGGAATGCGCGCTTTGTGTTTTATGCAAAATTCATTCCATAACTGTACCGATACCACACGGACGTTGGTTGCTGCTCGTGACGAAGAAAGAAAAACCGTCCAAACCTTCTTCTCTATTTTAGCAAGGTTTCCAGAGAATGTAAGTCGTTATGTGGGATTTAAAAATTGGCGCTGGACATAAATATTTGGATTCTGGACGTCATCTCGATACCGAAAATATACATGTTGCAGAGCATATGCTAAGTTTTTCGCAAAATTCTAAAACCGGAAGTCGCCATCTTGAATTTAAAAATGTCGTTGGACTTATATGCTAAGGGTCATCCTGGTTGGGAGGTTTGTAAACGTTTTTCACAGTTTTATACAGCTTTTCAGAAGCCGAAAGTCGCCTTCTTTGTTGTAGAAAAACATCGGACATTAATTCCGGTTCCTAGACATCAACTTCTGGTCATGACCGACCGAGGGCATCGAAGTTATCGTATTCATTCAAACAGTTCCCATAATGCGCTAAAAACCTGACTTTTTATCTATTGAGACCCCCTCCCTCTTTGATAGTTACCCCTTCCCGTTTTTGACATCATGTTCCAGTCTCTGAAAATCAATTTCTGGCCTCCAGACATGACCAAAGGAGTGTCGCTTTGAGAGCAGTTGTTTTCTCAGTGAAAGATATTCTGCAATACGCTAGTGATTTTCTGAGGAACATTTCAATTCCACGGTGGCTGCTAGAGGTGGTGATTGATAATTTCCAAACCCGTACCCGACTTGAAACTTGAACCCGATTTTTTTTCGATCAAACTCGTACCCGACCCGAACCCGGGAGTTTTATTTTTATGAAACCCGAGCCCAACCCGAATCCGAAATCGAGAAACTCGAACCCGAGATTAGGCCGATTTTTTATTCCAATTTGTGGCTACTCCAAAGCTTTCAACCTCGGTAGGTATAAAAGTAACATTCAGGTTGATTATTCAAAAAATATCAACTTTCATAAAATGGAGAATAATGAATGGAAGAACTTTCCTGAAGACACTACGTTTTTGCAGATTTGGAAGCAGTGTACGGTCTCGATTTTCAGGAGTCTTGTTCAGATTAAATTTTTGTTCATATTTTTCAAGCTTGTATGTTTTTGCCTTTCTCCTAGAAAGGTATAGCAATCACTGGAAAAACCGAAGGTATAGAAGTGGTCCCAATGGCCGAATGTCATATACCACTCGACTTCTTTCGACGAACTGAGCATTTTCTGTATGTATGTATGTATGTGTTTATGTGTGTATGTGTGTGTGTGTATGTGCAACTTTTTTTTCTCACTCACTTTTCTCAGAGATGGCTGAATTTCCATAAAATTAATTGCAAATGAAAGGTCTAGTTGCGCCATAGGTTGTAATCGGATTTTTAGTTTAGAGGTTATGTATCAAAATGTAAAAATCACGAAACATCAATATCTCAGAAACCACACAACCGATTTCAATAAAACTGGTTTCAAATGATTGGGCTGTCCTCAGAACCCTTAACTTTTGAATTTCGTTATGTTTGAACATATGGTTCAAAAGTTATGTAAAGAAAAGTTATCCTGAGATTGTTTAAACTCACTCATTTTTCCCAGAGATGGCTGAACCGATTTTCACAAAATTAGTGTCAAATAAAAGGTCTAGTTACCCCATAGGTTACTATTGAATTTCATTGCAATCGGATTATAACTGTGTCCGTTGTTAATAAAAATGTGAAATCACATAATGAAAGTAAACATATTGACTTTCTCCTAACGATCACTGGCTAATTAAAAGGTAGAAAAATGATTGAAATGGCCGAATGTCATATACTACTCAACTCAGTTCGACGAACCGAGCATTTTCTGCATATATGCATGTATAGGTGTATATGTGTGTGTGGGTGTGTACGTGTGTATATGCACCTCTTTTTTCGCACTCACTTTTCTAAGAGATGGTCTGACCGATTCTTTCTATCTTGGTGTCAAATGAAGGGTCTATTTGCCGCTTAGGTTGCTATTGAATTTCATTGTAATCAAACTTTTAGTTTTGGCGCTGCGTCAGTATGTGAAAAACGCTCTTATATCTCAGAAGCTATGAACATAGTTGAATTCAAATAAATGGGCTTTCAAACCCTTAAACAATGAATTTCATAATGTTTAAACATGTGGTTTGAAAGTTATCGAAAGAAACGAAGCCCGCAGACTGTTTAAAACTATAGCTACGATCAAAATATGTGGCCTCAACATCATTTAAATTTAATATTGTACTATTTCAATGTTTGCGGCCTTGCTCGGGATTGAAATTGAAATTAAAAGTCATTTCTATCATTTCACTGTTTGCCTTTCTCCTAGAAAGGTATAGCAATCACTGCAAAAACTAAAGGTATAAAAGTGCTCAAAAGGGCCGAATGTCGTATACCACTCCACTCAGTTTGACGAGCTGTGTGTGTAACGCTCTCCCAATATCACTCGATTTTCTCAGAGATGGCTGAATCGATTTCAATGAAATTAATTTCTAGTTTAGAGGTTATGTATCAAAATGTAAAAATCACGAAACATCAATATCTCCGAAACTACACAACCGATTTGAACAAATTTGGTTTCAAATGAACGGGCTACCTAAAAACCCTCAACTTTTGAATTTAATGTAGATTGAACGTATGGTTCAGAAAGAAACGTGTTCTGGAGACTGTTTAATCTCACTCATGTTTCTCAGAGATGGCTGGACCGATTTTCACAAAATCAGTGTCATATGGAAAGTCTTGTTGCCCCATAAGACCCTAATGATTTTTTTTGCGAACGGATTATTACTTTTCCTGTTATGTTTAAAAATGTGAAATCCAGCTATGAAAAGAAACATATTCTGATGACTACTTGGGCTCACTCACTTTTCTCAGTGATGGTTGACCCGATTTCCACAGAATTAGTATCAAATGAAAGGTCTAGCTGCCTCATAACACCCTATTGAATTTTGCTGTAATCGGAATGTAACTTCGTCTGTAATGTACCGAAATGTGAAAATAACTAAACTTCATTATCTTAGAAATTACACAACAGATTTGAACAATATTGATATCGAATGAACGGGATAGTTAACACGTGGTTTCAAAGTTTGGCTCCCCCATAAGTTCCTTTTTTATTTGATTGTAATCAAACTTAAGCAACCGTTATGGTTTAATTTGTGAAACAACGAAAGTCTATTATCTCAAGTTTTATACGACTTATTTGAACATAACTAGTGTCATACAAACGAGTCATCTCTCAAACTTACAAATAACAAACTTCATAAAAATTTGATATACTGTTCAAAAGTTTTGTAAAGAAAAGAAATTCACTATAGCTGCTTTGATCAATATATATGGCCTCAACATGATTTAAATGTGGTATCGTACTATTTGAAAGTTCCCGCTCGTGATTAAATTGTTTAAAATTAAGAGTCATTTCTTATATTTCGCTATTTCTGAAGCAATAACATTACGTCAAATTTCATATTTTATACTTTAATTACAACATCAATATTTTAGAACCCAAAGAGTGAATATACCCTTTTTGGATTTAAGCATTCATGTAAATCTATTTTTACGATTAATAAGTTTGAATGAGAAAGGCTAAGTCTGACCGCTAGGTGGATTAATTTAGGGTTTTTAATCAAAAATAGTATATTTGACACGGCACTTTTCATAGTATGTTTAACTGAGCCAGATAAAATTTTAATTAAAATTACATTAAGAAGGGAAAGGAAGGAGGCAATTTTTTATTTCTCGCGGCCGACTACGAGCTAGTGGGGATTTAAGATGAGAGGAGGGGGATATAATCATTTTTCCTTTTTTTTCTAAAGGGGAATTTGTTAGTAGCTTAAGTATTTATGATAAATATTAGTAAATAATGAGTTTGTGTGTCCAATCACAAATGGTGACTTCTCAACACTGTTAGAAATTTGTAATTTTAATTGTTAGGATTTGTTTGCTTTCACAATTAGGACTTATCATTCGTAGGGATTTAAACCTACTTGTCAGAAAAGGGGAAGTAAACTTACAACTAACTTAATTAATAACTTATTGCCTATAAAGAGAGCTTATCTTAGCAATTGAGGATTGCAACGATTTTTGTCGAAAATTGTTAATAATTTTATTTGACATAGCTTCTAATGGTTCAACACCAGTAAGTCTATGTAATTCGAGTGTACCAAACCAAGGAGGACGCTTCAAAATCATTTTCAGAATTTTATCCTGAATCCTTTGGAGTGTTTTCTTCCTTGTTGAACAGCCACTTGACCAGATCGGTACAGCATGAAGCATTGCTGGTCTAAAAATTTGTTTGTAAATCAAAAGTTTGTTCTTTAAACAAAGTTTAGAATTCCTGTTAATGAGAGGATATAAACATCTCGTATATTTGATGAACTTGGCTTGTATACTCTCTATGTGCTCTTTGAAAATAAGTTTTTTATCATAAATTAGTCCCAAGTACTTAACCTTGTCAGACCAACTTAAAATAACCCCATTCATCTTGACAACGTGATTATTGTTTGGCTTGAGGAAAGAAGCTCTAGGCTTAAGCGGAAAAATTATCATTTGAGTTTTAGAAGCATTGGGAGAGATTTTCCGCTTTTGCAAGTAGGAAGAAAAAATATCTAAACTTTTCTGCAATCGACTGCATATGACACGAAGACTTTTTCCTTTTACGGAAATGCTTGTGTCATCGTAGAACAATGACTTTGTGCATCCTGGAGGCAAATCAGGAAGATCTGGAGTGAATATGTTGTACAGGACTGGACCCAAGACTGAACCTTGAGGTACACCTGCTCTGACAGGAAATCTATCAGATTTTGAATTCTGATAGACAACCTGCAGAGTTCGATCAGTAAGATAATTTTTTAAAATTTTGATTAGGAAAATTGGAGAATTAAAAGTTTGCAATTTCGCAATCAAACCTTTATGCCAAACACTGTCGAATGCTTTTTCTATGTCTAAAAGAGCAGCTCCAGTGGAATAACCTTCAGATTTGTTAGCTCGTATCATATTAGTAACTCTGAGCAATTGATGAGTTGTGGAATGCCCATGGCGAAATCCAAACTGTTCATTTGCAAAAATTGAATTTTCGTTGATGTGTGACATCATTCTGTTAAGAATAATTCTCTCAAACAGTTTACTTATTAAAGAAAGCAAACTGATTGGTCGATAACTTGAAACTTCAGCTGGGTTCCTATCCGGTTTTAAAATTGGAGTATTTTTTGCATTTTTCTGTGATTTGGGAAAATATGCAATTTTGAAGCAGCAATTGAAAATTTTCACTAAAAATTCCATTGTGCTCTCAGGGAGATGTTTGATAAGTATATTAAAGATTCCATCGTCACCAGGTGCTTTCATATTTGAAATTTTTAATAATTGATTTAAACTCATTCAAGTTAGTTTCAATTATTTCTGCAAGTAAAAAATTCTGGGAAGAAATTAAATCAAATTGACGTGTGACTTCATTTTCAATTGGACTCACAAAATTCAAATTTGAGTTATGAACTGCTGAGCAAGTCTTTGAGCCTTTTGTTCATTGGATACAAGAAAACGTTCACCATCTTTTAACACTGGAATAGGCTTTTAAGGTTCCTTAAGAATCTTCGACAGCTTCCAAAAGAGTTTTGAATATGGTTTCAATTTTTCAACTTTAGTCTCAAAGTTTTGATTTCTCAGAAGAGTAAATCTATGTTTAATCTCTTTCTGTAAATCTTTATAAATAGTTTTAAAAACAGGGTCACGAGAACGTTGATATTGACGTCTGCGGACATTTTCAAACGAATTAGAAGTTGAAGATTTTCGTCAATTATTGATGAATCAAATTTCACTTGAGCCTTTGGAACAGAATAATTCCTGGCATCAACAATTGCACATTTCATTGCTTCCAAAGCGGAATCAATATTCACTTCGTTTTGCAAATCAAGCTCATTATTGAAATTTCTCTCAATATGAGTTTTGTATCTTTCCCAATTAGCCTTGTTATAATTAAAAACAGAGCTCATAGGGTTTAAAACTGATTCATGTAATAAAGAAAAAGTTATTGGAAGATGGTCAGAATCAAAGTCAGCATGTGTGATCAAATCACTACATACATGACTTTGATCTGTTAGCACCAAATCAATTGTTGATGGATTTCTTACAGAAGAAAAGCATGTAGGACTATTCGGAGACAAAATAGAATAGTATCCTGAAGAACAATCATTGAATAAAATTTTGCCATTGGAATTACTTTGAGAATTATTCCATGAACGATGTTTAGCGTTAAAATTGCCGATTATAAAAAATTTCGAACGATTTCTGGTGAGTTTTTGTAAATCACCTTTAAAATAATTTCTGTGCTCGCGTGTGCATTGAAATGGTAAATATGCTGCGGCAATAAATAAAATCCCAAGTTCAGTTTGAACTTCAATTCCCAAAGTTTCAGTAACTTTCGTCTCAAGATGGGGAAGAACACGATGTTTGATTCGGCGATGAATAACAATTGCAACTCCACCGCCGGAACCCTGAATCCTATCATATCTATGAACCACGTAATTGGGATCATATTTTAATTTTATGTTAGGTTTCAATAATGTTTCGGTAATAATTGCAATATGCACCTTATTTACTGTTAAAAAATTAAAAAGCTCATTCTCATTGGCCTTCAATGAGCGAGCATTCCAATTTAATATTTTAATTGTTTTATTTAAAATCATTGCTAAATTTTAAATTAGAAACAATTTTAATAGTAAAATTTGTGCCCATTTGTATGGCTTCAAACATTGTTTTTTCCCTGCAACATGGCGTTCATAAGATCGAACATTGCCTGTTGCAAAAAAGAAAGTTTACCTGCCGTAATAGGCCCCAGGCAGTTGACATTAGAAAAAATATTTTCGGCAGCAATATTAGCTGGAGTAATAGGTGTACAATTATTTTCTGGCGTGTTTTGCTTACCCATATTAACAGTCATTTTCGAACTACCAACACTAGGCGGTATAATGTTCGAACTACCTGTAACCTGTGCATATGTTAAACGGGTATGCAAAGGAGTAGGTAAACTATGCGTCACTGGTACGCTTGAAGAATTTTGTTTTGAAGTTGGTTTTAATTGAGAAATTGATTTTTTTTTTTTTTCCGTGTTGGGTATTTTCGTCACTGCGACCAATTTTTTGATATTTTGTGACATATTCCCCCTTTTTAATTTTGCTTAGTCAGGATAACGTATCACTATTGGAAGTGGTCGTTATAGTCTGGCCAATAGCATTAGTCCAGTCCGGTATTATACTTCGTATGAAGCGCACAACCGTACTGGGATTTGTTCTCCAGATTTCAGAGGGTTCCAGAAGACCTCTCTCGAAGAACTTATATCTTTTGATAAAAATTGCCGGACATCGGCATAACAGATGTTCCGAGTCTTCTTTTTCCATGCCACATACTCGACATGTATCATCTTGAAGTTTTTTCATAACCTTCGAATGATAACGGCTCGGACAATGCCCTGTTATTAAACCAGTATACGTGCTTAGATCTTTTTTTGAAAGATCCAGTATTTTACGAGTCATAGAAACGTTCGGAGTGATGAACCGTTTCGACTGCCTACCGATGAAGGTGTTTGTCCAGTTGGATTCCACTTTCAGAGTTTCCCATGCTTTTAGTTCCATTCTAAGGGAACAAGCGGATAGACCACAGAAGGGTTCTGGTCCTATGAACTGATGAGACGATCCAAGTCTTGCCAATTCATCGGCTCTTTCGTTCCCATCTATTCCACAGTGACCAGGAACCCAGTATAAGTCTACTTGATTATTACAACCCAGTGTTTGGAGTGATTGAACACACTCCCAAATGAATTTTGTTTACATTGCCTTGCCTTAACAATTGCTAAACGGGCTGGGCATTGATAAAAATTCGACATATGGTTGCCGTTACAATTCGCACAGCGAAAATTTTTACTCTCTTTCACAGGACATGTGTCCTTTTTGTGAGAAGAGTCTCCACAAATGAGGCATTTTTGGTCCATGTTACAAAACTTTGAACCATGGCCATAACGTTGGCAAACACGGCATTGGGTGATATGCTTTTTACCTCCGTCAAACTTTCGATATAATTCCCATTTTACACGCACGTTATATAAAGCATGTGCTTTTTCAAAAAAAATTAAGTTATTAACCTCACTGCGGTTAAAATGAATTGAATAATTATAAGGGGAATTCCAGTTCGCTGACTGTTTTCGCATCGTGATTTTTGTTTCATCAGAATTACTTGGGTAGGGGCTATACCAAGTAATTCTGTCAAAGTAATTTTGATCTCATCAACGGTTTGATCGTTGGTGAGACCTCTCAATACGACCTTGAACCGCTTGGCGCTCTTCGTATCATATGTAAAAAAATTATACATCTTTTCAATTAAATACTGAATAAGACGATTCCAATCTTTCAATGTTCGGGCCAGTAAACGACATTCGCCTCTTCGGCCAATTTGATAAGTAACTTTGACGTCGAAGAGAAACGTAGAAAGTTCTCTTTTTAAAATATTAAATTCAGAAGCAATAGTTACCACAATAGGTGGAACTTTCTCCTTTTTACAGAAATTTCACTTTGAATAGTTTTACTTTCGAACATTTCAATTTCGCCGGCTTCTTGCTCAGGCAGAATATCATATAAATTTTCACTGCATAAGCTAGTTTCAGAAAGAGATGCCTCTCTTTTCCTCCCCGTAGCGATGCGTGGTTTCTTTTTTCGTCCTGCCATTTCAGGTGATACGAAAAAAGTTCAAAAATAATATCAAATTGCAAGTATTGAGAAAGAGAGAAATAGGTAGTCTTGAGTAAGACTGATGTAAGTTAACTTCCAGGTAATCTTTAAAAGACACACTGACAAAACACAAACTTTGAAGCTATAGGCAGTCAAAGACCAGTCCACAAGCAACCGAAAATACGTCTGATCTGTCGGGCAGCTCAAGACGCACTGGGATATAATCATTACTTCAAGCTATTTTAAGACTATTCAATTTGATCTAAATCTATTGAAAAGATAATGCTACACAACGGTTGTTGTTTCTGGTATTGCAACAGATGAGGTGGTGAATACGTGTTGGTTGTTGCTTAACAGTGATAGTGCAGCATGGGGCGTTTAAAGATTGATAGTGATTTTATTAGCTGTGTGTGCGATTTTCATTCTAAAAAGAGAAAAAGACCATTAAATCGGAATTTTGATAGCTTTCAGGAATACGTAGATGAGCTGCACGTACGGTAAGTCTCGCCTACCCAGAATATCACGCACCGGGACGTTGGACTGTGTTCCTCGGGCCCTAAGGGAGTCTAAAAGTTGGGATCTGGTGCCACAGTATTCAGTGCATACCCAAACAATATGCTCATATGCTGCAATATGCCAAAGATTGCTATTCGTGAGCCCAATACGCGAGAGATGCGCGTCAAGCCCATAGTAATTGTACATAAGCCTAGACATCACACGAATGAAACCTCGACTTAAGCATAGTTTACAGTTCCAAGCGAGGTGAAAAATGTGACAAGTGAAAAAGCGTAAATTTTCGCTTGCGAAATCTGTCGTGAAAACCCGCTTGTGGAACACGCAGATATTTCACCAGTCTGCAATTTACAGTTCAAGTGAAGCGAAATTTACGAGTTTACACTCCGAGCGAAGTGAAAATTGGCTGCAACTGACAGAACATAAACGCACGCAAGTTTTCGCTTGCTGCTGCTATTTTTACTAGCGTTTGCATGCGTGAAAAAAGTGAACCCAAGTGAAAAAGTTGAGATCCACAACCTTCGATTTCGCTGGATCGAATTTGTTTACAGTTCCTAGCGAAGTGAAATTTTTGCAGGTTGCATTTTTCACGAGCGTAAAAAAATGAACATTTTGTATGAGATTTTCACTTCGCTCTAAATAGGGCTTTACATCCAACCGCCCGAACCACGGTTTCGTCGATCCAGGGGGATGATAGAATGTAGCCACCGCCCCAATTCCCCTTTGTCCAATGAGGCCTTCCAGCTAAGGAGTGTCCTCTGTTGAGAAGTTCCAAAAAATTCATTGTAAGCAATGGGTCTTTCGTAAATATCACCGTTTTTGAGCCCACCTTAGCCAGAGCGTCAGCCCTCTCATTGCCCGGAATGGAGCAATGAGAAGGTACCCATGCTAAGGTAATCTGGGTTGATTTTGCGGATAAAGCACTCAGATGTTCCCGTATTTTCCCCAGGAAATACGGAGAGTGCTTCACATCCTTCATCGATCGAAGAACCTCAATAGAATTGAGACTGTCCGTAAAGATGAAGTAATGGTCCGTGGGCATTGTTTCGATAATCCCAAGGGTATACTGAATTGCAGCTAATTCTGCGACGTAAACAGAAGCAGGATTGTCGAACTTATAGGAGGCGGTGAAATTGGTAATGAAGATACCGAAGCCAGTGGACCCGTTAAGAAGTGATCCGTCAGTGTAGAACGCATTGTCACAGTTGATGTTTCTATATTTATTAAAAAATATTTTAGGGATCTGCTGCACGCGTAAGTGATCCGGGATTCCACGAGTTTCTTCCATCATGGATATATCGAAAAACACAGTAGAAACAGAAGTATCTAACAAGTTGACACGATTGGAGGTGTATGAAGAAGGATTTATACTTTGAGACATGTAATTGAAATACACAGTCATGAAACGGGTTTGAGAATGAAGTTCAACAAGCCTATCGAAATTTTCAATCACCAAGGGGTTCAAAACCTCACATTTGATGAGAATACGAGTAGTCAGATCCCAGTTACGGTCTTTTAATGGTAAAACGCCCGCCAAAACTTCCAAACTCATCGTATGGGTCGAATGCATGCAGCCTAAGGCGATACGCAAGCAACGATATTGCAGTCGTTTCAGCTTGATTAAGTGGGTGTTTGCAGCGGAGCGAAAACAAAAACACCCATACTCAATCACAGACAATATCGTTGTTTTATACAGCCTTATAAGGTCTCCTGGGTGGGCTCCCCACCATTATTCGGTTATTGTCCGGAGAAAATTCACTCTTTGTTGGCATTTTTTAATCAGATACCTAACATGACATCCCCAGGTGCCTTTAGAGTCACCCATCAGCTGTAAGTGGAGCCGAGCTGGCTCACGCTTCCTAGAAAAAATTGTATCTCAGTCTTCTCCGCGGAGAATTCGATACCTAGCTGTAGAGCCCAAGTGGACAAATTGTCCAAGGTATCTTGCAATGGTCCTTGCAAATCGGCAGCTCTGGCTCCTGTCACAGAAACCACACTGTCGTCTGCAAGTTGTCTTATCGTGCATAAATTTGCCAGACAATCATCAATGTCATTTACAAAGATATTGTAAAGATGGGGGCTTAGGCATGAGCCTTGGGAAGACCCATGTAACTAATTCAAAATGTTGTCAGATCACCATGTGCGAAATACATGTGCTTTTCGGACAGTAAATCGTGCAAGAAATTGTTCAAAATTGGAGAAAATCCTTGTGAAGGTGAAGTTTGCCCGAAAGAATGTCAATAGAAACAGAATCAAAAGCCACTTTAATGTACAAGAATACGGATGCCATCTGCTCTTTGTGGGCAAACGCAAGCTGAATTTCTGTTGAAAGCAACGCAAGACAATCATTCGTCCCTTTGGCACGACGGAAACCAAATTGAGTATCTGATAGTAGACCATTTGATTCGACCCAATGGTCTAAACGACGGAGTATCATTTTCTCCATCAACTTTCGGATATAGGATAGCATTGCAATCGGCCTATACGAGTTGTGATCGGAAACTGGTTTTCCCGGTTTCTGGATGGCGATCACCTTCAGCTCCCTCCAATCCTGTGGAACAATGTTTTGCTCCAGGAACTTATTGAACAAGTTCAATAAGCGCCTCTTGGCAATGCTGGGTAGATTCTTCAACAAGTTGAATTGCTTTGCTTGTTTGAGATCAGACACTGTTACTCGCAATTTGTTTGGGCGAACTTTGAAGATCTCAGTTACAGCTTTATACTGTTTCACCAGATACTTGGAATGTTGCATCACATTTAAAGGTTTAGATTTCGGCCGGAAGAATACAGTCCAAGGCCCGGACGAATCGTCCGGGTATTGCTTGACCCTTGTGCTCTGCTGCAAAACCGGGTTTTTATTTTCCAGCATATTTTTTAGGGGTTCATCAGAGGACGATCCCATCGCCTCTGTTATGATGCTCACCAAAGAGAGCGCATGTGCTTTTAAACAAATTGCTTAGGTTACTCAAATAACAATAAAAAATAAAAATAGAAGATAAACTTAAAACTGCTTAAAACTATAAAACTTATCAGTACAGCTGGTTCAATCCACACGACAACACCGACGACAGCGAACAGCAAACTCGTGCGCACGGGGTAGAACTCTAGCTGGCACCAAACTAGACTACTGCGTCCAATAATTAGAACTATTGTAGTATATCTCCATTAGAACAACACTTGCACAGGCTGGAAAACAGTTCACTCGCACTACGCAGCGTATTGTTTTATCAAAAAGCGCGACGACCTTGAAAACGGATTAAACGATGCAAAGACACAGTACCGCAGTAAGTCTATCGCACGTCCGTTGCTGACAATGGTTGAGCACGGAATGAAGCTTGTATGTTTGAATGTCTTCTGATACAAACATTTTCGAAGACAACCAACATTTAGAAATCTCAGTTACATATTGAAATTTCGAAGACCAGTTGTTTGTGAAAAATAATCTCACAGGGGTAAGCGGGGTAAGACCGCCCCCTTAAGCAATTCTGTTTATAGAAAAATAAGTTGCGGCTGCAATTTCATTTTTTCTTCGCTAAGAGGTTCTTCTATTCAATACCCGCATTTAATAAATAAGAACTGAAATATTTTTGTTTATTTTCCAGCTTTCTTTTAAATTTTAAAAATTCATTGGAAATGTGCAGATCTTTTTCATGCGGGGTAAGCCCGCCCACCAGCGGGGTAAGATCGTCCACCATTTTTTGAGGATGAACAATATTTTTAGGGCCGAAACGGTTGATTTTATCGGTATAGTGTCTCTGACAAAGATTAGATGGTATTTTTTTCTTTTTAAATAAAATATACACTGTGAAAAATCAGAAAAAAAATTTTTTTTAAAGTTTTAACTTATTTTGTTTTCTGATTATTCAAGTTCAAATCAATGTTTAGGGCACTTTTTTGGTTTTGAAAACAAATAGATTTTTCAGAATTGGGGTTTTTCAAGATATTGAATTCATAATATACCTATCTTTAAGCTAAAAATTAAAACTCATTAGACCTGTCTGTATGATTCTTTTGAAGACTTATTATGTATAGAAAAATACTAATAATTATTATTTCTTCTATTTATATTTTCAATTTTCCATGCTCTTTCTTTTGAATAACAAAATTACCAACGACTCTATACACCAAACAAACCGTCAAAAAAAAAAATTTCTTCACAAAATTTGAGCTATAAATATTTCTATTACTCCATGATCCAACAACCATAAAATTTTAGCTTACCTTTTGTAGATTTTACAGGCAAAAACATGTTTTTCAAATAAATTTGAAAAAAAAATATTTTTAATTCTATTTTATATCTTTTCTTTAAATTTTTCAGAGAGTGTACTTTTTTCGGAAGTAAACAACTACTATTTTCAATTCTGCCGGAGACGTCATACCAATCAAACAAACTGTCCTGGCTCTAAAATTATTTTGGTTCATTAACACCATTTTCACACAGGTTTACTTTTTTCAAAAATAAGTCAAGACTAATAAATAAGCTTCAACCAAATCGAAAATGGTCGATTAACATCGATGTCTTATGTGGCTTCAAGTTGCTTAACTGATCCTGTAAATATTCCCTTTGTAGTGTCGAAGCATTTGGGTCTTGAAGTAAAACAACAAGCAGTTGTATAGGTGGCGGTTTTACCCCTTGTATAGTGGGCGACTTTACCCCCAGTGGAACATTTTCATATTTGACCGAAAAAGTAGTCAAAATTACAAGATTACTCACGGCCTTCGATATTTCCGAAAGAAGATAGATTCAGGCAAGCGATTAATTGTATATTCACGAACAAAACAATTGATTTGAAGACAGAAATACCTTAAGTCCCGTTATCGCAAAACAATAGCGCATGGACTGGTTGCCAGCTGAAAGTTTGTTTTTGATTATTTCTGCGACCGTTCGCGCACTATCAAAACAGAAAAACGTGCAAAATGTTATGTAATTATACTGTAATAGACACGTTAAAGAAATTTTTCAATTATTTCATAACTTGGTAGTAAAACTACGGTGGGCGGTCTTACCCCGCAGGGCGGTCTTACCCTGTTTACCCCCAATACTTGCACAAAGTTTCAAAAATTTCCGAATACACAACCGGTTCTACTGAAGAAAATTTCATCTCAAGAATAGTATACTGGCGGTGCCAAGTATAATTGTCCCAGCGTTTGTGTCAGCAAACATTCAAGCAAGAAACTGAAAAATCGATTATAGCCAAGAAACATGTTTCAGTTTATTTTTTTATTGTGTCTCTATAAAATTTTATAGAAAATATGAAACGTTTGACATAAATCTGGATTGTATTATTTGACTATTGGGAGTTGAGTTAAAAAAAATTATTCAAATGTTTTCGATTCAGAAGTTAGTATGCTTAGTTAATTTCCATATACCAAAAGTTGCTATATTGAAAATAAAAATGGTGTCTAAGGCTGATTGCCAGTTTTCAGGCATCTCTCTTGTTCCGGAGATATATGCATTGGACGGTATTTTAGACTGTATTGAAGTAACCGAGATTGCCATCTTGGATTCCAAAAAGGCGTCTAGGATTTTGTTGGTTTCCTTAAATGTATTATTTTGTTATACCAAGGGAAGTACGGCTTTTTTTTCAGTCACAACGTTGGATCAAAACGCCACTATGTTTTATGTCCGACGTTTTGGGCTTCGCACTTGGCCTTCCTCAGGGGATTTACAAATTTATTGAATCAACTAATTTTTTACGATAAAAAAATATTATCTTTCACAAATAAAATTTGTGTCTCGTCTACTTCCGCGAAAATAACGCTGTGACTCAATTTATTGTTTGCCCATGAACCTTTACAATCTTGCAGAGTCCCTAAGTGTATATTATTTACAGCTTGATTGTCGAAATAATCAGAACCCAGTTCATGGCTGCTAAAAAGCTATTTCGTCTCCACAACAGGCAATTAAACATATATAAGTAATAATTTTTTAATTACCTGGATAAACACACTAAAGATTACAATTGCTTTGTTGTCACTGTGACATCTTTGAATGTGCAGAATCGCAACCAAGTGATAATGAACTTACGTTTCTGTTTTGTGAATATAAATGCGTGCTTAATTGACACCGGCTCAGTGAACGTTTAGTGTGGCTTCCAATTAACAACTTTGAACTCGACGATGAAGATTAAAATAGTATACTTAGCTCTTCTGGTGTGCGTTGTCGGAGTACCAGCAAGAACGTCAGCTTTGCCGGCTGCTTCTGCATATGCCTACCCAGAAGATACCACAATTTTCGACAGTACCGGAGAGCTTTTGACTACTACTGCTTTCGAGAGTACCACTGAGTTATGGACAAGTAGTGATACTGCTACTCCCGAAATGACGACATCGGTAAATTACTGTGACGGCGATCCCAATGGACAAATCTCACATCCAGTGGATTGTACCCGATACATAATTTGCGAGAATGGCATGCCCAAATTCTTCGATTGCCTTGAGGGCTACATCTACTACGAACCATTTGCCGTTTGTTTACCAGGAAATGCCAAAATCTGTTCTTTGCTGAGAATATAAAGTGCGAGTTACCCCACAATTGTGTTCACCGTTCATTGTCACTGTATAAAAGAAATATTTGACAATGTTTGGAAATGTTTCTTAATAACTGTAAATTTGATAAGTGAAATTCACTTACGTGTTGCAATGATTGTAATATACCGATACTATATCAAAACTACATAAAAAATGCTGTATCATGCGAATTGTGAGATACTGTGTAATTAGAACTCTTGGAATAAATTTTCATTATAATAAATAGAACACCGAGATACACGTAAAATTAATGCATAATATCTGAAATACTTGTGACTTATTATATTTGTCAATTTAAAGATACGACAGTAGATTTTTTAGTGATACAAAAAAAATGTCACTTCTACAAAAAAAAAAAAAAACAAATCATCGAAGTAGGAGTTACTGTTAATCAATCTGGTAAAAATCTTCCACTTTGCTGGTTTCATTTTCATTCGTTAATACATTGAAGTGCACAAAGCCACCACCCATGGTTCCCCTTTTTCGCACCTGCGGTTATCGTATGGGAAAATGAATAAATAAATCTACAGAAAAGCACGCGTTGAAAGCATTTACACCATCCATCAGACAGACTTACAGGTAGCCTGCGGTCGAGTAGGATTTGAATAGCTGTCACTTCACGTTACACACATATCACACTCGCGACGCCCCGATCCAGAATCGGGCGGTCAATCTTATCGGGCCGCGGTAAGTCGCGTGAGGATCGTCGAGGATGGGCGCTTAGCAACTTAGTGGGCGGTGGAGGGTGAAGGAAGAAGTTGTAACAAGCGACAGCCAACATAGGGCACCATTTCGAAACCCGAATGCAGCGCGCGTTTTTTACATGTAGCTGTTCGTTCGTCCGTCCGTCCGTCGCATGTCCCGAGTCGCGTCGTTCGTTCAGCAAGATGGATTACCTCATTCGGCTGTTCAGCGGACGGTGTCGTAGTGAGGATTTTAGTCGGTTTTTGGTATGGTAATGCTTGACTAAACTAGAATAGATATTTTTTTCATCAAAGGATTTATTTTTAATCCAAACCAGGTGGATAAATGGCTACGTCTCCGTCCATTGATCACAACCACAAAAGTCAGCGCCGGCAAGACTTCAATGTAGCCGAGTAAGACGCGTGTGGACTCGGCGGCAACTTCGAGACGAAGCGGAAAGAAAGTAACAGATAAATCTTGTGATTGACTGATTGCACGGTATTTATGCCGCGCTTTCAAGTCTGCTCTTTCACAATGTTTTGATGTGCGGTGTTTTATGCTTTTCAAAATTTATAATTCATAATCATAATAATTGTTTCACCATCAGCATACATAACGAAAACTGCGACAGCGGGCGGCACGGATCATCCTGAATGCAAAACAAAGGGAGAAAATTGAATTACACAACCCATCAGAGTGATAGGCTTTTAGTTTCGCTTCGGTTTCGCCGCGACGGCTGGCGGAGCTCTGTAGAGACGAGGCGGGGGGAAAACCCGCTATCTTGATCAAGCTAATGTGCGATTAGTCGCGAATGGAGAGATTCTGTCAGTAAATCAAAACTGTAGAGGAGTTGAGTTAGGTAATCGTATTCTGAATTGTATATGGGGTGGGTTTAAAAAAGGATGTACTGTTGATCTTAAATGCATTTTTCGTAAAGTTAAAATTCGTAATGAAAATGTTACATTTTTGATGAAAAATGTGAGTTTTGGGAATATTGAAGATAGAGTAAACTAAAACAATGAATATCATGTAACAAAACGAGATTAGAAAAACAGTGGCTGGGAACCTTTACATCACTCACTCAATTATATAAATAAACGAATAAACTTCGCCGAAATAAAATGTTAATACCGCACCTTGTTTCCCGTTAGCGGCACAATGACATGACAGTGAAAAAAGTAGGCAACAAAAAAACGTGTAGCGATAATGTTTCCTTTCTTGATTTCTTGGAAAAACAAATAATTAAAATACCGATCTCACCAACAATTTAGATGCTATAAATATTTTTTTTATCTACAACTTTGCCAAAGGCATCACACCATCCAAACAAAACGTTTTGTGTGAGTGTAAACCTATTCATATATCCCACTGTTTGGCTGTGATATTATGAAACAGGAGAGTTGCAATTACATTGTGCAAAAATTTACTTTTTTTTCTGCCTTCCCGGACGAACACATACGATTCGCATAGATTCTCTAGGATTCCTCACATTGGATTCCTGAGCGTCCTTGAAAAGGATTCCTGAAAAAGAATCCTCAGGAATGCCCTGTATTTGGCTTTAGGCTCCTTGAAATAAGAATCGTGAGTGGGAATCCTCCGGATCGTGTTTGCGATTCCTTGCACGATTCCGTCACCGAGTTATAGGTATCCTGGGGATGAATTCTCTGCGTGTTAGTAAGGGTTAGCTTCTATGTATGATTTTTTCATGTATTTTTAAGCAAAAACAAATTTCGTTTGAACACATTTCACCTTAAGGGGCAACAGTGGCGCCAGTTTGAATTTTTGAGAAATCGGAAATTTGCGATGTTTTTTCGACGCCATTTTGTTTTGAAGTCAAATATCAAAGTTCTGACAGTTTGTCCACATATTAACATTTTCTAACCCATCCTTAAAAAAAAAACAGATCTTAAATCTGAGCTCAAAACGGTGATTTTACGAACACGATTTAGCATGGTTTTAGTACATATACAAGTTACAAACGTGGTTGCGGTGATATCTTTTTAAAAAAGATTGCGACCCATCGTTTGGAGTGTCTACACAGAACTAATTTTTATTCGTAACAATAATTTCATCGATCCTACGATCGCACTTAGAAATATGCAAGCCTGCAACCTATTACCTGATCTATATGCTGTGACTGCAGAAAATGTGTCGCTGTTCGGTGCACAGGTGTGTTCCGGTGCCGCGACGAGTCCGACGGTAACTGCATCCCCTTTAAGTGTTGGACCTCCTGGTTCAACAACCTCCTGATTGTGCAAATTCCTCGAACAAATGCTTCCGTGGTTTGTAATCGTGTATGGCCGCTGATTCGGGTTGACTTTTTCCTCCATTTGATATTTGGATTGAAGTTCCTTTTTGCTTTGATTTAACAAAAATATAGAATGCCAGAGCTAATATTGCCAATGTGCTAAAAGAAATTCCTCCCCATGTTGACCATGAGGCATGAATCGCTGTCAGCTTTAAGTGTTCCAGCTTCTTGATGTTTTGCAGATGTACAGGGGGTAGACAATATTATTGAGACAGGCAAAATTTTGTCAATTTTCAAAAGGTCAGAACTTTAGGAAAAATTAAACAATTTAGACGAAACAGATTTCATTTTACTGGAAAACTATCCTGCTTTTCAAATATTATGTGAGGACTTGATGCGGCCAATGGACACCGGAAATGTTCCGGATTTTAGGAGTGTGTGTCAAAATGTTCATTTTTGCAACGCTTATAACTTTCTCTGACAGCTAGTTTCTTGTAGATTTCTATGTTGCCAATAAACTAGAATTCATTTCGAGTTCATTGATACCCAAAGGTTGAAAATCCGTCAATGGACCATCGAGATGTAACCATTTTTGTGGAAGAAGGACTTTCGGAAATAATAAACACCACTCTGTACAAGTAGTATGCCATAAAAACCACTTCTGAAAAGAGAAATGGATGTGTTTAGAATTTCGGATATGCAAAAGGACAATTTCAAATTACTGTACTTCATTTATTAGTACGGAGTAGGGCCACCATTAGCTGCAAGGACCGCTTGAATCCTCCTAGGGATAGATTCGTACAGTCTTCGAATTTTCTCCAACGGTATGTTATCCCTTTCATGAATTCCCGTATCACTCTGCAAACCTGCTTTCGACACTCCAACCAATTTACAGGTCTCGGCAAGCGTAGCACCTGCTTCACAAGCACCGACTGTGCGGCCAGGTTGAAATTCCGTTAGCACGAATGACATTGTTAAGCATTCTTTGAAAGTAAACAATGATGCAATGAAACAGTATTTGTTCCCTTTTTATTGAAATATTTAAATATGAGTAGAAATTTGTGAAAGCGCTTGTGTCACTCATACAAGTAAACATCCATGGTATTACAGTTAACTCTCCCTAACTCGATTTCGAAGGGACAGGAATCATCGAGCAAGCGAGGGTATAGAGTTATAGAGGTAAATTTTAGAAAAAAATATGAGTACAGTTGCCCAAATACTCTGGATATTCATCGAGTTAAGGAGATTATCGAGACACACAAGCGTTGAGTGTATACTGCAGATACTTGCAGATCGTCCAAGAGTTAAGATTTTTACATGGTCCTGTTTGTAGAAAGAGTTTGGGATGCTGACGATGTACATGATTACTTCGCCGTTGGTGATGGACGCTGTCGGCACAAAGTTGAGTGCTTCACCCATAAGATGGCTAGCTATTCCCTGATCTTCTAAGCTGCTACTGATCATTTTGATTTCGCTAGGATTTAAGATTCGGTTATTTATTAAGTCTCATTTAGATAGCATAATGGCGTTCTGAATTGATTCAATTTCGTCCTGCATTATATCTAGATTTATGACGACCCTGATTAGATCTATTTCAGTGGAAAGGCTGTGGTGGTTGAGAGCGTCAACGGAAGTGACATTGTTAAGTGAATCGGTAATGTCGTTTAGTTTTGGTATAAGATCAGTATTAATTGTCTGTTCATTATTGTTACTAACTAACTGGTTCATGGAATAGTCTATTGATCGAAATCGTCAGCGTCTGGCGATCCTGCTAGCCATTTCCAGGCTCTACCTAAAGCATCCCATCTTCTGGGTCTTTTTTCGTGTCTGGGTTTTATCTGTAGTAAATTTGTTTTGATCTTATTCAATTTGTGTTCGATTAGCTGGTCAGAAGAAAAGTTGTTTTGTAGAATTAATCTTTCTATGGGTAAGATAGAGGATTACATTGCGCTGATGTTTATTTTGTGGATAATTTTTGTGGCACCTTCGATGATTTTCGCTTGTCCTACTTCTATGGTGGCAATCGGGGATTGATTCAGGTTGTGGATTTGCAAGGATGCGAGGATGGTTGGGAGTCTGGAAGAGGATGTACAGTTAATTGAGTTCGCGTAGATTCAAATTTTTTACATTTGATTTGTGTATCTTGGAATTTAGCTGATTTTGGACTGTTACTCTGTTATTGGCTTGTACAAAGTGCTTCTTAAATATTGGTTTATGTTTGCTTTTGAAAACTTTATCCTTGACTAAAATTTGCTGGCCTATTGCTAGCTGTGGTGCTGCCTGTCGCTTTTGGTTGTGTGTTTGTAGTTGCCTTTTTTGCCTTTCTCGAAGTTTAACTATAACTTCGTCGTAAGATTTATTTCTTACTTCGTCGATAATTTCGGGGGATATGGGATTATTGGATATTCCAAAAAGGATTTGCATAGGCGTTTTTTTCGTGGTGGAGTGGATGGTGTAATTATATTTTCCTATTACGATGGCCATTAGCCTTCTACAGGGTTATTCTGGGTGAAGGGTTTTTTCGATGCGGAACATTTCTGTTACCGTAGAATGAAACCTTTCAACCTGTCCATTCACTTCAAATTTATTGCTTGGTGTCACGTAGGCTCGGATGTTGAGGTCTAGCATTATACCTCTTATGTCTGGAGACAAGAATGTTCTTTCGTTATCGGTGACTACTATGGATGGGATAATGTTTGATGTTATGGGATCTTCGAAAGCCTTGCGTACGTGAGAAACATGATGTGATTGGATAGGTATCATTCTGCCAAATTTAGAAAATTTGTCTATGCTCGAGAGGAAATTTTGTCCATTAATTTCGAAAATATCAATGTGTATTATCTCGTACGGGTAATTTGGTATCGGTGTCTCTTCTAAGTAAATTTTTAGGGGTGTCGGTCATATTTTGATATATTACAAACGTCGCAAGTGCGTATAAAATTTCTTAATTTTTCCATAAGTTTCGGGAAATAATATTCACGCAAAATTTGGAGCTTATTTTCATCCATACCTCGGTGTGCTCTTTCGTGTATTCGCTGTATGATTCGATCTTGTTCATCTGGACAATCACGTCGGTTAGGATATTTTGTGTGAATCTTACTTTCAGAAGACCGGGTCTACTAGAAAATTTTTATAAGACTACTTGTAATTGGCCTAGAATTTGTTCCGATGTGTGTAATCCTATTAATTTAGATGGTTCGAAAAATTCTTTCATAAGAGTCGTAAGAATCTCTTCAGTAAATCGTGTTTTTCTAATCGTTATTTTTCTGTAGCCTGGGAACGGTGTCTCAACAGTCGTTTCGGGGTTCGTGTTGGTTTGAAGTAGTATAATTTGTAGTCTAAAAGCGTTTAAAGGTGCTTCAGTCGAAATTATGTAATGGCTGTCGTCGTCTTCACCTGAATGTTGAGTCGGGGTAAGAGAGTTTATTTGCAGTCTGCTTAATGCTTCTGCTACTGTGTTAGTTTTACCAGGTTTATACACAATCTCATAGTCGTGTTCCTCTAGGTAAGACTACCAGCGTTTTAGTTTAGCGTTTATATTTTTTGCTGATAGTGAAAATGTTAGTGGTTGATGGTCCGTTACAATTTTGAATTTTTGCTCGTAAATATAATTCCTGAAAACTTTCAAAGCCCAGTGAATTGCAAGCAATTCTTTTTCTGTTGCGGAATAATTTTCTTCTGTTCTGTTGAGCGTACGTGAGGCAAAGTGGATAGGCTTGTCTCGACCTAACTCTCCTTGACTCAATACTGCGCCGATAGCGTAGTTTGATGCGTCGGTAGTGATCAAAAAGGGTTTCTTATAGTCTGGGTATGTCAATATGTCATTGCTGGTAATAATTTTTTTTAGTCTTTAGAAACACTCGTTTTCTGGTACGCTGAATTTTATTGATTTTTTGAATCGAGATTCCTCTCTCCCCTTAAGAGATTTGTATGAGGTTTCGCTAGCTTAGCGAAGTCTTTTACGAATCTTTTGTAGTATCCGATCAAACCTAAAAATCCTCTTTGTTCTTTAATATTTTTAGGCTCCGGCCATTTTTCGATAACTTCTATTTTCTTGGGGTTGGGTTGAATTCCCTTACTAGTAATAATGTAACCCAAAAATTCGACGGAGGTTCTTAAAAATTCAGACTTGTCGAGTTGGACTTTAAGGTTCGATTTTTCTAAAGTTTGTAAGACAATTTCCAAGTTTTGATTATGTTCTTCTAAATCCTTTCCAAATACTACTACATCGTCAATGTATGGGTAGCATTTTTTTCCAATGTGCTCACGTAAAATATCGTCGATCATTCTTTGAAAAACTGCTGGTGCATTTTTCAATCCAAAAGGCATTCTGAGAAACTCATACTTGCCATTGTTAACGGAAAATGCTGTTTTCTCGATATCGGCAGGATTCATTTTTTCTTGATGAAAGCCTGAAGCCAAATCAAGTGTTGTAAAATATGTGTTTCCTCCAAGTTGGTCTAGAATATTTGCTATTTCGGGCATTGAGTAAGTATCTGAAATGGTTTTTTGGTTGATTTTTCTGTAATCAATAACCAATATAAATTTTTTCTCGCCTGAGGCGTCGGCTTTTTTTGGTACTATCCAAACCGGAGAATTCCAAGCTGATCTTGAGGGTCTGATTATTCCGTTTTCAAGTAAATTTTCAATCTGTTTGTCTACTTCTTCTCTGTATGCTGTGGGATAGGGGTTGGTTTTCTGGTATATTGGTATATCATCAGTGGTGCGTATATTACACTTTACGTCGGTAGTATGCGTAAGTTAATTATCTGGGTTGTGGAAAGCACTTTCGAATTTTTTAAGAATAGGAAGTAGAGATTTTTTCTCGTTTGCCGACATGTGGGATGTTCTTATTTTCTGTTTAATGCAGAACACTTGATCGATCGTTTTTCTGCGATTTGGTTGAGGCGAATAAAAGGAAATTGGGATAGGAAATATTTTTGCTTCGTCTGTTAATACACAAAGTGTATTAGAGTTACTAATAAGATTGAATCGATCGCCGAATAGAATTTCAGTACCGATTATGCCCTCAAAGTAAGGGTGAAAATAAAATACAAGAAATTCGAAATTTTTATTGATCAAAGGAAAGAACGGATTTATGAGTAACTTGGCATTAATGGAGTTGCTACCAGTAACACCTCTGACCGTTTTTTCTGGAATTTTGAAAATTTGTTTTCCTGAACTTAAAGCCCATTTTTCTGAGATGATGTTAATGTTAGCACCAGTGTCTAATAATAACTTCATTTCGCCTTTTGCCGTGGGGACTTTTATGAACGGAAGTTAGCAAAATTTTATGTCGTCCAGTCGCTCGCCCAACTGGGTTTTTCTAAAAGATTTATTTCTTCTTGTTCGTTTGAATCTTCTGTATGGAAAGGTTGGGGGTCGATTTCTTCCTGTGAGAACTCCCTGAGTTGTCGAGATGCTCTTCGTTCTCGAAATTTTCGTCAATCAGTTTTTCGTAGTTTTCCGTTACTTCGTTAACATCTACTAAATTGGTGAATCTTTTTGCTGCTGGATTATGAGCTTGCATTGAATTGGATGCAGGCCTGGCCATTTTAAATGCTGGTGGATTGCCATAGTTTACGTGTTTGGATCGAATGGAATTGTCTACTTCCATCGGTTCGGGATTATTTTGGCGGGGGTAAAACGTTCGATTTGGTGCGAAGGCGTTCCTTTGAAGATAATTAAATGGTTGCTGATATTGTCGAGGCGCGGGGTTTGGGAAATGGTTCCTAGGTGTGTGATTCTGGGAGTACTGTCGAGGTGGTGGATTCGGTGGATGGTTTTGGTTAATTAATTTTGGATGTGGATTTTGGATGGATTGGTGTTGCGGTTTTTGGGGCAGGGATGGGTGCATTTTGTATTCCGCTGAAAGGCGCATTTCTTCCGCCGACATTTAAATCGTCGACGCAGTAGTGATAAGCCTCAGCATGACTTTTTGGTCTAAAATTCCTGCAGAATAGAGATAGTGGTTCACCTACACCTTTAATGAACCTGTCTAGTGATATTTTGTTGTACAATTTTATCAATGCGGTTTCGTGACCGCGCCATTCGTCGTCCATTGAGATAGCTGCACTAACTAGCGTGACCATCTCACGGATTCTGCTGTAGTATGTCTCGATTGATTCGGTTCGACCTCGAATCATATCCTTTAGTTGGTTATCGAGAGTTATTAAATCTCGTTTGTGTCGACGGAAGACGATGTTACGCCATGCTACCAATCGAAAGTTCACGTTTGGCTCATTATCGTTGTTGACCATCGATCATACTATATTAGCTTCTATCATTGACGCGCAGATGGCAAGTTGTTTCTCTTTCGTGGTAACGAACATTCTGGCCCCTTCAGGAACATTGTTTCTGACATTTCAATTGATCGACCGAAGCTGAACTTTTTCTCGCTGATGCTTGTCATTCACACTGTCACTTCTCGATCGATGAAATTTAGCTGGATGAGTGTTTTGATTGCCGATGGAATTGCAGCGTCGAATTATGGGTGGTTTTTACTGAATATATTTAGATTTCAGGATGCACATATCTATTTGGCACAGTAGCGTGGTCATATCGTCGTAGTTGAGCTGATTTGATCGCAGCCTCCCAAAGGCCACCGAAATGAGATGCTCTCGGTGGGTTGAAGTGCCAGCGAATCCCATGTTGGTTGCATTCGGCTGCGATTGCATCGTGATGGGTTTTACTGCTGACTAGATCCCGTAATTCGTTGTTCGCTCCAACAAAATTGCGACCGTTGTCGCTGTGCAGATCGGAACAAAGTCCACGACGAGAGACGAACCGGCGGAGTGCTTGAATAAATTTCGGAGTGCTGAGATCAGCAACTAGTTCCAAATGGACGGCTTTCGTGGAAAAGCATACAAAAACACCAGCGTAGGCCTTCCCTGGTGCAGCACAGCGGTGAGTGGGCTTAAGTAGAATTGGTCCCCAGTAGTCGATCCCTGTTACAGCGAAGGGTCGAGTCGCGATGGTTCTCGAAGAAGGAAGTCCAGCCATGAATTGTTCCAGCATTCTTGGTCGCGCTCCAGTACCGTTGTCGGAGTAGGGTTAGAAGCAGTTGAGGTGCTGCGTGAAGGTGGAGTTTATGGTAACTCTGGATTAGAAGCGTCGAGAGTCTGTGTGAAGCGGGTAGGAGAATTTGATGCTTGCTATCATACGGTTGATTCGAGGTTTCTAGTCTGCCACCGATTCGAATTATCTGCTCTGGAGAGAGGAATGGATGGAACCATTTGAGGCGGGATTTAGATGACACGGGTTTCGATTGTTGAAGTTGTTTCCAATCTTCGTTAAACGCTTGTTGTTGCACCAATTTGATTAGCAGATTTTCCGCTCCAATTAACTCTTCCCTATTTTGTAGGATAGTTTTCGGGCGCTCACTGGACGGTATTCGGCAATTTTTGAAGAAACGACAGCAAAAAGCGGTGACACAGATGAGACGTTGATAGCTGGAGAATTTTCCGACTAGCCGGTCGACGAAAGATGGTTCAGTTGGAAACGATGGGACAGCTATGGTTGTTAGACGAGCTTCTTCCAATGCTTCAGGCGGTTGATCGGATGCATTCGTAGAGATTGGCCAATTTGCTTGGGGTTGTCGAAGCCATTCAGGTCCTTGCCACCAGAGATCGAAGTCGATGATAGTGTCGGCTGAGATTCCACGGGAAATGCAATCCGCTGGGTTTACCATTCCAGCTTTATGATTCCACGAGCAGTTCTGGGTGGCGAGCTGAATTTTGGAAGTTTGGTTAGCAACAAAAGTGTTCCAAACAGACGGTGATGCCCGAAGCCAGCACAGTACGACGGTGCTGTCGACCCAACAGTAGCATTCTGCGTCGAGCTGTAGCGATGATTTTACCTTCTCGTAAAGTTTCGCTGCCAATAGGGCCCCACACAGTTCAAGTTGAGGAATTGACTTCCGCTTGAGAGGAGCTACCCTTGATTTTGCAGTGAGTAGGGCAACTTTGATTCTCCCAGATGCATTGGTTGATCTGATGTAGGTGCAGGCTCCATACGCAAGCTGCGAAGCGTCGGAGAAAATGTGGATTTGAATGGTTTCCAGATTCGCCAAAAGAATGCAGCGAGTTATGCGGAGTTCGTTGAGTCTGGGTAGCTGCGACTTGTAATCGATCCACCGGGTTTGATAGTCGATTGGCAATTCCTTATCCCAACTCCAAGATGATCCGTCGTCGGTTTTTAGAGTCCACAAGTTTTGCATGAAGATTTTCGCGGATGTGACGACGGGTTCCACCAAGCCAAGCGGATCGTAGAGACGAGCAATCAACGAGAGTGTAATCCGTTTGGTGATAGGCTGGTTTTCTGTGTCGGGTGGGAAGTCGGTTTTGTAACGTAGACAATCTGTAGCTGGTTAACAATGCAACCCAAGCGTTTTGATGACTTGGTCGCGGTCTAGGTCAAAGGAAGTGAGGAGAGCGCGGTTTTCCGGTGGAATCCCTTCAAGAACTGCCTCTTCGTTTGAAGCCCATTTGCGAAGCTGTAATCCGCCTTTTGCTAGGAGTGCGTCTAGTTGTTCGCGGAGTTCGATGACTTCTTTTATAGTTTCGCCACCGGAAAAGAGATCGTCGACGTAGACATCCTTCTTGAGTGCCCTCGCTGCCAGTGGAAATTGATGCCCTTCATCATCTGCGAGCTTTATTAGCACTCGAGTGGCAAGGAACGGGGCACTGGCCGTACCGTACGTCACCGTTCTTAGTTCGTACGTTTCCATGGTGATAGTTTCCAGACAATGAGCTGAAATCGACAGTCACGACGGTCAACAAAAACTTGGCGGTACATCATCTTTGCATCGGCAATTATCATGACTTGATGCATCCGAGATCGCATCGTGATCGATCGAATGTCCTCTTGCACGGTTGGTCCCACCATTAGGGCGTCGTTGAGCGAAGGTCCGTTGGGTGTTTTACTTGAAGCGTTGAAGACTACCCGTAATTTGGTGGTTGTGCTGTCCTGGCGAATCACAGCGTGATGAGGGAGGTAGTAGTGTTGAACTGCTGGGTTGTCATAGTCATGAATCCGCTCCATATGTCCGAGGTCGCGATACTCGTCGATGAAGGCTTTGTACTGCTGGTAAAGCTCGGGATTGCGAAGTAGGCGATTTTGAAGCAAGTGAAACTGGCGAACAGCTATGCGTCGGTTGTCGGTGAGCTGACGTTGCACGTCCTCCTTGACTGGCAAGCGAACGATGTATCGTTCCTCAGCGTTGCGAGTAACGGTGCGCTGAAAATGCTCCTCACATGCTGCTTCCTCAACGGAGTACGCTGTCGATGAGCTATCTTCTTCGATTGTCCAGAATTTTTCCATAAGTTGGTGAATATCGGAGATGGTAGCGACGTTAGAGACAAGCCCACAGTCATCGGTAGTGACGTTAGAGACAACAAGAGCGGTCCGTGGACTGATGGTGGACTTTCCAGACACGACCCAACCAAAGACAGAGTTGACCAGCACTGGAAGATTGTCGCCGAGCGGAATTCGACCAGGAACCTTGAACAGATCAAAGAATATTTCGGCTCCGATGATAATATCCACGGGATTAGTGCTGTCGAACGACGGATCAGCTAACTGGATGCTGGGAGGCATGTTCGATGTCGAAGTGTCGACGGATGTGGCTGGCAAGTCGATTGTTAATTTGGGCAAAACAAGAAATTCGACGTTGGTGGAGTGCTCGCCAACTCGAGACTGAATCTTAGAGAGGAGTTTATGATTGGCCTGAGTGGATGCTTGACCCATGCCCGTTATCGGTAGGTAGATCTTTTTTCGTTGAACCTTGATGCGCTGCGAGAACCGTTCGGTAACGAAGCAGCATTCACTTCCCGAGTCCAGGAGTGCGCGAGCGATGTGTTCGACCTCGTTGTCGTCGATGAGAATAATCACGGCTGTGGCAAGAAGGACCGTCTTCTGACAGTGTCCAGCGGACGCGCAACTGATCGACTCGACAACCGTTGCAGATGCGATGTGGTTGGAGGATCGCTAGAAGGACTGAAAGTGAGAGGTTTCGATGACTGTGGGCTCGAAGACTTGAACTTCGAGGAAGAGGAATCATTTGGACAGATCAGAGAATGATGACGTCCACGACACTTGCGGCAGTTGCTAGACGACGCACAATCCTTTGAGAGATGACCCTTTCGCAGACAATTCCGGCACAGTTGATGGCGACGAACTTCTTTCTCCTTTTCTTCTACCGAAAGCTTCGAAAAACTCCCACAAGTGTATAAAGGGTGATGATCGGAACAAATGACGCATTGCCGGACATTAGTTTGGTTGGCTCCGTGACTCGAAACGGAACGATGAGCTGGTTTCTTCGGAATGATTGACGATGGTATTTCAATATGCTTTACCTGAATGGATTGCAATACACTCACGCGCCGTTGAATGAAAGCAGTCAGGCCTTTGAACGTGATCGCTGTCTTGGTCGAAGAATATTCCTCCCAATCTCGCCTTGTTGTCGGATCCAGTCGAGTACTGAGCATACGAATGAGCAAAATGTCCCAAGATTCCGTGCGTTCGCCCAGTTGATGCAGCACCTTGACATTTGCCTCGAATTTCTCTACCAGACTGTGTAGCTCCGTTGCCGATTCCTTTTTCAATGAAGTTGAGTCAAGGAGAGTGTCTACATAGGACTGCTTTAGACGACTAGTATTCTGGTAATGATCCATGAGAAGATTCCAAGCCACTGGATAGTTGGTTGCGCTTATTGGGATTGACTGAATTAGATGAAGAGCTGCATTTGACAACGATGAACGTAGGTAATAAAACTTCTGGATACTCGAGAGACTAGCCGATGAGTGGACCAGCGACACAAATAAATCGTGAAAATTCATCCAGTTCTCTATGTTGCCATCGAAAATGGGGAGCTTAACATCGGGCAAACGCACTTGCGATACCGACGGAAGGGATTGCGCCGTTAAATGAGTAGGAGAAGGAATAGGTGTAATAGGAGTTTTATTACGGGTCAGCAGGAAGCCCTTAACGGAGTAGTAGGCAGATTCAAGGGCTGTCCGATCTTTCAGATGAGCATCGATCGCAGTTTCATCAAGGGTCTCCAGTTCACTTTGGACCGTACTGTAGTCCGACCACAACTTGATCAGACTCTCCAACCTCACAGGTACCTCATCAGCATGCGTTTCCTCATCGTAGCTGCTGACGAATGATTTGATGTGATTGAGCGACGTCACCAGACTTTTGAGCCGCAGCTTCAGCGACTTAATACGGCGCTCGGTCGACATTGTAACAATTCTGTGAACAATGGACCAGCGTAGACACACAAAAATGAAAATAAAGAATTTGGAAACTTAATCACCTGTTCGAGGCAATTGTTTTGCCTTATATTCAAATATAAGCAGGAACAAATCCGTAGGCGATGCCAGTTGAATTGAATGGGGCAGTAAATTTGCCTTGAATCGATTGTTCCAGAAGCAGTAGAAAACGGCACAATGGCGTCCAAAGGCAGCAATGATGGCGTGCGGTAGAACAACTCCTTGTTCCTTTCCAGCGGATGATATGGCGGAAACGTGATGACGACTCACTAGGCGCTGGACTACCGGAATAGCGGAGATTCGACGCTATCCGGTTCGAAGGACCAAAATGTCGAGTGCACAGCGAGCAGTAGCAGAATTTTCAACCGGAGGACGATTTGGATGGCGCACGGGCAGGTAAGTATCACTCACCGATTTACTTTCAGGCTTCCAAGGTAGCGTACGGATATTTCCAGGTAAGTATACTCGCGGTTACGTTTAACACTATTTTAATTTTCTAGTAGAACTTGTATATAATTTTAATGTTAATTTCACTCCACTTTGTGCAGATTTCTTCTCTATGATGATGATGGTTGATGATTGTTGATGACGTCGCAGTTGACAGCAAAAAATAGAGTGTCTCCTGTCACACTTCGGCTTTTATAGGGGTGTCGACGGAAGACGATGTTACGCCATGCTACCAATCGAAAGTTCACGTTTGGCTCATTATCGTTGTTGATCATCGAGGGGTAGATCATACTATATTAGCTTCTATCATTGACGCACAGATGGCAAGTTGTTTCTCTTTCGTGGTAACGAACAGAGGTATTAAAAGTTTCAATAAGAATTTGTCTTCACATGACCCTTCCCTTTTTGCTGGGAGGGAGTCGCATTTAACTTTATCGAAGACGCGATGATTCTGTCTAATAGCTGAAGTGAGATTTTTTTGTTTTGACCGGTCCTGGCCAAAAATGTGACCCCCTCTCTGCAAAAAGGGGAGGATCATGTGGAGACAAATTCTTATGGTAAGTTTGAATATATCTGACACTCTTGATATTCCATTAAATAGATTTCAAATAAGTTAATCTAACGTCGAGATAAACCTATTTTAGTATTGTAGGGGAACTGGAAAATTTCGGATTTCTCAAAAATTCAAAATGGCGCAAAAAATTCAGCCGCTCCATCTGCTCCAATGATCGCTTCGAGTAGTGGGTCGACGCCAGGAACGACACAACTTCCGGTAGGCACTTCGTTCTACAAATTTTCTCGTCCACGGTCAGTCCGGAGCTGAAAAAGAGCGGCTTCGACATCCCCTTCTCGAAGATTGTCAGCCACCGCAGCACCTTGTTGGGGAACTTGGTGTGTGAAATAAACTTCTCCTCGAAGCTCACTTCCTTCGTGGGGGAAGTGAAATACAAAGTGCCCTGCCAGTCGTTGCCAACTAGGGTGAGATAGCTGAGAAACCGCCAGGCTTATCTATCAGCTGAACACTGCCGGCAAGGTGTATGAGAGGATTATTCTCAACAGACTGGTGAAGTACACGGAGGGTGTAAACGGTATGGCAAATAACCAGTTCGGTTTCTGGAAGGGCAGGCCCACGCTGGATGCTATCCTATCCGTCACCAAGACGGTGGAGGTAGCACTCTAGCGCAAGAGAATGGGCGTACGCTTGACGTGAAGGATGCATTCAATAGCGCCAGTTGGGACTCCATAGCGCTTGCGCTCAGGAGTGTTCATGTACCGGTGTCGCTGGAAAATTACTTCCAACACCGTGTACTTGTTTGCAACACGGAGGAGGGTCAGAAGTGCATCCCAATTACCGCAGGAGTTCCGCAAGGTTCTATCCTGGGACCAGTGTTGTGGAATGTCATGTATGACGGGGTGTTGAAACTCAAATTCCCTGTAGGAGTTGTGATCGTCGGCTTTGCACGCTAGAGGTCTACAGCGAGTCGATCGAGGAGGTCGAGTTGACGGCCGCGTCCTGTATACGTAAATCGAAGACTGGATGCACTCAAGGAAATGGTCTTAGCGCACCATAAGACGGAGGTCACGGTTGTCCATCATCTCAAAGTGATCTTTGAAGCTCTTGGGGGTTACGGTTGACGATAAGTTCACATTTAAGAGCCACGTGAACCATGCTTGCAAGAGGGTTTCAACGGCTATTGCAACACTATCTCGAAAGAAGTCGAAGAGCTCAGCGGTTAATGGCAGCAAGCGTAAACTTCTTGCCAGCGTGGTTTCGCCCATATTTAGGTATGGAGGCCCAGTGTGGTCCAAAGCGCTAGGTACTAGCAGTTATCGTGGTAAACTGGAAAATACCTAAAGGCTCATGTGCTTGAGGGTTGCAAGTGTGTTTCGTACAGTATCATACGACGCAATCTGCGTCCTGTTCGGCATGATGCCTATTAGCATAGCCATTAAGGAGGACGTAGAATGCTTCGACCATCTTGACACAAGGGGCATAAGAGGTACCAGAAGATCATCATCGATGGTCAGATGGCAGCAGAAATGGTCCAATTCCACGAAAGGTAGATGGACGCACTGACTTTTTCCGGTTGTATCTGGATAGGTCGAGAAGCGCCATGGAGAAGTTAACTTCCATCTGGCACAGATCCTGTCAGGTCATGGTTGATTCAGGCAGTATCTACACAGGTTCGGACATGCAAGGTCCCCCAGGCACTGAGGTTGGTCTCTCAGGTGTTTGACAGAAAATTTTTCCTCGTCGCGGTGGGTGTACTGGTGATTGAAGCTACGGGAGGAGGAAATTATTATTCTGATGATCCTATACATCTACAGATCATCTGCAAACAACTGCAACAATAGTACGAAGATCAGTGGCCCCAGGACATTACCTTGTGGAACACCCGATTGAAAAAGACTCCGAACCAGCATCCTGAAAAATACTGTCTTTTCATGACAGCCAAATTCAAACTAATTCGGCTTTCACTGTATTGCACAGCTCACCCTGCTCCCCATACGTTCGGAATACAAAAATATAATTACGTATAATGACATCCTCAAAACAAGAATGATGAATTTCACGAAAGCACATCATGTCGAATGTTTTGGGAAAGTCAATGTGCAATGTCAATGTGTGTCTTTGCAGAGCAGCCTTCAACTGTGCGTATATCTTCTTTCGAAAGTGGCTTGGAAGTATTTCAAGTATCTGAAACTGATGTCAAAAATGGAATCCACGAACTTGACACAAACTCGTCACCTGGCCCTGACACTCTCTCTAACAGCCTCCTCAAACAGTTCCAAGGTCCCTTTTAGTCCCTCTTACCAGTTTGTTCAACGCGTCACTGGCTTCCGGTTACTTTCCTTTAATTTGGAAAATTTCTCACATAACACCTGTTCATAAAAAAGGATCTCGCTCGGATGTAGAGCATTATCGTGATATAACAATCCAATCTCCTACTCCTAAGCTTTTTGAATGGCTAGTGTACGAGGTAGTTGCTGAACGCATTTCTTCTGTGCAACACGGAACACGGAAAAAGAAATCCGTTACCACGAATCTTTGCGAGTTTACTTCTCTAGTAACCGATTATATATGCAAAGGATTTAAAGTCGACTGTATTTACACAGATATGAGCAAGGCATTTGATGCGGTTAAGACGGACAGCATTCTTCGATCGATTAGTGACTTCGGTATTGGCGGTCCACTCGACAATTGGTTGCAAACATATTTGGTGGGAAGAGTTCAGTATGTTAAAATTAAGGGACACGTCTCTGATTCGTTCACTGTGAATTCGGGAGTACCTCAAGGAAGCCACTTAGGACCACTGTTATTCGTACTCGTGATGAACAAGCTCCCAGACAAATTGACTAATGCTATGATTCTGATTTATGCTGATGATGTGAAAATTTTCTTGCCCGTCAAAACAAATGACGATTGTCTTAAATTACAACTGGACTTGCAAAGTTTTGGACAATTCTGCTCGGATAGTGGTCTAAACGTTAACGCTGAAAAATGTTCAGTTATCTCGTATCGAGTTCAAATATCATTTCAATGGAACTGAGTTACCACGTAAAGAAAAAGTTCGCGACCTAGGCGTCACATTTGACCGACAACTTTCGTTTACAAATCATATTGACAATGTAGTTACAGACAGCTTGAAATTGTTTTCTCTTGTGAGACGGTACGGACGGGATCTCAAAGACCATTATTCTATATTAGCCATTTACAAAGCGCTAGTACGGAGCAAGCTGGACTTTGCGAGCGTTGTTCGGCGCCCCCAATATATAACACATATTCAACGAATTGAAGGAATTCAAAAAAAGTTCGTACGTTTTGCCTTACGGAACCTTAGATGCAATGGTGATCAACTACCTGCCTCTCAAAACTTGTGTGCATTAGTTAATATTGACACAGTACATTGCCTACATAGGATTGCTGACATAGTATTTTTCACCAATGTATTAGCAGGAAGGACTGATACTCGAACCCTTTCAGCTCGAATACATCGTAATAGCAATACGGTTACGCTAAGAAATTCAAGAGTGTTTAACCCTCCGCAACGAGCTCGGAATTATTCACAACATGAGCCTACATGCCGTTTCATGAGATCATTTAATGAACTACAGCATATTGTTAACATCGACATGTCGCCGGCAATCTTAAAAAGCAGACTAAGTTTATATTTAGGAGGACAACTTCATGAGTGTTAATTGATTGTATTTTTGTCTTAAATTTATTGTATTTTAATATTAAGTGTGGATAACGGGCCTAAAGCCTATATATATACCATAAGAAATAAATAAATAAAAAATGTAGATCGAGTAGCTTGATTGCATGTTACCACTAAAGATCAAAACAATGGTCACAGTGGTCAAAATCTTACAAAAAAATGCTTGATTGCATAGTTACATCTCTCGAAATAGAGAAACAAACTACCAGATTCGTAAACGCAGAAGAGAGAATGACGCAACTTGAAAAAGTTGTATAGTTTTATAGTTGCCTCATATGCATCACGTCTCGATAGATATTTAGGAGCTGCCGCCAAATTACATGAATTACATGAACGGGCGCCGCATGTTTGTACTGCTTTTATGCATGAAAAAAATCTTGAGACTTTGTTCCCCTACCAACAGAGCATCAGATAGTGTGGGCCGTGGTTAGAGGACGGGAGAAGCTAGAGGCATTCGGATACCATTTTGCCTGATTTTTATCAGCTCAATTCTTGTGCAGCAGAAGACAGTTTTCGACTATAGAATAGACAAAGTGGATGACGACTGCCGTGGAAGCAGCAGGAAAGTGCTCATTTAGTATTTAAACCGAGACGGAATTCGGTTTTTGTTAATTGATTGGAGGTAATTGTTCCAATACAAACACTGTCCTTCTCAGGACAAACAAATTTACAATTAATAAAAATTTACGAATTTTCGCTTTTGGTTATACACATTGTGGTAGGTATAGACCAAATTGACACGAGCTTGAACAAATATTTTTTCTTTAGAAGTGGTAATAGCTCGACCACTGGCACACTGTCCTCTATAGGACAAATAGGATTGAACATTGAGAGTGTTGATTTTCTCCCTTCTGTAATATATGCCGTTATAGCCAAAAGGCAGAAATGCTCACAAGCTTGAAGAAAAGTGCTCTAATATATGGTGGTGATAGCTCAAGTATTGGCACACTGTCTGTACTCTACTCTACATGATAAAACTCTATTTATAACAAGACATGGACGATGCCAACATCCGTGAGGGGTTAGGGGGAAGGTAGGGGGCTTTTTAGAAACCGTTTGGTGAATATCTGAGAAGAAATGCCGACTGAAGTCGCGCGTGCGGCTTCGACTGTAATCGAATGCAGAGGCGAAAGATTTGTCGAACTGATTTCACAGTAACTTAACTACTCTATATATTCGTATTTTTTGATACTAAAAATATTTTTCAGGATAAATTTTGAAACATGTTTAAAACAATATAAAGGAATATTGAATAGAAAACACTTTTCTGTTACATTTTCAACCGACTGATGAAACAAGTATGATAAAAAGGATGGAGTACGAATTCAGGCAAAGTACAATGCGTATGATTTCATATGTTGAAATATAATGGGGTATAGTATTGATAGCAGCGTTTAATGAATTCTAATAATAAATGAGCCGTTGCGAACCAGAGTGGTCTATGTGCCATCGAGCAAATTGTTCAGGAGAAGCAATTTTCGAAAAATCTTTGAATAAAATTCTGTTCAACGGATTCTTTTAAACAAAATGTTCTAATATAAAGGTTATGAAGTGGTTTAACATTGGGATACATAAAATTAACAGTTTTTTTGCGAAATCGGTGATTTTATTTCACCAATGTACATAGACCACACTGACTTCATATATATATTCACTGGAATCCTCGAATCGTTTCGAAACAGAGTGGTTATGTACACAAACCCGGTAAATGACAAAGAAAATGACGGTAAAACGTATAAAATGGCTAGTGTAACATACTATATGATACATATAGCATGTAAGATGTCACGTGTTACATTACATGTAACACAAGATATTACATATTACATAATATTTTACATGTTACATTTTTCGTGTTACATTACGTGTAACATGTTACATATCACGTGTGACATGTACAATACAAGTGGCATGTTCCTTATCACATGTAATATGCTACATGTTACGTGTTAAATGATAGTATTACATCGATTTATGTACATAGACCACTCTGTTCCGAAACAAAACGGCCATTCTGTTTTGGACGAATTTTCAACACGGAATAAATCAGCTTTAAAATTCGATTTTCCGAAATTTTCTTAATCTCCCAACTTCAGCTTCTCGAGTAGATGCTGCTTATGCAAAAAACTCATTTTCGAAAAAAAAGGTCTTTAGACCACTCTGTTCCGCAACGGCTCATATAATGATAGCTAAACTGTCGTTTCAAAAAGCAAAGCCTTGGTGCTACATTCCGTATCGGAATTCGACCTTCTGTTTTACTTTACACAGACATCGCAGCCGACTGTTGAGTGTACAGGACAATTGCGGGGCTAGCGCTACGATCCTACTGACACTAACAGTGTCTCCCGAGCCGGGACTCGAACATACGACGACTGGCTTGTTAGGCCAGCATCGTACCTCGAGACCAGCTGGGGGCTGAAAACTATCGATTCATGAAACATAATCAGGAAGCTTTTGGAAATTCTCTTTTGGAAGCTTTTGGAAATTCGGCCAATGAAAAATTGCATTGAGTTGAATTTAGTCACATGTCTTGAAGGAAAGCATCCAACCGATACTAAACCACGGACTCGAACGGGTGACTTAAACGGTAAACCAAAGCACGGCTACAACTTTACAACCTGGCTGAGTTTCAAACCATGTTTCATCACTCATCTCTCAAACATATTAACCTGATTCAATTTCCTCAAATCTCGAATATCAAACCGCTGAAATGTGAAAGTCCAGTTAAACTATCTAATCTTGTATGTATCGTTATAAGCCGAGTGTAGTCATCTGTTGTCCATTGTGTCTGTGTTTATAGAACGGCGATAGCACGCGTACGTGTCTAGCGTTACCCCTCTTGTGTGGACTCTCGGTCTTGTTAACGCTAATAGCGCTATTTAATTTAATTTTATACTTTATCTCCTTCTTGTCTTTCGGGGCCCGACTAAAAGCTGCGAACACGTATCACGCGGTATGGTTATATGCTCGCGTCCGTTGAAGCGCACCCAAAACTACACCGCAGGTCATGATGATCCATTCCCACCACGTCTTGCCCCGGAATCTAGCCTGTGGCATATCTCCTACCGCTAGTAACAGCAGCAGCAGCAGCAGTGCAAAGATGTGTACAAACGTTCTGGCGGCAAAATAATAACCAACTGCGTGTGCCGGCCATTCCAGAGGTCCCATTCAACGGTAGCTGACCGCGGATTTGTAGCTACCGTCTAGTTAGTGTTTTGCGGTCTTTGCGGTCATCTCACACGCGACGCTCTGTCTTCTGGTCGCACTGGCGGCGGTGAGTAGAAGTCGCTCTACATCTTCTGGGTTCGCCGTGCCATGGAGGGTTAGTCTAAACATAGGGAAATTTATTTGAACTCGACCGACAAGCGTGGAAGAAAGAACTATTTCAGCAGTAAATAAAGCAATGCGCACTAATAACGTTGGAGCGACTGTGATTTATAAGACATGCTCCCGTAGAGCGCAGAGGGGAAGGGCAAACGTACGTCCTGCTAATGCACAACAAAATATCAAATGAGTCGGAAGTTTTAGGAATGATCCGAGCGAGCGTTAACAATTTGTTTCCAACAGTCACGTTACAGCGATACTCAAAGAAAATCGCTTCCTTAATAAGATTTAGTCAACAATAACTGGAGAAACACAGGTGCTGTGGCCCAAGATAGGACCAAATTAAGCGATGTCATAAATACAGAAGCGGTTCCTTCTAAGTCGTTATGCAAAGTTTCACATTTGCGTGAATTGCGGTGGTTTCAGACAGTTTTATAATTCAGATCGTATCGTTATTTATCAAAGATCGAGCGGGCACGCTTCTGAACGGACTTGTTACGTTAGGCTTGTCCGCAAATCTGATCCATCACGGATGCCCCCGCCGCTCGCTACAAACCGCATTGCCATAAAAGAAAATATCAGCCAATTACGAATACGTTATTTAGTAAGTTGTATAATCAAAATTGACGACAGGTTTAGATAGGATAGCTATTCAGAACTTCCAAAGGGTAGTTTTTCGATCAGTACGGTGTTATTTTTTATCATGCTTAACATTTTATTTAAGTAAAATAGGACCTCATTTTATAAAAACCTTCGTCGAAAATTCCAGAGAAATGCACACCATTTACCGTTTTACTTTCAAATGGTATCGATGCTGCCCCACATAAAAGGTTACGATGTGAACAAATAAACGAGTCTCGCGGTGTTTACTCACCGAAGCTGATCTGATTGATGACGTGTGTTCCACGGTACATTTAGCTATTGTAACCAATTTTATTTTTTTCGAAGAAGGATCACACATGCCCGCCATGCGATCTGTCAAGCTTGTTGATGCGTCAACGCGGAATGCAGTCTCCACAATAAATGCGGCGGAGCGCGTGCGGTGTGACGGCGATGCTTGCCCAAACAAATGGTCGTATAATTCCAGCTACAGCAAAATGCAACGATGAAATGAAAAGATCTATTTTTGCACCGTGCAAACGAGATCACCGCTCAGGTTCAAAGCTACGGCACGCGGTTGTCATCTGCGACAAAACAGCCTTTTGACAAAGTGCCGTTACAAAACAAAACAAATGGCCGTTTGCTACCCTCTGTGCGCCCTGTCCAAACTAGCCGAATCGTGGATCCACGGTTTGTTGCCTACATAAGCACCATTTGTCTTGATTGCGGAGTTTTTCCACCAGCATTGGATAGGATTCTGTAACCTCAGGCTTCTTTCTTGATGAAAACGGAATTTAAATATAGCTATCTGAATGAAATACAACTTTAAATGATGAAAGTTTGAACTAAACATCTTCTCAACATCTGATTCTAATCACATGACTGCTGTTAGCAATATACAATACAGTTGATGAATCGATTTCGAAAAGGAAATTATGTTTTATTTTTTTTCGACAAATCGTTTGATGCAGTGTTTTGGTTATTCGACAAAGTAATAGACTCGGTTATGCAATTTACAGCGTTCATGCATTATTTCAGACCTAAACGTGCAAATCGCACCGATGTTTCTAATTTACAGTATATCTGACCATTCGATGTAATAAATTATATTGACAGTGCAATTCCAATATTAGATTTTGTATTATGTAATACTCCAGAATTTTTTTGGCATTTGCATAAATTTACCTAGATTAGAACAGAAAATTAATAATAAACTGAATACACCATGTACACGAAATGGTGTCGATACTATGTTACCATAAGCCATAAGCATATTGGATTTTTCTCACAAATTCGGTTGTTCCGGAAAGTAACAAAATATTTTTTCAGCCAGTTTTTTATTTGATTTGAGCACAAATTAATTCTATATTCATTACTTCCCCAGTCGTCATGTGGAACTTTTTAAAACCTGTAAATAGGAACCCTGTTAAAAACCTTATCAATAATAGAAAAAATCTACGCAGTGCGTACCAGCAATACAACTATACTAGTTAAATAAAATAGACCCAAGTGTGGTCCATAGCGTAATGCCCAGCAACTCCTATCCCTACCACCACGTGGCACAGTGGGACCAAACTGAAAAAAGATGGACAAAAGTCTTTTTCGACGTTTTAGCATATAGGTGTCTTCGGAGAAGTTTTCAAATATGCGATTTTAAATATTTTAAGATATTCGTTAAAATGTTATTAAGGGGGTATTCAGTCAAAATAAAAGCAACAACATCTAGTTGCAAGATATCAAATTTAGGTCTTCGGCAAAGTTGTAGAACTATAAAATTTATGAATTTTTTTTGAAGACACTCAGTGTCAATATTGGAAAACCATTGAGCTATAGTTAAATTTCTGTCAACACCCCCTTAAATTCAATTTATTGAGTTTCTTCAGTTTGAATCGCATTTAATCCAGTTGACATATTCTACAAAGTTGTTTAAGTCATCAAGATACACAACTTTTTTTAAGACTTCAAATTCTTATATCGAATGGTTTGTTCAGAAAATTAGTTCTGAGCCAAAATTTTACGCATTTTTAGAATAATATATCTCAATGAGTGGCACTTTGTGGCAGCCAAAATTAGCATTATTTAATCAGTCGTTGTATATACTAGAAGTGTACAAAAAATCATGGCCGGGTATGATCGGGTATTATGGTTTTCCTAGCAATCTTTTCGATCATACCAATCACATATCTAATGACCTTGTATACGGATTTCACACTAGCTGGGAAAATTATAATACCCGATCATACCCGGCCATGATTTTTCGTACACTTCTAGTGTATGCAACGACTGATTAAATAATGCTAATTTTGGCTGCCACAAATTGCCACTCATTGAGATATAATAATTGAAAAATGCGTGAAATTTTGACTCAAAATTAATTTTCTGAGCAAACAATCTATATACGATACTGTAGTCTTAAGAAAAGTTGTGTATCTTGATGACTTCAACAACTTTGTAGAATATGTCAACTCGATTAAATGCGATTCAAACTCAAAAAACTTAATAAATTGATTTTAAGGGGGTGTTGACAGAAATTTAACTATAGTTCAATGGTTTTACAATATAGACACTTATTGCCTTCGAGAAAAATTTATAAATTTTATAGTTCTACAACTTTGCCGAAGGCCTAAATTTGATATCTTGCAACTAGCTGTTGTTGCTTTTATTTTGACTGAATATCCCCTTAATAACATTTTCAACGAATATCTTAAAATATTTAAAATCGCATATTAGAAAACTTCTCCGAAGACACCTATATGCTAAAACGTCGAGAAAGACTGTCTGACTTTTTTCAGTTTGGTTCCACTGTGCGTGGTACCGATTGGAGATTGGAATACGAGCAACCAAAAGAAGAACCGTGAACCGGTGGGAATTCAGTCGAATGCTGACAGGGAAGGGGGGGTAGTTCTCCTTGGAGAGCAGCTTATCTGAGTGTCTGTTCCTCAGGTTCGGCGTCGTACACAAATTATGTAACGCATGAAGGGGGGGTAGTTGAAACAGTTACGTAACTGTGATTTACCTTCAAAATCGTACGTATTTGAGAGTTAAGCGTCACGTAATTTTAGGGGGAGGGGGAGCAATATTGAACGTTACTTATCGTTACAAGGGAAGCAAGGGGTCCAAACTGCGGATTTTGAGCGTTACGTAATTCGTGTACGACACCTTAGGAAAGGCTCAAACAGTGCAAACTGGGCCAGGAATGGAATCTAGCGGTACGAAATCATTAGCGCTCTCAGGGTTTGACCAATCGGTTCCTGGTCTTCTACAAAGTTTCTTGGTATAATTAGGGCTTCATTTTGGTTGTTTGAATTAGTTCGAAATTTAGCCGAGAAGATAGCGTTGCGATGCCAACTTTTTCCCCTTACACGCTAGAGCTTTGTGGTTTTCGACAAAGTTGTAGATCTTTAAATTCTATGAAACTTTAAAGAAATTTAGTATTTCTAACTTTTCAAATTTCAGAGATCTACGAGTTTTTATAAAATTTGTCTGAAATTCACGTTTTATTGTGATAATTTTATGAGTTCACCTGATTAATTTTTTACAATTTTTTTCTCGATAGAAATTAAACAATTTCTTCGTTTTATTTCGAGTACAGAAGTTTTTTGAGTACTTAAGAGACTATATTACACAACATTTGAAAAAACACATAATTTTGTGAATTAGATATCTCATAGTTAGCTATTATTAGCAAACCATGATTTTTTCTAAAAATTGTCCATCAAAACATATTTATTTTCTGAAATTTTGAAAGATGTGTTTTTTGTGTTGTGATTTTTTAGTTTGAATATAACCATAGGTTTTTATGAAAAAATACATTTGCTATGTATTTATTGCATGGAATATACGGTTCAGTACTCTGATACTCTATTCAACCTGAGTCTTAAGCAAAGTTTCTCAGTGTAATAAGAACTTCAACTTGACGTTCAGTTTCGTTCGCGATTTGGCCGCAAAGATGGCGCTTCGACACCAACTTTATATTCATACACGCTAGAGCTCTGCAGTTTTCGACAAAGTTTCAGATCAGAAATTTTATGTAACTTCGTAAAAGAAACAAAATTTCTGTCTCTAAAAATATCTTGGATATTTACGAGTATTTGATGAATTTGTTTGAGTTTCACGTTTTGCCTTTCACCTAGAAAGGTATAGCAATCATTTGCAAAACCGAAGATATAAAATTGCTCCAAAGGGCTCGACGAGCTGAGCATTTTCTGTATGTGTGTGTGTATGTGCAGATTTTTATTCTCACCCTTTTCTCAGAGATGGCTGGACCAATTTTCACCAATTACCCTATCAAATTTCATTGTAATCGGATATTTAGTTAGTTGACTTTTCAAGTTCATCCGTTTTCCCAAAGATGACTAGACTAATTTCAAATATCTTAGTGTCAAACGAAAGGTTTGGTTGCCATTTCATTTAATTTTAATCGGACTTTTATTTCAACCGTTATGAATTAAATTCTGAAAAACAACGAAAGTCTATTAACTCAAAGATTACACGACTTATTTGAACATAACTACGGAATGTCTCTCAAACGTATAAATAACAAATTTCAAAGCAATTTGATACGTGGTTCAAAAGTTATGGAAAAAAACGAAATTGATTGGTCAAATTATATTGTACTATTTGAAGTTTCCGGCTCGTGGTTAAAGTGTTCGAAATGAGGAGTCATTTTTTTATTTCGATAGTTCATTATAGCGATTTAGCACAAATATAACGTTAAATTTTAGAGAGCTGCGTAGCCGCAAGGTTACAGAGTCCGCTTTGTCAAGCGAATGGTCGTAGGTTCGAATCTTAGTAGAATCAGGCCATTCGATGTCAAAACTGGACTTTTAAGTATGGGTTCATTCTCAGGCTCCCCACCAGCTTACTTCCTTACGCTGAAATCTATAAAACCTTTGCGTGACTTCCTCTTAACAAAAACTAAGTCCCTCTTATTAATAAAACTGGCCAGAAGGACGCACGACGAAACTTCTCCAGGGAATTATAATTGGGTGATATTTGGCAAGAGGAACGAGCATCGGTATAGTAGAATAGTAAGCGTGTAAAAGGAAGAGTATCACATTACACACAAGTACTGATAAACAATAATAATAAGCACGCCACTTCTCGATAGCGGTATTGCTAATAATAGAAGTGCGGGATACAGCAGACACCCGGACATATCTCACAATAGATCTATGATTCTGGTCGCAGTGAAGAAGTCCATACAGAAAAAAAAACGTCAAATTTCACATTTTGTTATTAATTCACTACATCAGTATTCTAAAATATAAAGAGTGGTATACCTTTGTTGGATTATATTTAGCAATTGAAGGATGTTTTCCAGATCATTTTAATGTGTACCTATTTCTATATGAGTGGCAACAACTATATTGAACATGTTTTTTTTTTGACAAAAATAATTATTGGCAATAAAAAGTGATTGTTCATGTTGTGACGAATTCAATAACGAATATTTATAAATAACAGAGGAAATGTATGCGAAGACACGACCGCAGGGTTGACGTAACGTTCGAAATCGTTTTGAAAATTTTTGGTGTATGAAATAAGTATAAAATTTTTTAATTTTTTTTTTTTGATCATGATAATAGAATAAATATAAGATGTATTTTATTCTTATTGACGTTATTGATTAAGCTGATGTATTTAAAATGTGTAGTTGAGTGGCTTTAAAGACCAAAAAAGAAGCTGGAGCATAAGAAAAAGAACAAAACTTCAAATTTGTTGGACGGCATTATTATATTCCCCGGAGCTTCCAGACTGGGTCCTTGTTAATTTTCAAGTATTAGGTATCTATCAACAAGTTCTGAAGAGTTTTGCTGCGACCACCTGCAACTAAACGATTTGAAACGTTTTGAAATATGGGGGACCCTTTCAGAGAATAATTAAAATAATGCTATTTTGGGACCAAACATCGACTCGGATTACTATCTCGTGGTAGGCAAGAATCGCGCCCGATTATCCAACGTATTTAAGACGAGATCAGCGAGGAAGATACGTCTAGACATCCAGAGGTTATCAGTGGAAGGAGTTGCTGCAGAGTATACTCGGAAAGTTGATAGACGAATCGGTGTACCAGCTGGAGTGGACCTGAACGAGCAGTGGAAGCACATTCATGATGCGGTCAGCGAAACAGCGCGAGAAGTGATAGGCATAACAACGGGAACCACCGTTGCCAGTACCTGCCATGTGTAATGACAGGGAGGGGAACCTGATTACCGATTGATCTCAGCTGGCCAGGCGTTGGAAGCAACATTTTGAAAAGGTGTTGAATGGTGAGGAAGGTAGGAGAGTCGTCAAGGGGAACAGGATAAAAATTGGGGAGGACGGACAAGCTGTGGACCCACCAACATTGGACGAGGTGAAGAATGCTTGCAAAGAGCTAGAGAACCACAAAGCCGCTGGGAAGGACGGCTTACCGGCCAAACTTTTCAAAGTCGGGAGCGAACGGCTGTGTAGTGCAATTCACCAGATTACCCTAAGGGTATGGTCTGAGGAACAACTACCTGCGGACTGATTGGAAGGACTCATATGTCAAATCTAGAAAATCTATAACGAGCGTCTTAGCAGAGTGATTGAGATCAATCAAAGAAATAGTTATCGGTTTCCGTTATACTCTACTAATTTTTTTGGAAATAAATATTGAAATTCAGTCCGCAAATATATATTTCGACTGTGACGTACAGTCTTCCTCAGTGCTTATGTGGACTGGTAAAGAGCAAAGCGTAAATCCTGTTTTTTTTATTTGTAGTAGGTAAAAATGAAAATTTAGCACCCTTAATTGGAGTTAGGTAGGGAATTATGCGGTCGATTGTTTACCGTACCATGTCTGGGGTTTTTGGGAAGCAGATTGAATAGCCATGAGGGGTGATTACCTGCGTCTTTATTGAGAAGCGTGCATGAGTGTTGTTTATAAATTTCTAAACTTTCAGCTACGTCTAATTTCCATAAATTATTAACGGGGCGGAGGAGGTGAATGTTATCCGAAGCTAGTGGATGTTCCTCGTTAAAAATATGTTCAGCCACTTTTGATTTGAAATGGTGTGGTGGGGCATTTGTTGAAACTTTACTTGCTTTGGTCACTTCTGCGAAATGTTCTTTGAAACGGGTTTGCATTCTTTTATTGTATTTTCTACACGTTTTACCATATCAGCAAGAGGATTGAGTCGCAGTTGCCAATATGGACCTTTATCAATTTTTTGGGTTATTTGTTCATCATAGTCAGACTTGTCCATGATGACGGTTTTGTTCCCCTTATCTGCTTTTAAATAGAAAACAGGTTTTTTACGTAATTCCTCAACTGTCTTTAAATCAGACGAATTTTCATGACGTGGCAGTGTCTTAGCAATTTTTTAAAAAATTTGGCGTACTTCACCAGTTTGTTCTGTGGAAAGTTTACAACTGTCCATCCCAGCTTCTATATCGATGATCGATTGTTCAATATTGGGTCGTGAAGGAATTGCGAAATTTAGGCCCATATTTAGAAGATTTTGCTGGGGTTGTGAAAACTCGTACGAAGACCTATTGACCACAAAGTCGTCAATGAGGTGTACTTTGGCTGTCTTTCTACTACTGTTATTTCGTAGAAGCAGTTGATTTAACTTTTTCAATCCCAATTTTCGTTTCCTTTCCCCTTCACACTTTTCGGCTACTTTAACTTTAGTTAGAAAATTTTGAAATTCAAAAGGAAATTCTTTGGCAAGTTTTAAATGAAGTGAATAACATTCCAGAGCTGTGGAGCTAAGTTTACTATAAAGAAACTTGATGCTACTTTTCAAACACTCCCGTTCCATATGTTTCATAATGAAGGGGGCTATAGGACTTTTAACTTTTACTCTATGACTCGTGGGAGTGACATGATATTTCAAACAATTTTTAAGAAAGGAAATAGATTTGTGGATACCCGCAATGCTCTTTTTTAACTTTAAAAACCTATTTGGCTCATTTGGCTTGGATGCCATTGTCGTTAAAGTAGCCGAAAAGTGTGAAGGGGAAAGAAAACGAAAATTGGGATTGAAAAAGTTAAATCAACTGCTTCTACGAAATAACAGTAGTAGAAAGACAGCCAAAGTACACCTCATTGACGACTTTGTGGTCAATAGGTCTTCGTACGAGTTTTCACAACCCCAGCAAAATCTTCTAAATATGGGCCTAAATTTCGCAATTCCTTCACGACCCAATATTGAACAATCGATCATCGATATAGAAGCTGGGATGGACAGTTGTAAACTTTCCACAGAACAAACTGGTGAAGTACGCCAAATTTTTTAAAAAATTGCTAAGACACTGCCACGTCATGAAAATTCGTCTGATTTAAAGACAGTTGAGGAATTACGTAAAAAACCTGTTTTCTATTTAAAAGCAGATAAGGGGAACAAAACCGTCATCATGGACAAGTCTGACTATGATGAACAAATAACCCAAAAAATTGATAAAGGTCCATATTGGCAACTGCGACTCAATCCTCTTGCTGATATGGTAAAACGTGTAGAAAATACAATAAAAGAATGCAAACCCGTTTTGGGTAATGCGTTACAAAATCTTCGTGTTTCAAATCCAGTTCTTCCAAGAATAAAGGGTCTCCCCAAAATTCACAAACCTGGAAATGAAATGAGAGAAATTATCTCAGCGGTAGGGGCTCCCACAGAAAAATTGGCTAAATGGCTGGTAAAAGAATTTCAAGCCATGCCCCATAAATTTCCAAGTCGATCAGTAAAGAGCACCGGAGATTTCGTTGAAAATTTAAGATCCTCGGGTAACATCCAATCTGATGAGATAATGGTTTCATTTGACGTTACGGCCTTATTTCCTAGCGTTCCAGTGAATGAAACCTTAAACCTTTTAGAGGACTGGCTTCTTTCCCAATATTTTGATAATACTTGGAAAAAGAAAGTTGACAGTTTGTTGAAACTTTCACGCCTTTGCATGAAAGAAAACTACTTCACATTTCGTGGTAAATTTTACAAACAGACTAAAGGGGCACCAATGGGGAATCCTCTTTCTCCCTTTCTATGTGAGCTCTTCATGGCAAATATAGAAAGTACATTAGAGAAAGGAACATCTTACCGATTCGATGGTGGAGGTATGTGGATGATATTTTTTGTATTTTGAAAAGGGCGGATCTTGAAACTTTTTTCATATCCCTTAATAATACCCATAAAAATATAAACTTCACAATTGAAAAAGAACTTAACAACAGACTCCCTTTCTTGGACGTCGTTGTAGTCAGAAAGTCTACGGACTTGGAATTTGAAATTTATCGGAAACCCACGAATACAAAACGGGTAATACCTAACACTTCAAACCATCCCTTCCAGCATAAAATGGCATCCTTCCATCATATGATCCACCGCATGGAAACTTTACCTCTAAGTGAAGTAGCCAAGCAAAAGGAACTGGAATATATTTTCGAAATTGCTAAACTTAATGGCTACAATGAAAGTATCATTCAAGCCATTGTTGATAAAAAGAAGCGTGCTCAAATTCGGAAATCTTTTACAACACTCACCCCAATAACAGAAGATCTGAAAAGGGTAGCCGTTGAATATGACGTTAACTTGACACGCCCACTTCGTTCAAAATTTAGAAAATTTGGGATGGATATTGTCTACACTAGTAGAAATACCCAACTCAAAACAAAATTAGGGTCTACCAAAGACCCTATTGATACCCTGAACAAAGCTGGAATTTATAAAATTGCATGCAGTCACTGTGACATGGTTTACATTGGACAAACTAAACGTAACCTAGGGATACGTTTCAAAGAACATTTCGCAGAAGTGACCAAAGCAAGTAAAGTTTCAACAAATGCCCCACCACACCATTTCAAATCAAAAGTGGCTGAACATATTTTTAACGAGGAACATCCACTAACTTCGGATAACATTCACCTCCTCCGCCCCGTTAATAATTTATGGAAATTAGACGTAGCTGAAAGTTTAGAAATTTATAAACAACACTCATGCACGCTTCTCAATAAAGACGCAGGTAATCACCCCTCATGGCTATTCAATCTGCTTCCCAAAAACCCCAGACATGGTACGGTAAACAATCGACCGCATAATTCCCTACCTAACTCCAATTAAGGGTGCTAAATTTTCATTTTTACCTACTACAAATAAAAAAAACAGGATTTACGCTTTGCTCTTTACCAGTCCACATAAGCACTGAGGAAGACTGTACGTCACAGTCGAAATATATATTTGCGGACTGAATTTCAATATTTATTTCCAAAAAAATTAGTAGAGTATAACGGAAACCGATAACTATTTCTTTGATTGAGGACTCATATGCCCTATCTACAAGAAAGGACATAGACTCGACTGTAGTATTTATCGCATGACCCACCTTAAATATCCTGTTCCAGCGACTGAGGCCGTTGCAGGAAGCCTTTGTTGGAGAATACCAATGCAGTTTTCGAGTGGGGTGATCTAAAACGGACCAGATGTTTACCTTGAGACAGATTCGAGAACACAACAAGACAGGCACATCATCAGGAGGAACGGCACCATCATCACAAAGTCTCACATGCGTCTAGGTTTTGCGGACGATATTATCATAATCAGTGTTAACCGTAGGGCAGTTGATGAGGCCTTTACGGCTTTCAAAAGGGAAGCTGCGAGAATTGGACTTACCATAAACACCGCCAAAACGAAGTACATGGTGGCTGGCAGAGAGCGTGGTAGTTCTGCGGGTGTTGGTGCTGCGGTGAAGATGGATAGGGATACTTTCGAAGTAGTCGACGAATTTGTTCATCTTGGTACTCTCGTGACATGTGACTATTAGGTCAGCCGCGAGGTGAAGAGACGGATCGCGGTGGCGAATAGGGCGAATATCCTGCTTAGGTCCCGCAGCCTAGGACTCTGATCCTCCCGATGGCGCTCTACGGACATGAATTGTGCACGTGGAAGGAGGCCGATCGGGGTTTTCGAGCGTAGAATCCTGCGATCAATGATGTGTGTTGTCGATGAGGATGCCAGAGCAGCGGGTGTAAGAGGAGGCTGGAGAGGAGTAGCCCAAGACCGAGTTTTGTGGGGACGTATTCTGGATTCGACATAGTAAATAAGTAATGACTCAAGAAAAGCGTGTGATAATTAGGTAAAAATTTTAAACTCTTGTTGAACAAATTATGGTGCTCAGACAAAACTGTTCTAGGCTGGAGGAGTTTTCTAGCGAATAGACGTTGATCGTCCATTGGCCGAATCATATTTTCATCTAGTTCGACATGTTTTATGCAGTGACATTTTTGTTTAATTTAAAATCGGATATGTTGCTGATCGCATCTCTGTGCTACCCCAACAGTTAAGGCACTTTGACAACACGGTAGCAGTGTTTGTTTGTTAACATGGCGAACCAGCGTATTAATGAAAGCCACCTTAATAAAGACATAAAAAAGTGTTTGATTGTCAGGATCAAGAAAGCTTGTCGTGATGTCAAAACTAGTTGAAGCTTCACAGGAGAAAGTGATAGTCTGTGTGCCACCATCTGTGAGTATAATAATTTGTTTGAGCTTGAAGCAAACTGCAGCAAGGCTGCTGCTACCGCTGCCTTTATCGTTACCGTTTTTATAACCCGCTGCTGCTGCAAGCTGCTACTAAGTTGGGACTGTCCTTCCCACAATCCAGTAGTGAAATGAATGGTTTGAGCAGAAGCAGGCTATTTAACATAAATTTTAACTACCCGAATTCAAAAAAAAAAAAGAATTATAGGTTTCCATTAAACTCTACTAAAATTTAGTAGAGTTTCCTGGAAACCTATAATTCTTCTTTCTGATTCTTTATATCATTCTACTAAGACGCTCAGGGATATGTTTTCAAATTTATACTACCGACTTATTAGCATTTGAAATTGGAAAACCAATTTCTGTTCAATTTTCCTTCCTGAAAGACGTAGTTTTACGTGAAAAAAGATTTAAAAAAACAGTAATGTAGTTTTTCAGCATTGGAAACAACACGGTAGACGTTTTTTGACAAACAGTATTCCAAGATAATCACGTGTAAAGTTTTAAGCTAAGTTTGTGGTGTCGTGAAGAATTTGAGAAAATGTTCTCAAAAAGTTATACTTTAAGATATAGTATTGAAAATATTTCGTTCATTTTTGAAAAGACAGAAGAAAAGACAGAGCTCAGAGGATTGTGACGTGTTTGCGGTTTTTCATTATGAACAGTTTTATTTCCACCGCGCTTTCCGGACTCCACCTGGACTGATATCAATCACTAGTTTCGTGTGAACTTTTGCCCCGCATTAATCTATAATAATTTTTTTTCTGTGCCTTGTTCATTTTTCATTGTACACCTGAGCTCTTTGGAGGTGATCAAATTCGTGACAGACAAATGTTTGAGATGTTGACTTTACACTCGTGACAAATAAAATCGTAATAACATTTATCATAGACATAGGGCAGAGTAACATCAAGCAACTTCGCAAGATGTTGTTGTACAGCTCGCCTTCAGCTTTCAAGTGAGACCTTCGGGCACTGACTGATAACTCTGTTCCCCTCAGATAACCAGTGTCATCCTTTCGGATATATCGATCGCTATCGCGCGCATTTTTCAAATAGTCTCTTAATTTATGCGTTTGCTTATGCTCATCGTCGCGCACAAATCAGAACTATACGACGCGGCCGCCCTTGTCCTGCTGCCTGCCTGCCCGGCTGTCTGTTAGAGCTATTGAAATTCCACACTTCCAGCTGCTGCTGCTGCTCCTGCCGGCTACAGCAACATAATTTGTTCGGTCAGCCCCAGAGCAAACGAGCGTCCATTGCATGCATTGAGCAGTTTTTTGAAATAGCGTTCCGTGATAAAATCTTAGCAGTCAATAAAGGACATTAAATTATTTGTGCGATTACACCAGATTATCGAGTGTCTTGTTCAAACTGCATCGCGAACCCCAAGATAGGGAGACTCTGGAACCGGGGATAACTATAACGTAAATTTCCGCCACGATACAGGTAACACATACAGAGTTGTGGTGCAAAAAACTGCTAAAGGAGAGACTTCATTCATTATTTCTCAGTTGCGAAGGCTTTTTTCTCTGTTCCAACTCGTGCAGCCATGCAACCGACCCGCGATGTGATATGGCGCTCCATAAAACCCCAGTGCCTTCATGAGATATTCTTTCTGTTGCTTTAGTGCGATTGCTTTGTGATACGGAAAACACCGTAAAACGGGTTTATCTTATGCCGCAACTGCACCGAATAAGGAAAATTGGAGGACTCGAACTTACCCCTACCGACAGTCTTAGCTAGAAATATTGAATCGCAGGCCCTGGTGTCATATGGGAATTAATTCAAATATGCATATAAATATGTGCTACATTGAAGTATGTAATGTATGTTAATTTGATTTTGATATTGTTCGGCCCGCAACACAAGTTGGTTATGCTGACCAGAAACTGCGGCGATGCATAGCATATTCAATAGTACCCAGGCATGGTGAGATTTCTTGTTCTTACAGTAGGTCCAACAAACGAATACAAAAAGGTCCCGGTTGACTTTACACTCGCTGTGCGCCCGTGTATTGATTTAAAGCTTGAAGCTACATTATGCAAATTATTATAGATCTCTTTTCTCTTTTGGAACGTTATCTGATTTTAAGTCTAATAACTTATAAATTGCCAGTCTCGTACATGACGCTGGAACGCAGCTACATTGGCCAAACCCCGCGTAGACCCCCTCGGTGATCGTATGTGTGTCAGTATGTGCGTTTGTTCAGCCTACTGTCGTGTTCTGCGGCGTGTTAGCCCGGTACTGTACTGTACACACTGTGTGTTGTGCTGTGGTCAGGTTTGCAATGTTCCCGGCTACCGGGAGCTCCCGTGCAAATGGGCAGCTCCGTTGCATGTAGATTGAACTTCGATTTCGCAGAAATTAATTGCTTGTAATTGTTGATTAGCGAGATCTTTGAAGCAACGAATCGCAGCAGCAGTGCGGTGGATGCAGTGGCATTTAATCGGAGTTATCCAGGTGGAACAGATGCAAGTTACTTCTTTGGGGATCCTGCATATGGGTGGAAAGCGTAAACACAAATTGTGGGAGCCATATGTGTATTAATTTGCCGTTGGAAAATTGGTTGCCACTTTTATTTAAAATTGCTTTTTTTTGTACTTATGGTAATAAAAACAGTAATCGCTCAACATGTTTTAATTTGTTTAAGTAATAGTGTATTTAAGTTTTATACCTTATCTTGTTAGACAAGAATTTGGAATTTTTGTTTAAACTCATTTTATAAATATATTTTTTCAAACTCATGAACGAAAAACATTGGAATAGATAGCACTGGAGATAAAAGAGTTTCACAGGTGAATTGCAAATTTTGTGGAGAACTTTCTCAAAAGTTTTGTACATATTAAATAAAATATATACATGCTGCTTAATGGTAAAGAATTTTATCCGTATGAAATAAATAAGAATAAAATAAAAAATTATAAAAATAAGAAACAGTAGGATATCTACCTCGCTAACTAGAATAGTTTTCGGTGATACTTTCTAGTTTCAGGTGATTCTTTCTAGTTTTCAAATGACTTTCCCGCTCAACTTCTCTAATGATGATGATATTAAGCTTATTTGATATCTGAACAGACACGGAAAAGTGCATGACAACCAATAAATAAAACGTAAAGGTCTACTAGAATTGACTTCTAAATCGGAAAGCAAAGAAAGATTTAACCTTTTTAGGTTACGGCAAATACAGTGAAAATAAAACAAATACGATTATTCCCATTCGTCATCTCAAAAAATATTTCAATGAATAACCGTTTCTAGTAACAAAATATAAAGTGTTTAATCAAATAAATGATGAAGTTAAAACGTTCTTCTTATTAAAATTGTTTCTGTTTATTACTATTCGAGTTGATCTATTCACGTCCTGTCAAGAATAGAACATCCAGTTGGGAAACACTCCTGAGGCATCATCTCATCGTTACAAGTCGATAGTGGATAAATAAGCAAAATTCCGAATGTCATGCAAGCACAAACACAACCTAGCCAGACCCAGAATACGAACGGGCTTGTCGTTGTGTCACAAAACCATTCATTACGTTCCGCGTCGCCCGGCCCAATGCTTGCCCAATCAACTGTGCCGTCAAAACATACACACTTTATGACCCTTAAATTGAATCAACCGGTTCAACATTTCTCTTGTCTTCCGTCATTCTTCTCTGTACACTTTTACCGGTTCCAGTCAATTATATTAGCACACGACCAGATATGACAGGGCACGCACGGTTTCATGCCGAACCGGACCAGAACCAATTCCCCGAGTGACACTTCCAGCGTCCCTCAGCGACCCGCGAACCCGCTCGTAACTCTTTTGTTTTCGAGAATTTATAACAACGATCAAGCATGTAGTATAAATCTCAATTGATGTCGATTAAGACTCACTTTTACATCCGATTCAGATTAAGCGCAATCATCGCACTCCTCATCAACTGCCGCCGCAGCGGAAAGAGGATCGCCTCTGATCTACGGCATAGCTACATACTCCGCTGGTTGTACGAGATGCATTTGCGTCGAAACTAGCATCACTCACCCCTTGTCCCTTGCCAGTACTTATGCTACACTTTCTCTCCACTCCGCTTGGGATGCTGCTGGATGCTGGCACGCTTAAGCACTTTTGTGCTACTTATTATGTGCGCGAGTTGCCGAATGAAGTGGATAAAAACAAAGCTGCTTGTGGCAACATCGATCCTGCCTACCGTGCTGCAACGGATTATAGCGGTTTTTTTGCTGCTGCAGTCGAGAACGAGTGTCAAGTGTCAAGAGCCGCTTAATTCCGTTCTTCCGCTGCGCGCTGAGTCCTCAGGTTAAAACTGGTTGTCACTGTGCGACACGAAGCGGACGTGACACTCGACAAATGCTACTGTACTTTTTCGAGCGAACAAACCCAAGGATTGGTGGATCGATTTGTGCCGGGTGGTTTATGGAAGATATATTGACAAGTTTTTGTGTCGGTTCCCGATGACAGAATTAGTCGAAAATCCGGATAAATTTGACTTATTCCGCTGAAATGATAATGGATGGCCTTTGAAGCTTGATTAGCTAAAAAAATATTGAAAAGTACATGGTACCTTCCACGACTGCTGCTGCATTGGGGTGATGACCTTGACAATCAACGGTTGATGGTAAATTTCAACATCTCACGTAAACCAGAATGTCCAACAAGCAGTCTAGTTGTACTTTGCAGTGAATTCGTTTGCAGAAAGGCCCAAAGCGTTACCGGGCAATTATACCAGAAGTCCTTAGATCTACGTCTAGTGCAATTATAATTTAATACATGGGTGGATAAGTGATATAAAAATAGTTATGTGATATAAATTCAATAATAATAGCATGTGAAGGTGTTTATAAGTCCGGAAACTATAACCATCACCTTTTCGCATATAAAAAATATTTTAATTGTGTGTTACAGATGAAAATAAAAACCGAAACCGTGCTCGCCGTATGAGCTTTCAGCGACGAGCCACAGAGTCCCCCCCATTGTTCTCAATTTCATCAAACAATGTCTTTTTCTCATGTTTAAACTTACCTTTTATTAAACGGAAAGAATTATTTGTGTCGCTTTTTCACCTCGAAAAAGTTTGAAAAAATCACTTCTCTTTAAACGCACTGATGAGGAGGGAGATTGTTTTAAAGAATCAAAAAGCAAAGCCTTGGTGCTACATTCCGTATCAGAATTCGATCTTCTGTTTTACTATACACAGACTTCGCAGCCGACTGTTAAGTGTACAGAACAATTGCGGGGCTAGCGCTACGATCCTACTGACACTAACAGTCTCTCCCGAGCCGGGACTCGAACATACGACGACTGGCTTGTTAGGCCAACATCGTACCTCGAGATCAGCTGGGAGATCAGCTGGCAGATGTTTTAAAGAATCATAGCTGTAAATAGCCAACGAATGGAAAACCATTATGTAACTTTGTCAAGTAACGTAAAGTAGTTTGACTAAAAAATAAATTGGTTTGGTTTGGATAAATTTCAAACTATTTTACTATGGGAAATTGTGTTATAATCACAATAGAAAAAGTTTGGCAAAATGTATTCTTCAAAAATATTTTTATTCATCTTTCTCGCTTATCGTTTGTGTTATTTAAGGTTCAGTAAGAGAGAATTAGCTACTGATTTGGCTGATAAATTTATCTTCTTATCAAACAATATCACTTTCAGAGCACTAAATCCGCGTTCCACGGAAACTTATGTTGCTAAACTTGATAGCATTATCAACGCAACTTTGTAGAGCTTTGGGTTGGTAATTTTTTGAGTTTCCCAGTATCTGAGCAGATGGAAGTGATTTTCTTGATCCTTACTTTTAGATTGTCCTGAATTTAGTGTTTTAATAATAGATACCTTTTCTCTCATATTTAATTTTTTGAGTTTTGGAATAAATGATTCATCACGGTCGTGTTGGTCAACGGATCTTTGTTGAGAAAATCTGAGAATAATTTTTCTAGTTCATCTTGAGTATCAGGTGCTGTGGATTCATATACTGCTTCATAAAAATTATCTAGTTTTTTTTTCTTACTGTTTCGCTAACATTGATACCAATTGCATTACGAACCTGTTATTTATATTATTTTATTTTAAAAAGCTGAACTGAATTAATGGCTAACTGGATAACTGCATTCTCTGCAGTACCAGCATTTTCATCAAAGGTTTAGCTTGAAACGATACCACTTGACTGGAACTGCTAATTAATCACCGTATGCTTGGAATCGTACATATACCTTTTTGATGTTCGGGAGAGACTGTTAGTGTCAGTAGGATCGTAGCGCTAGCCCCGCAATTGTCCTGTACACTTAATAGTTGGCTGCGAAGCCTGTGTATAGTAAACAGAAGGTCAAGTTCCGAATCGGAATGTAGCACCAAGACTTTGCTTTGCTTTATTACCATATGACTTTAGAAGTTTTCCACAATTTCTACAAGATAATAAGAAAATGGTGGGTGATAATAATCACATAAGAGCAACTTTACAATATTTATTATATTTTTTTTATTTTTATTTGTTCGTTGTCATTTTTAATTTGGCTGAAACTTTGCACAGATCTTCCTGTGGGGTAATCACTACTAGTTTGTGAAAAAGGGTGATGTTAAAAGGATAAGGTACATCAGGGCAATCTGGAATGCGGGGTAATATGATACAAGAGTCTCCCCGAAACGCAGTTTTTTTGCAGAGGTTTGCGGTGTTTACGATTGTTGACCCAGTAGATCAACTAAAATCATAAAACCTAAATTAATCCACCTAGCGGTCAGACCCAGCCTTTCTCATTCAAACTTTTATTTGTTTAAATAGATTTACATGAACGCTTCAATCCAATATATGTATATTTACTCTTAAGGTACTAAAATATTGATGTTGTAATCTCTACATATAAATCTGCAGTCCGGTCTGTCTGTCTGTCTGTCTGATTCATATAGGCTCGAAAACTACCGAACCGATCGACGTGAAAGTTTGAATGTAGGGGTTTCTGATGCCGATAAAGGTTCCTATGATAGTTTGAGACCCCTCCCTCTTCTTGAAGGAAGGGGTCCAATACAAATGAAACATAAATTTCTGCATAACTCAAGACAAACCAAGCAAATGAAACCGAATTTGGCATGTGGATGTTTTAAGGGGTAACAAGTATGTCCATAA